>NW_006238927.1:5087701-5096576 GCF_000226075.1 Solanum tuberosum | reverse complement strand
TTTCTAAACTGAATAAAGTCTTGTTTTACCCCAATTAATTCCTAAAAATAAAATAGGCAAATTAGGAAAGGAAAAGACTAGTTTACCCTTCCAAAAACCCGGATTAAACTTTCCTTAATCTAACAGCCCATTTCCAAAGGGCATAACTTACTCATACAAACTCGGAATCACAAAAATTTGGAAGCGTTGGAAAGATCATTCCAAGAACTTTCCAAACATATCTGGAACTACACCTAAATCATCCTGAGCTAGGAGTTATGGTCATTTGAAGTTGACCAAAAACTCACTTTAACTTACTTAAAATTTTCCAGATTTCCTTATACTTTCGAAAACTGACTATTTCCAGATTTTAAACTTCTTTCTAGTTCTTTCTAGTTTTGAGATGTTACAATGAACTCCAAGAGAGGATCATGGAGGAAGATCATATCTCCAGATATTCTATCCATCCGAGTTCCACAAAGATGTATCGTGACTTGAGAGAAGTATATTGGTGGAATAGTATGAAGAAATGTATTGCAAAGTTTGTTGCTAAGTGTCCGAACAACCAACAAGTTAAAGTTGAGCACTAGAGGCCTGGTGGTGTGGCTCAGAATATAGATATTCCCAAATGGAAGTGGGAGATGATCAATATGGACTTTATTACAAGTTTACCGCGGTCTCACAGACACCATGATTCTATTTGGGTGATTGTAGATTGAATGACCAAATCAGCCCACTTTTTGCCAGTAAAGAATTCCCATTCAGCAGAGGATTATGCCAAGTTATACATTCAAGAGGTAGTAAGACTTCAAAGAGTTCCAATTTTCATTATTTAAGATAGAGGTGCACAATTTACTGCACAGTTTTGGAGGTCATTCCAGAAAGGCTTGCGTTCAAAGGTGAACTTGAGTACTATTTTTCATCCTCAGACAGGTGGTCAAGCATAGCGCACTATTCATACTTTAGAAAATATGTTGAGTGCCTATGTGATTGATTTCAAGGGTAATTAAAATGATCACCTACCTCTCATCGAGTTTGCGTATAACAATAGTTACCACTCTAGCATCCAAATGGCTCTTTATGGGAGAAGATGTAGATCTCCTATTGGATGATTTGAGGTTGGTGAAGTTGGGTTGATAGGACCAGACTTAGTTCATCAAGATATGGAGAAAGTTAGGATTATTCAAGAAAGGTTGAAAGCAGCGCAGAGTCGTCAGAAATCCTACACTGATGTTAGGAGAAGGGACTCAGAGTGTGAAGAAGATGATTGGGTATACTTGAAAGTTTCACTCATGAAGGGTTTTATGAGATTTAGTAGGAGGGGAAGCTTAGTCCCGGTATATTGGTCCTTACAGAATATCTAAAAGGATTGGTAATGTGGTTTATGAGTTGGAGCTACCACAAGAGTTAGCAGCAGTTCATCCAGTGTTTCATATTTCTATTTTGAAAAAGTGTATTGGTGATCCTTCATTGATAATACCAACTGAAGATATTTGTATTAAGGATAGCTTGTCTTATGAGGAGATTCATGTTCAGATTTTGGATCGCCAAGTTCACAAGTTGAAGACCAAGGAAGTAGCATCAGTCAAAATTCTGTAGAGGAATTAATTTGTTGAGGAAGCTACTTGGGAAGCTGAGGAGGATATGAAGAAGATATATCTACATCTCTTTGAGCGCAGTGAAATTCAAGTTCAAGGTACTAATTCTCTTCTTAGTACTTTTTAATTGATATACTGAATGTGTTAGATTTGTTGTTGAGTGTTTGAACTAAATGTTAGATATTACACACTTAGCCTACTAAGAGTAATCTCATTCGAGGATGAAAGTTCCCAAGGGGGAGATATTGTAACACCCTCTTATTTGAAAGTGCTAAAAAATAAAAAGAACCATTTTTTAAAAGAATGAAAATCTGAAATTTGGCAAGTTATGTTAAGTATGAGTTTTGGGTCAACTTCAAACAACCATAACTCCCAGTACAGGATGCATTAGGTGGGCTACAAGATATCAAATGAAAGGTCTTTGAATTATCTTTCCAACGCCACCAATGTTTCTCGTTTCTGAGTTTGTATGAGAGAGATATGCCCATTTGAAGTTGGGTTGTCTGAATAAGGAAGGTTACCTGGATTTTGGAAGGGTATTTTGGTCTTTTCATTACCCAATTAATTAAATCCATTTTTAGTAATTTATTTGGGGTCTAAACTGAAATGGTTTATTTTACGCACTAAATTTTCACGCTAGACTTTTTAGAAAAAGAACTCAAGAGGAGAAAGGAGGAGAAAAAGTCAAGATTGGTCTAGTTCTTGTGATTTTGGTTGCGGAGTTCGCCAAGGATTCAATCCTAAGAGGTATGCGAGACTTTTATAGCATTGGGTTCGTTCACCCATGCGACAACATGTTTAGTTCAGCGAAATTCATTCTAGAAAGTTGAAAGTTAGATGTTCTTGAATTATTTTCTAGAAATTGGCTTTAGTTCTTGAGATTTGATGGGATTGTTGAGTTCTTGTTGGAATCGTATCAATTTTATAGTTGTGTTTGATTATATTCATGTGTTCATGTACTGGGTATCTTAATCTAAATAGGAATTGAGAAAAAGAATTGAATTTAGGCAAATTGGGGTTAGAAAATGAATAATGAAAAAGTCAGGCAAATCTGGGTACCAGGTCCGCGAAGCGGACTTGTTCCCCTGGATTGGAACGTTTATCTGCGCGTTGAGGAGAGGTCGCAGATCCTTCTGCCTAAAAATTTATTCCGCGATCAAATAATAAAATGCATATCTGCGTCGTGGACGTGCTTCCAGATAGTGAATTCTTGATCGTTTCTCAAGTTTAACTATCTAAAAACACTCCTAAAGATCACGAGATCTTTCCTATCACAAATCAAAACCTTGAGTCCATAAATTTAAAATTCGAGCAAAGTTAAGAGCCAAGTCTAGAGAGTTCTTAGAGTCCTTTCAAAAGTCTTTTGCAAATGCTTTAAACTTGTTTTAAGACTTGAGTTTTTGAGTTGAGTAAGGAGTAAAAAGTGAAGTTCATTTCTTCAAAAAG
Organism: Solanum tuberosum; assembly: GCF_000226075.1. Taxonomy (NCBI): domain Eukaryota; kingdom Viridiplantae; phylum Streptophyta; class Magnoliopsida; order Solanales; family Solanaceae; genus Solanum; species Solanum tuberosum. The sequence goes on along the minus strand of NW_006238927.1, from coordinate 5,093,553 downwards.
AGAGTATGGGGACTATGTATTCCGAAAGAGTAAATGTTTTCACATTTTAAAAATAAAGGAAACACCGATTTCCAAAAGAGCCTTTGAGCTAGTTTTCAGTAAAGAGTAAATGCTTTCACAATTCACCAAGAGAGGAAACATTGATTTCCTATAGAGACTTTGGGATAGTATTTGAGTAATTATCTCAAACCACATAAAGATTTATGTTTTTAAACATATGAGCTAGTTATATTTTGGGAGTAGTATTGAGCACCGATATGGGGGAGAGTTCAGACAACTCATAGCTCCCATAAACCATGTAGCCATCATGAGTAGGAAGGGTCATACTTTTTAGATTATTCTTTAGTGCTTTTTAGCATAGACTAGTGTATCCACTTAGTAGTTAGGTTCTATGCCCCTGGCAAGGTATAGGACGACCTTGGCAGTGTGAGGCAAAACTTTGTATCATCACATAGCTCACAGTGATGGTTGTCGGTTAAAGAACCTCCCACAAAGATATTTTGTATTCTTATATACACAAAGTTAATTGTATTTTCCTATACGAACAAAGTTTATATTGTATCCTTGCATACAAACTGAGTTACCATTGCATTTCTAAATACACAAAGTTATTATCCATGTGTTAAAAGCTTTTTGTTTATATTGCATTTACATTATTGCTTTATATTAAAATGAGTTGAGACCAGGTAAGTTTCTTCAGTTCCATTTCAAGCTTATGTCTTGTTTTAGTATTCCCCTCGCATGCTCGTACATTCAATGTACTGATGCCACTTGGCCTGCATCTTTTTATGATGTAGATTCAAGTAACCAGGACCATCATCCAGAGCACCGTTGATCCAGTTGAGCTTCAGAGTTGTTGGTGAGCCTCCTTGCATCTAGAGGATCCCCCTTTTTCATTAATTTATCATTTTAGTTCATTAGGATGTCGTGGGTCTTGTCTAGATGTCCATCTCAGTTGTTAGAGGCTCCATAGATAGTTAATTTATGTTAGTTCTCGAGTCTTTCCATTTCAGTTATGTTTGGGACTTGAGTTGCCACTTTGGCCAGTGAATGTTTATTTATAATACATTCTCCGTTATTTTTGAGCTTTCAATTAACTTTTAAAGTACAGTTATGTTGAGTAAAGTCTGCGCTAAGAGTTAAGCCAGGCCAAGGGTTCGCTTGGGGCCAACAATGGTTCTTGAGTGCCAGTCCCGCCCAGGGTGTATGCTCGGGGCGTGACACAAATACTTTAAAAAAGCGATGGACAGTGTCGTTTAGTCCGTTTTTTTAGTCAAAATGTTGGTCAAACATTTTTTAAAAGTGAAGGACAAAGAGATGTTGTTGGTCTCTTTTCTTAAAATAACTGGGAGAACAGACGCGAAATTTTCCATTTTGTCTTTCGCCTCATTCTCTCTCTTCTCGTTTCTTCCTTCTCTCTAACGTCGAACTGTCACCTCCGTTACTCTTGCGGGACGCTGATGTTGTTGTGCTTCCAGCCTCCGTTGATCATCGTCTGCCTCCACTGCTGCGCCGCCGACTGCCTTCATTAAGGTTAGGGATTAAAAATTTTTTTAGTTTTATGAAATTGAATAACTTTAGATTTTTAGTTAGTTTATTTTAATTAGTTTGTTGAATCTATGTTATTAATATAGTTTATTTGTACTTTTTTTTGTGAATTTGTTTGTTGAATCTATGTTATTAATATAGTTTATTTGTACTTTTTTTTGTGAATTTGTTTGTTGAATCTATGTTATTAATATAGTTTATTTGTACTTTTTTTTGTGAATTTGTTTGTTGAATCTATGTTATTAATATAGTTTATTTGTATATTTTTTTGTGAATTAGTTTGTTGAAGTTATAATTTTGATTTTTAGATTTTAGTTTGAATTAGGATTTTTTGAATTAGTTGGTGAATTGTGTATTATTGAGTTGGAATTGAAGTGATTTTGAAGTTAGAAGGTATAAATAAGAAGTAATTAAAAGTTGGTGAAATGGTCTGGTGGATCCTTGTACTTGTTTGCGTTTGTATTCTGAATCTTTTTACTTGACTCTTTGTCAACTGAATCCTTAAAATCAATTAAAATGAAACTTTTGAACCCCTCCAACCATGTGTGTAACTCATTCTCTCTAACATAAATGATATGTCATATCCACATAATATATGTGAATGCCATGTCATAATTATTTATTAACATTTTAAAAATTATTAACTAAAAATGTCACTCAAATAAAAGATAAATTTTTTAAGTTTTCTATTTAAAAAATAAAACAAGATAATTATTTCTCTCATTTTTCCTCCACCTCCCTCAACCCACAACCACCAAACAAAAAGAAAAAATGGAAATCCAAAATTAATCTCTCAAATGATGAATCAGTTTCCTTCTTTCTTGAACTTCAATTGAAAAGATAATTTGGGCAAGCTAAAAATTTGTAAGTGGCTACAGCAGAATAAATACAACATTAAAAAACAAGATTTTTTTTCATTGATCTCCTTTCTACTAATTCTTTTCTTCTTCAAAAACTGACTATGAAGCTCAAAATACCATAACTCAAACCTAGATCTCAAAACTAATATGAACGGACAACGTTTTCTTAATGTTGGATCTTATGACATATTTTTGAGGCTCGAAGAAGAAGACCACTCACAATCAAACCCAAATCTCAACACAAAAAAAAAAAGAAATCTATGGACAGATTGGACGGAGGAAGCCACTGGAGCAAAATCGCCATCGAAGAAAAATCATCACATAACCACCATGGATGACCTATAGCCACCGGAGCAAAATCAGCCTTCTTGTTCAACATCTAAAACTTCCATTGATACTGCTAAAACTCACTAAAACACTTAATCATTAACGGAGGTTCAATGGACAGAATGGGTGAAGATGCAAACGAAAATGGCAACGCAAGGGACGCTGAGATCTGCACCGTTTTCTCAGAACGTCGGAAGAAAAGGGAGAAGAAGAGGGAGGGGTTGGGAACTTTAATTTGGTTTTTCCTTTTTATTTTCTTTTTATTATTTAATTATTTTTAAAGAAAATTCATTGCTTTCACTCACCTTTTTAAGTGTGAAACCACGCACTATAATTGAGTCAGCAAAATAAATGCCACATAAGCTTGGTCAATGGTCAAAGGGTTTAAAAATCTCATTTTAATTGAGTTTAAGGGTTCAGTTGGCAAAAGATTAAATAGAAGAGTTTCGAATACAAACTCATACAAGTACAAAGGTCCATCAGACCATTTCGCCTTGAAAGTTAGAAGTTAGATTCTTTGAATCTGTCAACTTGGAAATTTTTGAATATTATTAATTTGTTCGAAAGTTGAAGATGAAAGAAAATTGGATTGTATATAATTTTTGAATTTTATATAGAACAAATTTTAGAAATTAGATATGAACTTGATCAAATTTAGAATTCTTGAAGTTGAACTTAGAATTTTTTTTGGTTTGTACAAATTTCATTTTTTTTTTGTTTGTACAAATTTTGAACTTTATTTTAGACTTGAGAACTAATTAAAACTTAGAATTTCTTGTTGTCATGAACTTGAAATTTAGATACTTTAATTTTAAAATTTTTGAACTTTAATTATATATACTTGAAATTTGGAATTTTGCAATTTCACTTAAAAAAATTCAACTTGAACGTCATGAATTTTGAACTTGATTAAAACTTAGAACTAATTTGAACTTGAAATCTTGTTGACTTTAGAAATCTAATTGAAACGTAGAAATTAAGCTTAAACTTTAGAAATTTTGAATTATTGTAGGATTTATGAACTTTAGGTTGTGAGTTTTAAAAATTCTGAATTGTAGAATTTATGAACGTATTAGGTTGTGAAAATTAAAAATCTTGATAAAATATAGTGTTTATGAACTAATTATTAATTACAAGTTTGAACTTAATTAAAATTTTGAACTTAAGCTTGAACTTTGTAGATCTTGAAATGTAGTATTTATGAACTAATTAATTATTAGGTATATAAATTATCTAAATATCTATAATTAATAATAAATATAATTATTAAGTAATTATAAATATATATTAACAATATAAATTAGTTTAATGTAGTTAAATTATTGTTAATTTAAATTTATAATTGAATATTAATATTTTTATAGATGGATGATCGTTTGTGGATGTATAATATGCATTATAAAACTGGTGCTGGTTTGAAACATGAATTTATTGCGGTGTTAGAGGTTTTATTGAACATACAATGACACTTGATATTCACAAGAATAATGGATTGGTTAGATGTCCTTGTAGTGCATGTAGGTGCTTAATTTTTTTTTGAACCAGATACAGTCATGGTTCATTTGTACCGTAATGGATTTAAACATATATAATTTGTATTGTTTGATCATGAATAAAGAGGTGAATTGAATGATATGTTTTATAATTCGATGCCCATGGATGAATATAATATGCTTGCACCACATGGCCAAACTAGAGTTGAATATGATAGGGTTCATGAAATGATCAATAATACTTTCGGGGTTCAAGGTGGGATGGAACCTGAACAATATTTTGATAAAGCAAGAAGAAAGACGCTTCTATGATCAATTAAAAGAGTCTAGTTGTCCACTATGTGAAGGGAGTCTGCATTCTGCCTTGTCAATTGTGGTTATATTAATGAATATTAAATGAGATTGGAATGTTGCTAATGCGGCTATGGACTCAATGGTTTATCTTTTGGGTGAACTAGTTAATCCGGAGTTTAACATACCTATGAACTTCTATCAGGCAAAGCGTTTAGTTTCCAAGTTAGGATTGTCGTATAATAGAATTCACTATTGTGTTAATGGATGCATGTTGTTTTACAATACTAATAGTGAATTAGAAAATTGTAAGTGTAACACCTCAGAAATTTGAACTAAAACTTGAAAAGAGAGAAGGGCAACCCACAGAGGGGTTCACGAGCTGTGAAGAGATCCACGACCCGTCATCCTATCCGTGGAAGTTGCACCCAGCGATTGTGAAGGACCACAGATGCCTAGAGGGTCCATGAAGCTTCACACGAACCGTGAGGTTGTCTGTTGTCACGACCCGAGGGCACCCCCTAGTCGTAACCGGCGTACTCGACCTCTCGGAGGTCTAATACAAGCCTCTTAGCATTCATTCATCGCATAACACTAAAAACATAATGAATTTAAAACTTTCTTTACCAAGAAAACATTTAAATAAAAAAATAGCAAGCGGAAGACTTTCTAGACTTTATACATGATGTCTCAAACCATCTAATACTTTAGAGTACAAAATTCGGGACTAATCCCGTACACAACTTAAACAATACTAAAAAGACATAAAAGAACATATTGGGTATTGTCCTCGAATCTATGAGGACTCACCAAGTCTTCATCTTCAACACTTAGAAACCTATCAAAGCCATGACATGTCATCATCTCCAAATCCCTACACTTTAGTCCAAAAAGGGAAAGAAAGGGGTTAGCACAATTAAGTACTAAGTATGGAGACCATGCAAGAAAATATGCACAACGGACATTTACAAGAAAGTAAATGCTTTCATATCATTTTGATAAAACCTTCACTTCACAAGTATAAGAGACATAATACAAGTCAACATTAACATATAAGACCATAGCCAACCATACATATACTCAACATATGTCCATATACAATCCATGCTTAACTTTAAAAGAACACATGTCATTTCATTACCATAGGACCTCTACCTAATATAACCTTAAGACACACTTGAGTGAGACAAGAAGTGACCGCCCACACAACCTCTTCAAGCACACTTAAGTGTTCCCCAAGATTACCTTAGATAAGGACATTTCATTTACAACATAACATCAATACAAATGCATAAATATAGGAGGAAACATCAACTCCACATAGAAAGTCCCA
>NW_006238927.1:5036951-5079953 GCF_000226075.1 Solanum tuberosum | reverse complement strand
CTTTTGAAATCTTTTGGATTGACTCTTTGATTGAAGAAGGAATCAAAGATGAAGAGTCCCCATACCTTATTCTTCAAGAACCAAACGAAATTAGAGAAGAAATCAGCAGCCACCATCCACCCTAGCTCCATCTTTCACCTTGAGCTTCCATGGGGTTTTGAGAGAGTTTTTGGATGTTTTGAAGTTAAATGACTAAGTATGGATATGTCCCCTTTTTATAAAAAAACGTCCCAACACTTAGAAAAATAATTGAGGCGGGTGAACAGTGTTTTCGGCTACTGGAATTTGCATTTTCTGCCGGACAGGTTTTACGAAAATGGTCATAACTCCTTCATCCTAACTCGGAATGAGGTGAAACAAATTGCGTTGGAAAGCTAACTCACAGAGCTTTAATTTTGATAGTTTGAGCTCCTTCCAGTTCCTTGTGTGCTGAGAGATATGCCCCTTTAAAGTTGACCCTCAAAATCGCATTTTTTTGCGATTTTCAAATTTTGATACGGTTGTTCTAAAATTCGGGTTAGACTCATTTCCCACTCAATTTGACCCCCTAAACAAGAATATGAAGTCGAATTTCCGAAATGATGCACGGATTTTGAGATATATGGAAATTACAATTTTAGGTGTTTTCGAAGCACATTTTCGGGCATTTTTGGGGTCGTTTCATCTGTGAATGAGTCACAAAACCCCTAAGGCTATTGTGAAGGACCACAGACTCCTAGACGGTCTGGGAAGCTTCAAGCTGACCGTGAGATCATCCATGAAAGGGGCACAGAATCCCCAAGAAAACTTTGAAGGACCACAATACCTAGACGGTCTGTGAAGCATCACACGGACCGTGAAGTCGTCCATGTAAGGGACTTATCAGTTTTTGAGTTTTGGGTCAACTTCAAAGGATCATATATTTCAGCTCAAAATGAATTACATGGCCCATGACCTATCAAATTAAAGGTCTCTGGGTCATCTTTCCAATGCCACAAAGTTTGCCTTATTTCTAGAGCAGAGTAAAATATCTGTATGTGTTAGTAAAGTCCTGTCAAGCAGGGTAATATCACAACCCACTAGACAGGCCGTGATTCTTTAAACAGCCCGTGAAGCACTTTTTCTCATCAGTTCGTCAGTTTTAAGTCAATGTCGTATTGGTCTTTTCCCCTATGCATTTGGTACTTAAACTATGTGATTTGATACATAAAATACATCGGATTACTTCGTCTAACCATAATTAATTAGTCCGAAACTACCTAAAACATTCACTATCCTAATATCATCAGACTTAGAAATAAAAGAATAGAAAGAGGCAATAGTTTTCTCTTTGGAACAAGTAGAGCTTTCCTCCATGTTTAGCCCTGAAATCCAAAGGATTTCTCCATTGTTTTTTTTCCACCAGGTATGTGGGTATTCAGTAAGGGTTTCATTCGTCCCTTAGGCCAAAACTTCAGACTCCTTTTTCAATTATTATGGTTTTATGAAACTAGGGTTCTTACCCAACTATGCAGATTATTTACAAAATTAATTCTTGTGATTACTACTTGCTCCAATACTTATTTAATTGAGTTTGTATGATTTTTATCGAGATTTGAAAAGAGAATAACTTAGCCTACAATTGTAGTATTTTCACATGAATTAGATCTTCTCAAAAATTTAGCACAAGCTGTTAACATTTAGTTTTAAACACAATTTAGTCAGTTTTCTATCCACAGTTTTTCTCTGATGGACGGTAATTTTGTACCGATTCAAATACTTGAGGGGAATTTTAGACCCTTCTCCGTTAAAAATTTAAAAAATGTTGGGTGTAGTAGAGAAGACAACTACCTTCGGGAAGGGGGAGGGGGAGGTTAAATTATTTTTTTAGAATAATATTTTTATTTTATTTACTAAATAGATTTTAAATAATTTTTAACTTAAAATCACACATGTAATTATTTAATTGGTTGTTTGCCACGACATTAATTAGTGTATTACACTCTCCTTCACTTTTTTGCCTATCTTATCTATCTATCTATCTATCTATCTACCTATCTATCGCTAGCATGAACTCCCAAACTTGAATGTTGAATTACTATAATACCCTAATTAAAAATACTCAATTTATTTTATTTATTAATTTAATGAATTTTATTATATTGAAAGTAGATACCTTTTCAAATTAAAGGATTGTGACTTTTTCAATGAGTTGTGACTTTTCGAAAGGGTTGTGACTTTTTCAATGAGTTGTGACTTTTTCAAAGGGTTGTGATTTTTTTGAAGTGTTGTGACTTTTCTAATGGGTTGTGCCTTTTCTGATGAGTTGTGCGTCTTTCAAAGGGTTGTGACTTTTCCGATAAGCAGTAACTTTTTTGAAAGGTTGGGACTCTTGGGAAAAGGCACAATTAACACATATTCATACTACTATTTGGTAGCTATAAATAGAGGGGTTTCCTCGCACTTATAAACTACAATTTCTTTAAGTTCTCTAATCTTCTTCTTCTTAAAAAATCTCAAGTGGTATTTGCAAAAAATGATCAAGTTCGAAATTCAACGAAATTCAAGGTACCTCATCAGAAAGAGTTTGTGAAAAAATTATAGCAAATCATTCATCAATTCACACTCGTATTTTTTCTTACCATTTTAATGAGTTAACAGTGACGAAAAGTTGTGGGAGAGGCAATAATATTAAACATATATGAAAAAAAGGCATATGATTTGGGTAAGATCTTTCTTCTTTATTTTTTTATTTTTTATTCTTTTCCCTCAAACGTAGTCCATTGAATTATTAGTTTTGATGTTAAATTCACTATTTCAAAAATAGGTTCTCACTTTTACTTATAATATGATAACATATTCATGATAAAAATTATTGTTTAATGGATATGTATGTACAAATGAATGGAGAAAGTAAAATATTGGTGGCAAAAGATTTAAATCAAATGGAACACTAGAGTGAATATAGCATGAACATATTTCCATCTTCCTTCTTCATTGGCTATGTATTGTTCAATATAATTTTTCTTTATATAACAAGATACACTCCTTACTATCTATATAAAAATAAATAAGAAAATAGTGATTGATCATAAAATGATCTAAAATCAAATTAATGATTCTGTAAATATACTTTAAATTTTATTCATCTATTATTTTTTATTATTAAAACATTTAAATATTTTATATCATGATACAACTTCTATAAGGTACTATATACTTTCATTAGACAATAACTATATGATATGTATGTGGCAAAAAAAAGGGGAAGACTACAATTCCACAAAGATAAGGTAGAAACATAATGAAATGAAATATTTTTCACCATATGTGATGCTATTCATATATCAAAATTAAATTATTCTACTGAAGTATATATAATCATCATTCATGATAACAACCAAGTACACTTTTTTTGGTAAAGTTACCTCTCTATGATAGCCTTACTCAAATATTAATTGAGTAATAATATTTTGTAAAAGATATGTTATTTATAAATATAAAATATTGAAATACGTATGATAATCCTTATTAGTGTCATGCACATACTAAATTTCAAGTATGAATATTTAAGACAAAATTTGTACTTAAATGGTATACATCATTTATGCTCATAACCTTAATAGGAAAGGCTATTGGTGACATTTTTTGAATGGATATGTTTTTTTCAATTTTTTTGGTTAGATTTGTTTACAAAATTGAGTGAAGTAAGAAATAATATTATTAAAGAAATGCCACTTCCTCCCATATTTAAACTTTGAATGTATTTTGAAATGTTTTAATGATATCTGGTCATTTTGATCTCAAAATACAAGTAACTCTATGACAATATGTATTAATAATTCAAAAACAGTTGTTCTATGTTCGTTCAATTATAATTATTTATTAAAAAGATTTAATTTAGTAATATTAATTCTATTTTACAACATCATATACTATATATACGATACACACGTGCAACACACGTTCCGTAAAACTAATTGTCAAAAAAGTGTCAAAATGACATAGTGGGACCCTACATAAGGTGTCTAGAATGAACATCGCTCGATTGAGGTGTCTAAGTGAACTTGGTGCCAACTTTAGGGGGCCAACCGACAACTTTGGCCTAATTTAACATTCAAATTAGAGAGTTCATACTTTTAAGTTAGTATATATATATATATACACAAACACAATAATTATTATAATTCAAATAAAATAGTAGTTAAATATTACATTAACAAAATATTTGAAAAAATGTCATTCTTTGATAAACGTTATGATATTTGAATTATAAATACATATTTTAAGTTTGATAAAATGGAACAAATGAATTACATATATAAATTATAAAAATAAATATAATTGTTAGAAAAAAATTTAGTCATCATTTTTTTAAAACAAATATTCAACACAAACTAATCTTAAATACATAGGTGAAATCTCTACGTTCTATAATGTGTTTGCCCATGTACTCTTTTCTAAAATAAATAAAGAATATGATATATTCAAATGATTTCAAACAAATTTATAAAGGCACCATAGTCCGATTTCTACAAAACATATTTATGAAGTTGCTTTGCAATTTCCTCAAATAATATTTTTAAAAATAAATTTTATCAATTCTTGATAAACAGGTAGTAAGAACAAAAATTAAAATTTTAAGGAAAATTATTTTGATAAATAATAAAGTTGGAGAATGAAAGAGACTTGAAGTTTATTTTATTTTAAAGAAAAAAATCTGGAGCACAATTTTTTTTTTGAAAATAAAAGTGTCTTTAAAAGAGTTTGAATGAGAATAAGAATTTGTTACATATCTGATTCATGCAAACCTTTTCAGACCCATTAAGATATTTTTAAGTAAAAAAACACAACTAATGGCCTAATGTCTGAATCATTGAGATTCAGATCACCATTAAGTGCAAACAAATGAGGTCTAAGAGTAGAAATGATGATAACAAATATTAAAATCTTCTCATGAAGCGGTAATCGTTGCGTACTAAGGTTTTTTCATAAAGATTGTTTTTGATGAATGAATGAATAAATTAATTCGATGTCCAAGTGTCGACAACAAATTATGGGGATATTTTCTTATTGGGCCAAACGACTTTAGAAGACATATAGATTCGTCAGTTTGGCACAGTGAATAAACCTAAATGAGTTGATAGTAAATTATTTGTTTGAGTTTCGATGTCTAAGAGCTAAAACTCTGATTAAAATACAAGTACATAAAGTAGTTAATATTTCGATTTGAAGACAAGAAACCACTTCTCCCGGAGAAAGAAGAATGTAAAAGAAAAGAAAATTGAAGATCTTTTTGTTGAAATGGACATGTATGTCTTGCAATCACATATTGGCTTTTTCAATCCATCAGTTTTACTGCTGCAGAGTGAATGTCACAAATTGGACACATCTACTTATTTATTATTCACATGTCCTATGAAGAACTTTTCTTTTCGATTATTTTGTAAACTCTGCTCTCCAATATATTTTTGGTCCATCTTAAATTCTTGAACTTATATGTCATCTGCATGTTTAGAGAACTCAAGGGAGGTACTCAAGAAAATATTTTGGAGAGTCGCCATTACTCTTGGATGTTGACGCCTTCAGAGTTTCCGATTCTTCTACAGCCCACGATTTTCCTATTAATGGAGAAGGAATCGTATGGGATTTAGTTCGCCAAAGTTCCAAAGCGAAAATGTATTCTCATTAGCGTGGAGGCTTTGATTTCATGTGGAACAACATTACTAGAGATATGAATCTTGAGAGGTTTATAGAGCCCATATTTGAGAGTAAGGGAAGATGCATTCTCTAACCCCCACCTAAAACCGAAAAAACGTGACTCACCATAGTGTTTCTTCAATCATTTCTGAAGCTCTTCCCACACTGTTGGCATGTAATCATAGATCCTTCCAATTTGCTTCTTAACTAGGAAGTTGAGTTTATGAAATGGGAGGTGGACATCATTCTTCTATGCAAAAGGGAGTGTCCACCTCACAATTCAGGAACACAACTACACAATTAAGTACCAAACTGAATGGAGAACTAATTATAGGCGGATACTTTGGAAACATCTTCAGAAATAATTGAAGAAATACTATGGTGGGTTGGGTTTTTTCCGATGCAAGGTGGATGTGGTATTATGCATCCTCCCTCACTAGTAGATAAGGGATCTCTCAGTCACTCAAGAGTTATATCTCCACTAGTGCTTTTCCACATGAACTGAAATCCTCCACGATGAGGATACAAAGTCATTTTGACATTTGGGGAGTTTAAATCCCACACATATCCTTCTCCATAAATTGGAGAATCATTGTCTGCAGAAGAATCAGAAGCTCTGAAGCCATCAATATCCAAGAGTGATGGCGACTCTCTAAAATATTTTCATCCATGCCCACTTCGAGATCTGATAGCCTGCAAATTACACAGAAGTTCAAAATTGTAAGAGTGAACAAAATATAAAACGAAGAGCATGTCCGTTTAATTGGCATGTCAAAGTTATAGAAAAAACTTTCATAAACTCAGATTAAGAAGAACATGTGTGCAGTAGAAAAAATAACAAAAAAGTGTGTGTGAGAGAGCAAAACTCGTATACTTACAAAATTAGAAATGATGTACTTGACCTACAAAATCACATGTGAACAAACTGAATAGATGATTCCGATATTTTAAGTCTGTTTCATCATTTAATTATTCATTTGTTATGTTAAACTTGCATTATAACTTCAATATTTGATGATGATACATCTAGAAGTAGTCTAAATATGACATATTTCCTATAAAAGAATATTTTTTTATTAGTAAAAAATCAAATATACTGAATCATATATCACAAGTATTAAAATCAAAATTTGTCACTAACTCAAATACCAAACATACAATATTATCCTTTCTAATTAAGTTTTGAATGATGACAGTCTGGTCATAATAGAGTTTTGCAGAAAATTAATGAAGAGATTGAGTTTCTGAAGTTTATTGTTGATTCAATAAAAAATATTGATCATCATAATAAACTCAGTACTCCAGAAGGTAAGGAACATGTTTTTGTCAATGAAACACTTCCTTTAATATTATGATTTAAAGATGAGGAAACTATTCCCCCGGATAAAGATGAAGGGTAAAAGTAAATTGAAGATATTTTTGTTGAAATGCCCATGTTTGTCTTGGAATCACATATTTTCTTACGAATCAATCAATTTTGTCGATGCAGAGTGGACTATTAAGTCAAATAAGGAACAACTATCTTGATCTAGAGGAATGAATTGGACCCATCTGTTTAGTTTGTTCTTCTGTCCATTTGGAGAGAAAGTACACCTTCTCTCCTTTTGTAAGTATATGAGTTTTGTCTTATGAAACACTAACTAAGCAGATGAGTCCGAAATCGTATACTTAAACATATAGGGAATATCTACTTGACCTCAAAAATCAAATAAACTAAACAGACGAGTCCAATTTTTTCATCTAGATCTAGTTGGTGGTTCCCTATCTGATAATCACTTAGTTTTCCACTCTATATTGCCGAAAGAGGTGAAATTGTAAACCTAACTTGTACTTCCATGATACGCATGTCCATATCAACAAAAAAATTGTCAATTTCCTATTCCCATTCTTCTTTCTCTAGAGGTAGAGGTTCCTCGTCTTCAAACTTGAATACTAAATGAAGTGTTTCTTAGACATGAACCTACAAAATCCTGGACTGGTCTCCTTCATCTTGTCACCTCCAAAAGGCTCCCCAATCCTTTGTTTTTTTCAACCATGAATATCTTCTCCACTATGAACATTCGTAGGATAATCAAAATCGTCAAGAATATTTTTCCCATCAATTTTACAATCCTCTCAGACTCCTTATCATCACATAGAAGAATCGGGCCTTTGTTGTGCTTTTCACCGTCGACGGCAAGTGGAGGATTCCCCCTTTGAAGATCCACAAAGATAGGCCATTCCGTGTGAGTGTCATTGTCCACCAAAGTTACACACCCCCTTCACAAGTTTGGAATTCCCCTTTGCTAGACTCAAGATGGTTACAATGTGGAAATAAGCTTCTTGAAATAGAGGCATTCCATGTACCCATAAATATGCACATGAGTCAAATTGTACAACCATTAGCACACTAAAAATACATTCAGAAAATTATTTAGTCTTTTGAAAGGACAAATACTTTTATTAAGGGCGATAAGTTTTTTGAGAAAGAGGAAATAGTACTAAAAGAATAGTGTGAAACACTGTTGTGACCAAAATGTCATAATTGAAAACTTAATTATATAGGATAATAACACAAATCATAGTGAATTTATTAATAAATTTTGATTTTGGTACTTGCGAAATATGTAACTAAGACAAATAAATTGAAATAATAATGCAATTTTAGTGATTTATATACATATTAAAGTTTATTCATGCAGTCAACTAATTTTTATAATTAATTTTATTTTAAAATATAAAATATCTGATTATGTCATTACATTGGTAAACTAAAAGGTGAAACATGAATTACAACGCAAGGTGTGTTTCTAAGGAAGGAAAAATGTGTTGCATGAAAACATATTTTCTAGAAAAATAAATGAATTTATTATTTATTTTCTTGTGTTCATAAAAATACATGATTGGGTTATTTTTCGTTTGGGTTAGATCTGGAGGGGTAACATTTTTTGGAATATTAAAAAAATATTTTTTTGGATTCTTGTTTCAATTTAGTAAAATAGATTTGTTAAAGAACATGTTAAATAAAAATCTTTAGTTAGCTGGCGTATATATGTACCATATTTTTTAACAAGGGGTACATCCGCTCAACATCACAAAGTTTTGGACAAATTCTAGGATAAGGACTAGCATAAATGAATTGTAAATACTTCAGTTCTCATAAATAACATACCTCAATTAGTAGGGCCGATTATTTCCTTCATGATCCAAATCTCATTTAAAGTTGAAAATCTAACGGGTCAACTCCAAATCTTCCTATCTCTATTACATCAAAGAAGAAAAGATGTTCTGGTTGGGGGGATTTATTTTATATTGTGGTCCTCTATGGTAGATTGGTTGGAGACCTGAGAGGCACTAGTTTATGCTACAACTGATGTAAGTGATTCAAGTAGGCTCTCTAACATTTATAGTTTGGAAACTGTTGTGATTAACTCTTGACATGAGCCTAAATTTGGCCCTGTCAAGTTGATCATCTTGTTGTGGGCTTCTCATTGTTCCTAAATTTGGAGTTGACCCATTAGATTTTCAACTTTAAAAGAGATTTGGATCAAGAAGGAAAGAAACAACCCTACTAATTGATGAATGTTATTTATGATAACTGAAGTATTTACAATTCATTTATGTTAGTCTTAACCCTACAATTTTCCCTAAACTTTGCGATATACAGCGGATATAACCCTTGCTAAAAAATGGCGCATATGTACCCCATAGACAAACTAATGCTTCTTATTTACCATGTTCGTTAACAAATATATTTTACTAAATTAAAAAAATCCTAATTTTTTTTTATATTGAAAAATATTCGTAACTTTAATAAATTACCCCACCCATTTTTTTTACCCCTCCGAACCTAACCCAAATGAAAAGTAACCTAATCAAGTATTTTTATTAACAGAAGAAAATAAATAAGAAACTCATTTATTTTTCTAGAGAATATTTTTTATGTAACACGTTTTCCTTTCTTAAAAACAAACCATACGTTGTAATTCAAGTGTTAGTTTTGGTTTTACCAATGTAATGACACAATCAAATATTTTACATTTTAATATAAAATAAATTATAAAAAAATTAGTTGACTACTCGAATAAACTTTAATGTGTATATTAATCACTAAACTTACATTATTGTTTCAAATTATTTGTCTTAGCTACACATTTTTCTCAAGTACCAAAATCAAAATTTATCAATAAATTCAATACCATACATGCTATTATCCTTTGTTTGATGTTTTGAATTATGGCATTTTGATCACAATATTGTTTCACACTATTCTTAAAGTACTACTTCCTTTTTCTCAAAATACTTGTCGCCCTTACTAAAACTATTTGTCTTTTAAAAAAACTAAATGATTTTCTAATTGTTTTTTTAGTGATCTAATGATTGTGCAATTTTACTCAGGTGCCTATTTATGGATTCAGGGGATGCCTCTATTTCAAGAAGCCTATGTCAACATTGTAACCGTCCCGAGTCAAGCAAAGGGGAATTCTAACATTGTGAAGGTGGATGTGTATCTTGGGTGGACAATGGAACTCTCACGGAATGTCCTATCTTTGTGGATCTCCAATTGGGGAGTCCTTCACTTGTTGTTGATGGTGGAAAGAACAACAAAGGCCCGATTCTTCTAAGTGATGACAAGGAGTTTGAGAGGACTTTGAAGTTGATAGGAGGAACATCCTTTAAATTTTTTATTATCCTACGAATGTGAATGTTGGAGAAGATTTTAATAGTGGAAGGAAAAGAAGGATGTGGAACATTCTTGAGGTGACAAGAGAAAAAAGTTCAGTCCAGGAACTTGTTGGTTCCTTTCGATTAAACACTTCCTTTAGTATTCAAGTTTGAATACGAGGAACCTCTACCTACGGAGAAAGAAGAACGAGAAAAGGAAATTGACAATATTTTTGTTGATATGGACATGTGTATCATAGAAGTACACATTAACATTAAAAATTTGTTCAACGATGTTGATCAAGTGAAAAAGTAAGTGATTGTTTGAGCATAATGACTTTCAATGTTTCCTGACTTTGGATAGTTATCAAAATAATCGTTCATAGATAGTATTACGTCCATGTTTGACCCCTCAAAATTTATCACTAACAGGATTCCTCTGATGTATCAAACGTCTAATGAACACATACAACTAATCCAGCAGATAATTGGGGGGTTTAAGTTTGCAAAATCCACACTATACAATGAATGAATGCCAAAATATTTGATTTTATATAAATATTATGGTATAGCAGGAATGCCATTTGGACAACAATTTCCCTCCTCCAAACACTCCATCTTAGGTATAACATTTCTTAAGTGTATTTTCCACAATACAGATGCACCAAAAGTTATTCAGCCCTTCTAATATCTACTCTACTAGTTACTAATTAATAAAGTGTCAACTCCTCAACCAAATTGTAATATATGTAACATGCTACAGAACAAACCAAATGGCCTTTGTTTGTTCGACATTTTCCCCCGTCATTGCCTGTTCGTATTGATGTTCTATTTTGGACAATTCTTGGGAATGAATAAGACTAATCCATCCTACTATCCCATGTTCCATGAATAACCAACAAAATGGACAACTTCCAACATGGCGGTGAAACATATTTCGACGAGCTATTAAATTGCTGACGTCACTCAACAAACAGATGCAAAAGATAGGATCGCTATACATACCAAGTTTGGAAGTAATGAAATAGGAGAAAACATAACACACAATAGGAAGCTCATGAAAGTTTAATTGGCTGTATTCATAGGCTCGAGGAAAGACAAGATAATATGAACAACACCAGAGAACTACCAAGGAAGACGTTATTTTTCTGTATAATATATTATTTAAATTGGCTACAATGATTTGGGTTTCTTTGAAGGGGACATGTATTTTAGGACACGGCATAACAAAGAGGGTAAAATGTTATTTCGTGCTCAATTAGTTATTAACTGTCAGACCCTGAGCTACTCCCGAGACGCGGACACGGGACCTAGGATCACCAGTGACCCCAAGCTAACCCTGCTGGCATGACATGAGCATACTAAGAATAACAACAACTGATGCGGAAGCTTAATATCATGAAAACGAAAGTGATGGGGAATACCCATTCTAAAACTGAATATATCAAATCTAAAAGTTTTAATAAAAGAAGATTATCAAACTCCAATACTAAGCTGAATCTAACTATGTATGAAAATAAGCCTCTAACTGACTAGAGATGCTGGGACATGCTCCAGATAAATCTAGCAAAACTGAAACTAAAATACTGAAGTAAATAACATGACTATTGTCCTTAGAGAATGAGGACTCACCACAGATGCAGCTGAGCTAGAGATCTGGAACCGATCTATGCGTGATCTGACTGTTGAGGACCTGAACCTACATCACGAGAAGATGTAGCGCAGAGTATGCGTCAGTTCTTCAAAGGTGCTGAGCATGCATGCTAGAGTAAACCTGAAATAAACATATAACTGAACAAGCAATAAAGCAAGAGTATAATCTAAACATGATATTGATATTGATACAGATTACTGAGCTAATTGAATGCAATGACCAAATTTATAACATGCTAAGAGTGAATAGTGACTATACTAAAATGAGGTCAATGCAATTGAGTTTGATTGAACTGTGGGAGGTACTAATAACCGATATAAAACCACATGAGCTAAATGTGGAGTCCGATGTATACACCCCATCGAGAAGACCCAATACACGTGGCCAAAGGTGTAGATGAATGCTGGCAAGATCACTAAAATGATGCCCACAGAGAGGACTTACAACCTATGTGGCTTCACATGAGCTAAATGTGGAGTCCGATGTATACACCCCATCGAGAAGACCCAATACACGTGGCCAAAGGTGTAGATGAATGCTGGCAAGATCACTAAAATGATGCCCACAGAGAGGACTTACAACCTATGTGGCTTGTAGTTCTAGGACTATATGGGTGACTGACCCTAGTCCAACTCGGTATTATGCTACTCCAATAGATTAAATGATTAACACATTAAGACTGGATTTCTCTAATATACTGGATAGCTCAAACTGTCATGCAAACTAAGAATACAACAATTATGACTGATAATGTGACATTCGTAAACTGAAGCATGTGTATATCTATAATAACCAAATAATTTTACCTAGCATGCATAATTCATGAACGAACAAATAAATACAACTAGGGTTCTGAATATCATATGAGAAACTGAGTAATAACATGATAATCTGATTTGGAACATTAAATTAACTAGTTCATGATAATCTGCTGAAGTTCTAGAAACCCTAGGTGTAGTTAATAATAGGGAATCAAAAATCTGACTATATTCTAGGGACCTAATGGGAGAAAGGAACCCACTAGTGAAATCCCACATACCTGGTGATGAATTCCACAGAGAAATCCTTTGATTTCAGGGCTGGAACTGGAGGAAACTTGCTGCGTTCTTGAACTAGGGTTTTTGACTTCTTTCTCCTCTTAGCGTTCTAAATTTCTAAGTTTTGATGAATGATTTAACTTATGTAAGTTCTAATTATGTTTCTAGGCTAAAACTAACCAAAAACACGTAGTTTAGGGGTCCAACGTAATAGGAAAAGACCAAAAGACCCCCGACTTAACTGTTGTCTAAGTGACCGACGGATGGGACTGACGGATTGTCAATCGACTGATGTGAACCACGGACCACCAGCACGGGCCTTGGGTCTCCCTACGGTCTGTGGGTGCCGTCCGTGAGTTGCACCTGCAACTTCTGGAAATCTGTTTTAAGGTCAGTTTTTGGATACGGGGTCTTACATTATCTCCCCCTTAGAAACATTCGTCCTCGAATGAAGACTAAATTAGCTGAAATGGAGGGAAAGAGCTACAACCCTACCACTAAACACTGGAAACTGATTTTTGACTGAACTAAGTTCCAAAAACATGCAAATACACTGAAAATTCAAGTACAAACTGAAGGAACATGATACTAAGACTGAAGCTGCACATGAATGACTGAAAAACTGAAGCGGAACTATTACCTCAAGCTGGAATGGAATCGGAAGGAAAAAGGTGAGGATACTTGGCCTTCATGGCTGCTTCTGCTTCCCAAGTAGCTCCCTCTACGGACTGACTCCTCCACAAAACCTTGACTGAAGCGACTTCTTTGTTTCTCAACCTTCAATCCTGATTATCAAGTATTTCAATTGGTACCTCTTTATAAGTGAGACTATCCTTCACAACCACACTTTTTAAGGCTACTATAGATGCTGGATCACCCACATACTTCTTCAACAACGAAATGTGAAAAATCGTGTGTACTGCTACTAGTTCTATTGGCAACTCTAACCCATAAGCAACTTTACCAACTCTTTTCAAGATCCTGTAAAGGCTTACATATCTAGGACTGAGCTTCCCTTTCTTGCCAAATCTCATCACCACTTTCATAGGCAACACTTTCAGGAAAACCCAATCATTAACTTGGAACTCTAGTTCCATTCTCCTTACATCTGCATAAGACTTCTGGCGACTCTGGGTTGTGTTAAGTTTATCTCTAATGAGTTGCAGTTTCTCCATATCATCATGAACTGAATCTGGCCCTATTAAGGCTGCTTCACCTACTTCAAACCAACCAACTGGAGATCTACATCTATGCCCATACAAGGCCTCATAAGGGGCCATCAGAATGCTGGAATAGTAGCTATTATTGTAGGGGAACTCAATAAGAGGAAGGTGATCATCCCAACTACCCTTCAAGTCGATCACATAAGATCTCAACATGTCCTCTAAGGTCTGAATGGTACACTCTGCCTGATCATCCGTCTGTGGATGAAATCTTATGCTAATATTAACCTGAGTACCAAGACCTTTCTGAAATGACTTCCATAAATGAGAGGTAAACTGAGGACCTCTATTTGAGATGATAGACAAAGGAAATCGATAAAACCTAACTATCTCATTAATGTAACGATTGGTGTAGTCCTCTGCCGAATTTTTTGTCTTAACCGCCAAAAAGCGTGAAGACTTAGTAACTCTCTCAACTATCACCCAAATGGAGTCATGTTGTCTGCGAGTACGAGGTAAACCTGTGATGAAGTCCATGTTGATCACTTCCCACTTCCAAGTAGGTATGTCGATCTCTTGAGTCATACCTCTTGGTTTCTGATGTGCTACTTTGAGTTGCTGGCAATTGGGGCACTTAGCCACAAAATCTGCTATATCTCTTTTCATGCCATTCCACTAAAAGACTTCCCGCAGATCACGGTACATCTTAGTGGTGCCTCGATGAATAGAATATCTGGAGTTATGTTCCTCTGCAAGAATCTGCTATCTCAATTCTCCCACTTTAGGAACACATAATCGACCCTGATAGCGCATCACACCATCTCCTTCTTGGGAGAAAACGTCAACCCTTTGCTGGTGGATTGCACCCTTTAGTTCAAGCAATATCGGATCACTGTCTTTCTTTTCCTTCACCTCCACTACCAAAGAAGGCTCTGACCCATTCTGAACTGGTACAACACCATCTGATATGCTCATAAGATGAACTCCTAAGCGAGCAACTCTGTGAACATCCTTTGCTAGTTTCTTTCTTTCTTCCACAACATGCGCTATATTACCCACAGATAGTCTTCTAAGAGCATATGCTACCACATTTGCCTTACCAGGATGGTAATGCACACTCATATCATAGTCCTTGAGGAACTCAAGCCACCTCCTCTGGCGAAGATTCAACTCTTTCTTGGTGAACACATACTGAATGCTTTTATGGTCTGTGAACACATCTACGTGAACACCATATATGTAATGTCTCTAAATCTTAAGTGAAAACAGCATTGCTGCTAGCTCGAGGTCATGAGTTGGATAGTCTTTCTCATGCACCTTAAGCTGTGTAGAAGCATAAGCTATAACCTTACATCGCTGCATCAACACAAAACCTAGGCCAACTCTGGACGCATCACAATAGATAACATAACCGCCTGAACCCTCTAGTAGAGTCAGAACAGGAGTTGTAGTCAACCTAGTTTTCAATTCTGCAAAGCTTTTGTCACAATCATCTAACCACTGAAACATGACTTTCTTCTGAGTCAACTTAGGTAATGGAGAGGCTATTGATGAAAATCCTTTCACGAACCTTCTGTAATAACCTGCTAAACATAAGAAACATCTGACATCTGTAGGAGAGGTAGGTCTGGGCCATTGTTTTACTACTTCTGTCTTCTGAGAATCCACTCGGATCCCTTTGCTAGACACAATGTGACCAAGGAAAGCAACATATTGCAACCAAAACTCACATTTGCTAAACTTAGCGAATAACTAGCGATCTTTGAGAGTTTGCATAACAACCCTCAAATGATTCACATGTTCTTCCTCATTCCTAGAATAAATGACGATATCATCGATAAAAATGATAACAAACAAGTCCAAATATTGCTTGAACACTCTGTTCATCAAATCCATGAAAGCTGCAGGAGCATTGGTTAGTCCAAATGACATAACTAAAAATTCATAATGACCATACCGAGTTCTAAAGGCTATTTTTGGAATGTCACTATCTTTGAATTTGAGTTGATGATAACCCGATCTAAGGTCTATCTTTGAGAAATGACTAGCACCCTGAAGTTGGTCAAACAAGTCATCAATCCTGGGGATGGGATACTTATTCTTGATTGTGACTTCGTTCAACTGCCTATAGTCCGTGCACATTCTGAGAACAACACTCGTGCACCCCATGGGGAAATACTAGGTCTGATGAAGCATTTATCTAAAAGGTCTTTCAACTTCTCTTTCAATTCCTTAAGTTCAGCTGGAGCCATTCTATAAGGAGGAATATAGATAGGCTGGGTATCTGGAAGGAGATCAATTCGAAAGTCAATTTCCCTTTCGGGAGGAACTCTGGGAAGATCTTCTGGAAACACTTCTGGAACTCATTAACTAGGGGAACTGACTCAAGAGTTTGGGTTTCAGATCTTGAATCCTTAACCCGAACTACATGATAGAGATAAACCTTAGAAATCATCTTTCTGGCCTTAAGGTAAGAAATGAATCTACCTATAGGCCCAAAGCTACTACTCTTCAATTCCAAGATTGGCTCGTCTGGAAACTGAAAACGAATAATCCGAGTTTTACAATCGACTGAGGCATAACATGAATGTAACCAATCCATGCCTTGAATGACATCGAAGTCTACCATTTCTAACTCTACAAGATCTACTGAGGTGACTTTCTGGGAGACTGTGACGAGGCAATTTATGTATACCCGTCTAGCTATAACTGGGTCATCGACTGGAGTAGAGACTGAGAAAGGTTCTAAGAGAGTTTCTGGACTAACATCGAATTTGACTAATATATAAGGAGTTACAAAGGAAAGAGTAGCCCCTGGATCTAACAAAGCATAAACAGCTAAGTCAAAGACTCGCAACGTACCAGTGACTACATCTGGAGAGTCTTCCTGATCCCAGCGAGCCTAAAGATCATAAAACTTGTTTTGGCATTGACCGCCACCTTTACCAGATGACTTATCCTACTGAGTTGGGTCACCTGCTAGTGTTGCTGAAGTTGTAGACTGAGCTCTACCATTGTTACCTCTGTGACCCTGTCTAGAAGGATAATCTTTCCACATGTGACCAGATTGACCACACCCAAAGCATTCTTCCTTTCCTGCAAGGCACTCGCCTGGATAGTTCTTACCACACTTAGGACAAGTTGGGTAAGTTTTGGTACCTGAAACACTTCACCGAGACTTAGAACCCAATGCCCTACCCTTCTGATCATAATGGAACTTGGAGGATGGAACACTAGCTGATGAAGGTGCTGAAGTTGAAGACTTTTGCTGAAATTGCGAGCGATTACCACCATCCGATTTCTGTTGAGAATAGTCATAGTTCCCAGTCCTAGCCTTCTTGTTCTCCTTGTCCTGTTACCTAACCTTATCACCCTCAACCTGCTGAGCGTGATTTATGAGCCTAGAGATGGTCATATCTTCAAGTGACATGGCATTCCTACACTCTGTCTTCAGCAAATCTGACACCTCATATAGAAGCTTATTCATTTGGGCCCTGGAATCAACAACTATGTCAGGAGCATATCTGGAGAGTTGGGTAAACTTGAGCCCATACTCTTGGACTGTCATGCTACATTGCCTTAAGCTCATAAATTCTTGAGCGTTTGCCTCTCTTAACTCTCTTGGAAAGAACTTGTCTAGGAAGTCTCACTAAAGTAATCCCAAGCGATCGGAACTGCATTTGTACCACGGTTTTCTTTCCACTGAGTATACCAGATATGAGCCACATCCTTAAGTTTGTAAGATGCTAACTGAACCCGATTATTCCTAGTTACCTGCATCACTTCTAAGATCTTCTTGACCTCATCGATGAAGTTTTGGGGATCGTCACCAATCTGCGATCCTAAGAACTCTGGCGGATTCATCCTAACAAAATTTCGCACTCTGGTTACAGCTGACCTAACATTAGCATCTGCCTGACCTGGGTCGTGCTGATTATTCTGGTTGTTCACACTCTGAGCCAACATCTAAATGGCGTTCCTGAACTCTGTATTCGAAACTTCTTGATCTAGGACCGGAGGAGCTGCGTTTGCGTTCCTGACATTCGCATTCTTGGCATTAGCTCTACGAGGAGGCATGATCACTAAAACGTAGAACGTCGAGTTAGAATGAGCAATTAGATTATACCTTACACTCAATAAGAGTAACAGGAAAAATTAAGATTTTTCCTAAATCACTTTGTAGCCTTCCACTCATTAGATGTGGTGCGCACTACACAACCATGAAAAGGACTCTACCTAGTGCGGCCTTTCAGAATTACTAGGACACTTAACCCAAGTGCTCTGATACCAAGTTTGTCACACCCCAAGCTACCCCCAAGACGCAGACACGGGATCTAGGATCTCCAGTGACCCCAAGCTAACCCTGTTGGCATGACATGAGCATACTAAAAATAACAACAACTGATACGGAAGCTTAATATCATGAAAATGAGAATGATGGGGAATACCCATTCTAAAACTGAATATATCAATTCTGAGAATTTTAATACAAGAGGAATATCAAACTCCAATACTAAGCTGATTCTAACTATGTCTGAAAATAAGCCTCTAACTGACTAAAGATGCCGGGACATGCCCCAGCTAAATCTAGCAAAACTGAAACTAAGAGACTGAAAAACTGAACTAAATAACATGACTATTGTCCTCAGAGAATGAGGACTCACCACTGATGCTGCTGGGCTAGAGATCGGGAACCGATCTATACGCGATCTGACTGCTGAGGACATGAACCTGCATGACGAGAAGATGTAGTGCAGAGTACACGTCAGTACTTGAAAGGTACTGAGCATGCAGGATAGAGTAAAGCTGAAATAAACATATAACTGAACAAGCAATAAAGCAAGAGTATAATCTGAACATGATATAGATAATCATTACTGAGCTAACTGAATGCAATGGCCAAATTTATAACATGATAAAACTGAATACTGACTGTACTGAAATGAGGTCAATGCAATAGAGTATGGCTGAACTGTGGGAGCTACTAATAACCGACATAAAACCACATGAGCTAAATGTGGAGTCCGATGTATACGTCCAATCGAGAGGACTCAATACACCTGGCCAAAGGTGTAGAGGCATGCTGGTGTGATAACTAAAATAATGCCCACAGAAGGGACTTACAACCTATGTGGCTCGTAGTTCTTGGACTATATGGGTGACTGACCCTCGTCCAACTCGGTACTAGACGAAATTAGGGCATGAGTTCTTGGGGGAGGGGGGGTTGCAGATGTGAACCACGGACCACCAACACGGGTTGTGGGTCACCCTACGGTTTAGAAATCTGTTTTAAGGTTTATTTTCGAATACGGGGTGTTACACTAACAAACTGGCTACATCGTACGCCTACAAACACTGTACAATTAATAAGAAAGTTTGAATGAGACGTTCTTTGATATCTTCCCTACAAACAAGAAGCAAACCTAAGCCAGACATTAAGTCTGGCGTGATGAAAAATTATTGAAAAACCTATATTTCGTACTCATGAAATATACCTTACAGATACAATTTTATGGGTATATGGATCTGGAGACTAGGCATAATGTGAACCGCACATGCGGTGAACCATTTTATTCTTTACTACAATACTATTTCAATAAACATGTTTATAAGAAAAAAAATCGTACATTCCATTTACTAAAAGAATGAACAAACATTCAATTACAATTCTTAGGGTAAAAGAAAAGATTATTGTTTGACCTTTCAACCGTTCCTATAGCCTTTTCATTTAACCTTAATTTCTTCCTCTTCGAAATTTATTAAAACTATATGGATATTTAAGAGAGACAAAAAAGAAAATAAGAAAACATATCAAGAGCACTTAAAAGAACAAGAAAGCAGCCATTCACTAATTTGATATTAATGAATAAGAATCTGTCAATATAATTTCAAGGCATCATAACAATAAAGTGGTACCAAAATTTGTGAATATATTCTAGTTGTTTGGAATAGTTACAACAGGTCGATGATAGTGCCCTGACACGATAATTGTCGTATTTATTTTGATTGTGGTGAAGAAGATAATTTCCAAACCCATGGAGTGTATTAGGTACAAATATTTAAGAGTTCACTCTAAATTTTCTCTTGAAATGGAAATTTTCTAGATCTTCTCTAATATCTTGCATGAAACGGTATGATGGCACTGAAAGATACAAAAATATTTGTAACTGTTAATGGACAATAGATGGGCATACAATATATCTATGGAAGAGTGAGTCACACTTTAGCTATTATTTCTTTTCATGTTATTTTTTGTCTGAGTTTTGTTCTTATGATAAATCTTCATTGTATTTTTAGTGAACTGAATTCCGATAGTATGTTGGCGTAACAATCTAAGGTAGACTACAATTTTGGGATATAATGTTCACAATTGTTTGAATATTTCTGGATTATTTGTTATTATATAAATGATCATATTTTTTTTGATAAAATCATAATCATATAAGTCATCATCTTTTCATTAATCATTACATGCATATTTTCGTAAAAATATTAATCATTCTAATGAATCTAACAAAAAATAAATGAGACACATGTGCAACACAGGTGCCCAGAGATTAGTCATTTAAAATGCAAAAACATTGATGTATCTTAAAGGCATTCTTCACAATAACAACAAGGCTTAACTCTTTTTACAAACACTAACCTGAATAAAGAAAACCTTTTTCTACCGGAAAATCAAGAATCGAAAGCTTTGAGTTCTCGAAACTGTAAAAATAGAGTAATAGAGACTGATGAGTTTGAATAAATTGAATGCATAGACAAAATTATATATAGAACGATATAGAGAAACAAAAAAAAATTAACTTGAATTTAGATGAGAGAAAAAAAGTTTAAAGAGAGGGAAAATAAAGAAGTTATGTAATGTCTGTGCCATAAGACACATAGTAGAAGATATCAAACATAGTCTTCAAGAAAAAATAATTAAATCCACCATATAATGATGGAAGGGAACAACCTAGCAGACTATGTAGAAAACATGACTATTGACAAAGTAAACTACATATTTTTGGATTTTAACAACATGGATACAACAACGAGAAGGATTATAAATAGTAACAAATTAAATTACTCATATTTGAGAGTATCACCAACTAGAAGATAATGGGAATGGGAAGGCCACAACATCATATGTTTTTCACATAGACATCATTTAAAAATCATCATGAGTCTAACAAAATGTGAAGAACTGTCTGACGTAGTCTACTTAAGCCAGTAAAAAGGGACTCGGCAAAAGGGAGGAATTGGGGTCAGATGGGTGCTCTGATACTTGGAAGGAGTCTTCATCACTAGTTTGAAGAGGTGGACTGAAGCTACTCATGCATTCTGATCAAGCACCATCTGCGGAAATAGGGGAATTAGATGGGAGAAAAGGAAGAAGAAGAAAACAAAGGTGAGAAAAATCCTAGACATAAGGTATCCTTTCGGAAGACAAGATACAAAAAGCAACACACAAGAGGAAAGACCCACCATAAAATAGAAGGCAGCTTCAAAGACGAAGAGAGGCAGTTTAAGCGAGAAGAAAAAACATAGAGAAGTAAACAGGATGAACTACACTTACTCTTGTTAGATGAGGAAAGGAAGACACGAACACATGGCCATCAATGTTGATGATCCATAAGTTGAGGAGGTGGAACTTCTTTTTGATCCAAAGTAAGAACATTTTTTTAGGTGTGGCGTGGAGTTAGACTGAAAGAGAGAGGCTGATTATGAAATGGGGAACAATTGCATTAAGGAAATGTTATTGGCAGTATGTCGCATGCCATCCAGACGGGCTACCCATTTATTTGTTTTGTTTGTTAATTGATATGGGCATTAGGCCCATATGGGTATTGTAATGTTTTTAGATTCATTTTAATAAAAGCCCAAAATTTGTTTTAAAAAAGTGTGAATTTAGTGACATATTAGAATCTTCCCACAAACCAAGATGATGTAAAGTATGAAGATTAAATCATCAATCTTTGTCAAATAAATTCACACTCAAAATTTATAAATTTGAATTTAGAAATTTTGATTTAACATAAATTGGATCGGAAATAATAGTATGTATATATTCTTTTATTATATAAGAATTGACGTGCATGGGTATTTTCGGAAAAAGTAAAAAAAATGTTTTCTTTTTTGCTTTAATTAAGTTTGTCTATAAATTTTTGAAATTATTGGGCCTACTTTAGCTATGCCCGTTAGTTTTATTTCATATACTTTAGTTATAGCTTTTTTTACTTTGAATGTTGGTGTTCTTTGTGTACATTTTGTAATTACTTTGAGTAAAAAATTTAATTGTCGATGAAGAATAATACTTTAATTATGGACATCTTAATAGGCCTCATACAATGAAATTATTTTGAAAAAAAGGCTCTGCTCAGATTAGTTACAAGGGGTTTTTGAATTTTCGTAGAACCCATTATAAAGGTGATTGAGTTAATATAGAGGGTGGTAGGACATATATCGATTTTACTTGACAATGTCTTCATAGTCAAGTTGGTCACACATCTTCAAGCAATTGGGTCAAAAATTTCATCATAGTCAATATCTTTCTCCTGATTGTATCCTTGAACTACTAATCTGGTTTTATTTCTTGTGATATGCCCTTGGTCATCAAGCTTGTTTCGACACACCCAACTAGTTCCTATGACAGTTCTGTTTGGATGTTTGGAGAGCAGGTTTCACATTTCAGTTTGCTCAAACTAATTTGGTTCTTCTTGCATATCAATGATCCAATCACCATCTAGAAATGCCACATTGATATCTTTTGGCTCAATGTATGAAAGATAAGTGGGGAAGGAACATATATTCCTTAGCTTGGATCTAGTGTGTATTCCTAAATCAATCGGTGTGAGGATGTTCTTCAACGGATGTCAGATTTTATGTTTCCAGTTGCTTCATTAGACATTCTTGTAGTATCCCAAATTTTTAAAAATAAATTCCAGCCATTCTTTATTTGTGAATATGATTTCACCGAGTGATTCTAAATTTTCTTAGAAGTTAAGGTCAATAAAATTCCTTAGCATAAAGTTGAGTTGAAAACTTTCCTTCCGATTGAATTTCACTATGAGATTTTTCTTGGGTCAACTTTAAATGACCATTGCTCTTAGAATATAAAGAGTTACATGACCCATAGCCTATTAAATTAAAGGTATTTGAATCTTTTTTTCCGATGCAACCAATTTCGTGTCAATCAGAGTTTCGAGTAAAAAGTTATGATTATTTTAGTAATATGATACGGTGCAGTGACGAAATAGCCGACGGGAAAACATTAAAAAGGGGTCGTTTTTGTCTTTTTACCTCTAAGAAAACCCTAAACGAATTTCTTGACTAATTAAAGGCTCAAAACATTCAGATTTTCATCTCTTAATCATCCATTCTCTCCTCTCTCAAAACCCTAAGGCAAAATCAAAGTAGAAGACTCCATTCAAGATTCTTTCAATCTTTTTCAAGATACTTCTTCAAGGTAACTTTTCTCGAAGAATTCCATTTTTTCCAACTCAGATTCCTCCATACAATTATGAATCACTAATGAAAATCATAATTCTTCGTCATAGAGATTTCAAGAAACTAATTCAAGAATCTCAAGAAAGGGTTTCTTGATTGTTCTCCTTCAAGCTACGGTTTCAAGGTTTCTATTCATATTTTTTTTCACGATTCTTCAAGAACCTTTTTCTTTCAGGTATGTAAGGTTATCATAGTGTTTGACTAGTTCATCCTCACGCCCTACATCTACTTCAAATTAGAAAAAGAGTGATCTAGGATTCTATCCTTAGATTTGAGTATTCTTGAGATGAGTTGATCATGAGTTCTTGATTCTTTTGAAATTTTATTACTAATTATTGAATTGCTATATGTTATGCATTAAGATTCTTGAGTTGATTCATTCATGTCTATATTTCAACATGATCCATATGGATTGAGTATTCTTGAGATGAGTAGTATCGTTGAGTTTTGAGTTCTGAGTTCTTGAGTTCTTGCGTTTTGAGTACTGAGTTCTCATATTGTTGTTAAGACCCATGACTTGAGTCTTTCATTTCCATAATTCTGCATGTACCCTATAAATTGAGCTATAAATTTTGAGAAGCCTTTTAAAGAAAAACATTTGAGTTTTAAACTGAGTTTTTGAGAAAGTAAAGATGAGTTTTGAGAAAGAGATTTTAAAACATACAGTCGAGTATGCCATCAATTTCTTAGCAGTATGATATCAAGATATACCATTAATGTTTATGCAATATGACTTCTCGAGTCATCAATGACAATATCACAATATGATTTTGATATATTTTTGAGAAAGAGTTTTCAAGTATGAATTGAGTAAGAGTATAAAGGAACCAAGTATTCCCAAAGGTACCCGTTTTTACATTGATAAAAGAGAAACTTTGATTTCTAAATGAGCTATGAGTTCAAAGATATTTCAAGATCACTTACCTCTTTTAAGAGGATAGTTTGAGAAATTATCTCAAACCAGAAGAAAAGTATGTTTTTAAACGTTGAGAATGAGTATATATTATCCAGAGTAGTATTGAGCACCGATATGCAGATGAGTTCAGACAACTCACATTCCTCATAAACCATGTATGCCAACATGGGTACGTGATCATACTTTTTAGCTGAATCCTAAGTGTCTTCGGGTAGAGATTAGTGGATCCACTTAGTTGAGGTGTTCTGTACCCCAACAAGGTATAGGACAGTTCTCGCAGCATGGACGAGACGTTGTATCATCACGTAGCTCATAGTGATGGTTGACGGTTAGAGAATCTTCCAAATAGAGTTAAAAGTGTATTTTTATTATATCACTTAATATGTTGAGTTCAGAAATGAGAAGGTATTTTGTGAAGTTTTAATGATTTCACTTCTTTATTTCTTTACATCTAGTTGAGTATATATCAATATATATCACAATCCTTTCATTCAGTTATTTGTTATTCAACTATATTACATACTCGTACATTCAATGTACTAATGTATTCGAATTGCATCTTTTAATGATGCAGATACAGGTTCTTAGGATCCTCAACAAGAGTCTGTTGATATAACTTCATCTGCTCGCCAATTTTTGAGTAAGACCTCCTTGCTTCTGGAGGATTCCATTTTTATGAGTTGTTAGTAGTAGTTCCCTTGAGGAGTCGTGTGTCTTGTCCCGACACTCATCTTTGTATAATAGAGGCTTAATCGATAGACAGTTTTGGAAAGTCTTTCAGTTTTAAGATGTTTTATTTAAACTTATGATTCATACTTAGTATGTTCAGCAAAGTTTTGAGATTTAGTAAGTTATTTTTAAATGTTTATTTCAATTTAATGCTTACATATGCTTAAGTTAGTCTTCTGCTTGTAGTCAGCCAGGATGAGAGTTCACTTGGGGACCAACAATGGTTCTCGAGTACCGGCCACGTCAAGAGTGTAGGCTCGCATCGTGACAAACTTGGTATCAGATCACATAGTTCAAGTGTACTAGGGTTTCTATGAAGCCCTGTTAGTAAGATCTTATTTATGGTTATGAGGGCCCCACTTCTATAAATAAGGGACTACAAACATTTATGTAAAGTTTCCCTTCTTTCATACTTTAAATCGTGCAATAGAAATGTGTCATAAGGAATTTATTCTAACTAGTGCATTTTTCGTATCCATTCGAATACCCCTCATACTGAATGTAGTTAAAAAGAAAAGTGAGATCCTTATTGATGAGTTACTGTCACCAAAAATCTTGAGAAAATCATCAAATTGCAGAGGGGCTTGAGAGAAGCCTGTGAGTGAGCTTAAGTGTTGAGATTTGAAAGAATGTACTCTTATTCTTACGAATCGTGCGTTCGAGCTGGAGCAATATGTATTCCCAGACTCTTTTCTATAAACCTTGTTTCAACTGAGATTGTTACGAGGAAGTGTATTTTAAAGCTTGGAAAGTATTTTCACCCAAAAGAATAGTGTAAGTTACAAAATTATGAGAAGTACACCAGGGGCTATGTTTTCCATGCATCCCAAATCTCATCACGCCTTTCATGGGTGACAGACAGATAAATACTTTATCACCTACTAAAAACCATTAAAGGCCACCACCTACGGTCAACATAACTCATGTGCCTACTTTGAGCTAACTGAAGTCTTCCTGAATCACCTTTACATGATCCAAAGCCTCCTGAATCTAGTAGATACCATGCGGTCTAGGTTCTGTAGTTACAAAAAAACTAACCAGAGAGCGAGAACGCCTACCATATAAGGCCTCAAACTGCACTATCTAAATGCTAGAATGGTAGATGTTTTTGTACACAAACTCTGCCAAAGGTAAGAAGTAGTACTACTAAACTCCAAACTCTATAGCACAAGTCCCAAACATATCTTCAAGAACCTAAATGGTACACTCCAACTAACCATCATTCTGTGGGTGTAACGATGTGCTTAGGTCAACACGAGTGCCCAACTCATCCTGAAATGTCCACCACAATCTAGAAGTAAACTGAGCACCCCGATATGATATAATAAAGACCGACACACCATATAGATGAACCTCCTGATGAATTTAGATATGGGTCGATCTCTTGGCTTTCAATGAAGACTGAATAGGGAGGAAGTGTGCTGACTTGGTCAATAGATCAACGATGACCCTAATACTATTAACACCTCTAGAAGTTCGAGGCAATCTTGCCAAAAAATCCGTGGTCATGCGACCCCAATTCCACTCCGAAATGGGTAATCTCTGAAAATCACCAACATGCCTCAAATTCTGTGCCTTAACATACTGTAACTAATACAATGGGACATATAGACTCTAATATCTCTCCTTATGCCGCCGAACTAGTAATGTTGCCTCAAGTCACGATGTCTTTAGGGTGCCCAGATGGATATATTATCTAAAATCATGGGCCTCACGAGTATCACATGTACCAAAATCACAACTCTCGAGAAAACAAATACGACCTAAAAACCTCAAAACTCCTTGTGCATCCAAGGAAATTAAGAAACATCACCCTCTAACACTGGCACTTGAAGTGCTACCAAATCCACATCCTCAAACTGACGACTACGAATCTAATCAAGTAGATAGGGTTGAACCCCCATAGAGGCTAAAACACACCTAGAATTTGAGACATCCAACAGAACCATCTAATTAATTAAGGATTGAATGTACAAAGCTAAAGGTGGCTTCACCATAAATAAGAAGTCTAAACTGCATTTACTCACTTCTTTCCGACTCAAGGCATCCATTACTACATTTGCCTTACCCGGATGGTAGAGAATAGAGAGGTCATCATACTTCTTCAGAAGTTTAATTCGGCTATGCTGCCTCGATTTGAGGTTCTTCTAAATTATGATGTATTGAAGACTTCTGTGATCAGAATAGATATCTTAACAAACTTCATACATGTAGCCCCTGCAGATCTTAAGCGCAAAACTACCGCCGCCAACTCCAAGTCATTGGTGTGGTAGTTGCGCTCATGTAGCCTAGCTGCCTCAGCACATAGGCAATAAGTGAGCCCAGTTGCATCAATACACAACCCAAGTCAATGCTTGATACATCACAATAGACCATAAAGCCTTGTCCTTAACTGGAGGAGTCAATATAGAAGCAATATTCAACAACTCCTTAATCTTCTGAAAGCTCAACTCACACTCCTCAAACCACTCAAAAGAACATCAAGGAGAGTCAGCCAAGTCAAAGGTGCTACAATTATGGATAAGCCCTCCATAAACCGTTTGTAGTAGCCTGCTAATCTGACAAAGCTTTGTACCTTAGTTACTTACATGGGCCTAGTTCAATCACGAATAGTCTCAATCTTCTCTAGATATACCATAATGCCATCCTGGGAAACCACGTGCCCAAGAATCCAACAGACACAAGTCAAACTTGCACTTTGAGAACTTGGCATAAAGTCGATGATCTCTCAAAGTCAGGAGCACGATCCTCAGATGTTGCTCATGACCACTCATGCTCCGTGATTATACCAAGATGTCATCGATGAACACAATGACAAATTATTAAGATATCGTCTAGACACCCGCGCCATCAAGTCCATGAAGGTGGCAGGGGAATGATTCAACCTAAAAACATCAGTAGGAACTCAGAGTGGTCATATCGAGTCTTAAATGCAATCTTCGGGATGTCCACTTCCCTGTTCCTCAATTGATGGTAAAGAGACCTTAGATCAATCTACGAGAACACTGTGGCACCTTGAAGCTGGTTGAATAGACTTTCAATCCTAGGCATGGGGTAATGGTTGTTCACCATCACCTTATTCAACTACTTATAATTAATATACATGTGCATCTTACCATCCTTATTTTTCACAAACAGGACGGGGAGCGTCCCAAGGCCATAGTCTAGGCCTGATGAATGCCTTACCCAAGATATCTTTAAGCTGAACACTAATTATTTCTATATTTAAGCTCTATTCCTGTCACGACCCAGACCGTCGTGAGTGGCTCCCACACTAACCCTCGAGTGGGAGAACCATTAATACTAATTCGCTAACCCAATAACTACATATTTAAAGATACAGAAGAAGGTTTAAATGCAAAAATCAAATAGAGTTCCAATAAACTCCAAAAGTCTAACAATCATTACTAAAACATTATGGAACTACTCCCTAGAACCTGAAATTCAATGTACCAAAACTCTAAGGTTTAAAAAGTCTAAAGGAAATGGGTACAAGTCAATTAAATATCCGAATATATAACTAGAAAGTCTGAGTCCTAAAAGAGTGGACTAAAACGTAGAGAACTCATGGCATCATGAAAGAACTAGCTCACCCTTGAATTCGATTGATCACTGATCTCCTAGATGAGGTCTGTTAGTAGCCGCCTGAAGATGGCCTGTACTCAACAAAGAAAGAGCAAGTGTAGTATCACTACACAACCATAGTATATTGGTAGGATCATGCGGCTATTCCAGTAAGCAAAACATATACAAGACGTTACAACATAGTAAACAAGACATGTTCAGAATAAATATACACATTGGTTATCATTTCAGGAGCAATGTACAATTCCACATTCTCAATACAAGTTGATATAAAAATTCAATGGTCCTCTGATGGAGCACAATTCAATGGTCCTCCCATGGAACCCATACCCAAACTATTAGTGTACAGGAACATGGTACCTGATCCCAATTAGTGTACCGGACGTGACACCCGATCCAATATATGCGCCAGAACGTGGCATCCGACCTAATATATATGCATGAACGTGGCACCCGATCCCACTTAGTGTGTCAGAACGTGAAACCCAGTCCATTCATCATATCATAATCACAATCACAATGTACATTCTCAAAATCATACAATCAAGTGTTGATTCATGGTATACCATCTTTCATTCATACTCATTTGCATTAGGTTTGATTAATAGTGCTACATTCACATACACACATGCATTACAATGAAGCAAATACCCACATACATCACACAAACATGAAATCAAACCATCACCTACCAGGAATCAAAGCTTGAATGCCCTAAGGCACTTGAATCTTCCCTTTCCAGATTCTTTTCGCTTGTTTTAGCTCTACAAACAATTAATATATGCAAGGATCAACAATCAAAGGTCTAATTATCCTAATTATAACAAACCCAATAACCCAAGATGAAACCCATGATCCTAAGGTGCAGCTCGGGCTTTTTCACACCATCCAGTTTAGTCCAAAAACCCTTCCCCAATAATAAATAACGAAGAATCTAAGTTCTATGGATCGAAAAATGGATTAGGGGAATAAAATCCTAACCTTTAGTACCAAATTTCGTGGAAAATAATTAAGAAATTTCCTGGGGTCGTCTCTTAGCTCTCAAGAAAGAAACTTGCAGAAAAATAATGTTTTTGAGATTTAATTCTGACTTAAATCGGGATTATCTCGCTATGGATGCCCCGCCCTAGCAGCTTGCACAGAAACAGAGAGCTAAATTTAGAGTTCCAAGCCCACATTTCACAACACACCTTCAATCCATGACTCCCAGAAACTATCTGTTCATGCTAAAATCAGTTTCGGGAGTTCTACTCACCCGAATTCGATTGCATAAAGTTGTACGGGTTCCTTAACGTCTTAGCTATCCACTCAAGTGATCAAATTCATCATTAGACCTCTTATTTGTTACTAGATTTCCCTAGACCTCACTTACTCTGATTTTGTCCAAATCTGGACTAGGCTAGGAGTTATCAAGTAACTACAAAAAAAATTTCCGCCCCAAATTTTTTCCCCGGTGGCTGTTCTATAACGACGGGAACAAGACGTTACAATAAATACCAATTTACCCATCACTCGTCCGGAGTGACAACTTAGGAAAAATAGGCTAAAGTAAGAGTGGAGTAGTACCTGAATCTTCGAACAACTGGGATGCTTGTCTCACATGTCGTTCTCAGTTTCCCAAGTAGTGTCTTTAACAGGACGATGCTTCTATTAAACTTTCACGGACTTAATCTCCTTGGTCCTGAGCTTCCGGACATCACGATCAAGAATTGAAATCGGTTCCTCCTCATACTGGAGGTCCTTCTCTAACAACACTAAGTCTCATTTTATGATGTAATCCCCTTCACCATGATATCTCTTTAACATGGACACATGAAATATCGAATGAACTCCTGATAGGCTAGGTGGTAAAGCCAATCTATACACCGCTGGCCGTACATATTAAAGAATGTCAAATGGACCAATGTATCGAGGACTAAGCTTTCCCTTCTTGCCAAATCTCATCACCCCTTTCATGGGTGATACTTTAAGAAGAACTTTCTCACCAGCCTGAAATGCCATTTCTCTTGCCTTATGGTCTGCATACTTTTTCTGTCTACTCTGGGCTGCTAAAAGCTTTGCTTGGATGCTTTTTACCTTATTATGAGCATCCTTCACTAAATCAACACCCAAAGATTTCACATCTCTAGCCTCAAACCATCCTATGGCTGATCTACATCCTCTCCCATAGAGTGCCTCAAACGATGCCATATCTATGCTTGAGTGATAACTATTATTATAGGAGAACTCACACAAAGGTAGAAACTTATCCCAATGTCCTCCAAAGTCAATCACACATGCCCTCAATCTGTCCTCTATCACTTGGATAGCCCTCTCTGACTGTCCATCCATCTGTGGATGGAAAGTTGGACTAAATGTGAGTTGTGTGACCAATTTATCATGTAATTTCCTCCAAAACTTGGATGTGAATTGCGTACCACGGTCTAAGATGATTGAAAGGGGCACCCCGTCCAATATCACTATCTCATTCACATAAACCTTAGCCAATTGCTGAGCATTATAATCTATTCTGACTAGAATAAAATGGGCTGACTTAGTCAATCTGTCAACCACTATCCAAATAGAATCAAACTTTCCCAAAGTCTTGGGAAGACCAACCACAAAATCTATGGCTATTCTTTCCCAGTTCCATTTCGAAATTGGCATTCTCTGAAGAAAATTTGCCGGCCTTTGATGCTCATATTTCACTTGTTGACAATTTTGACACTTAGCCACGAACTACGCTATATATTTCTTTATGCCCGGCCACCAATATAGTCGATTCAAGTTTTGGTACATCTTGGTCACACCTGGATGAATGGAATATCGTGAACCATGGAATTCTGCCAATAAATTCTGAATAAAGTCGCCCACTCTAAGAACACAAATCCTTTCTTTAAAGCTGAGCACACCACCCGCATCAGGAGTGGTCCCTTGTGCCTTGCTAGAAGTTGTCTTCTTTCTTAGCTCATTCAAACTGTCATCCTCAAATTGTTTGGACTTGATCTTATCAATGTATCAATGAATATGGCCCTTACTTCAATGTTATCTAGCACCCCACCTTTCTCTGATATGCCCAACTACATGAACTTAGACTCCAAGGTTTGAATTTTCTTAGCCAAAGGTCACTTGGACACACTCAAGCAAGCTACACAACCCATACTCACCGCCTTCCGACTTAGTGCATCTGCCACTATATTAGCCTTACCCGGATGATATTCGATGGTCAGATCATAATCCTTGAGTAACTCCATCCACCTTTGTCTAAAATTCAAATCCTTTTAAGTGAAAACATGTTCTAGATTGCGATGATCAGCAAACACCTCACACTTGACACCACGGAGGTTATGCCGCCAGATCTTAAGAGCAAACACTACCGCCGCGAACTCTAAATCATGTGTATTGTAATTCCTCTTATGCACAACTGTCGTGATGCAAAAGCTATAACATTCTTATCTTGCATTAACAAAGCACCCAAACCCGAATATGAAGCATCACAATAAATAATAAAATATTTACCTTCCACCGGTAGCGCTATAATAGGTGATGTGGTCAAAAGAGTCTTGAGATTTTGAAAGGTCTCCTCACATTTTCCAGTCCATTCAAAAGGTATCTCCTTTTTGGTAAACCTTGTCAGATGCGTGGCAATAGAAGTAAAGTTCCTGACAAATCGATGAGAGTAGCTAGCGAGCCCCACAAAACTCCTAACTTCAGTCACAGAGCTAGGACGAACCCAATTCTTAACTACTTCAATATTTTGGGGATCTACCATTACCCATTTCCTTGAAACTACATGCCCCAAAAAGGCAACTGAATTTAACCAAAATTCACACTTAGAAAATTTTGCATAGAACTTTTGTTTCTCAAGAACACCTAGATCAATACGAAGATGGTCGGCATGCTATTCCTTACTCTTTGAATAAACTAGAATATCTTCAATAATACTATAACAAAAGAATCCAGAAATGGTTTGAATACACCATTCATCAAACTCATGAAAGCTGCAGGCGAATTCGTCAACCCAAATGACATCACTAAAAACTCATAGTGCCCATAGCGGGTTCTAAATGCCGTCCTGGGTACATCCTCACGCCTAATCTTTAACTGATGGTAACCAGACCTTAGATCAATTTTATAGAAAATTGTCGCACCCTGCAACTGGTCGAAAAGATCATCTATCCGAGGGAATGGGTACTTGTTTCGAATGGTGACCCTGTTCAATTGTCGATAATCTATGCACATCCTCATACTTCCATCCTTGTTCTTAACAAATAAGACAGGAGAACCTATGGGGAAGCACTAGGACGGATAAAATCTTTATCAAGAAGTTCTTGGATTAGAGCCTTAAGCTCTCTCAATTATATCGGGGCCCTGCGATACAGAGGGATGGAAATGGGGTGGGTTCCAGGTTCCAAATCAATGCAGAAATCTATATCTCTATTCGGAGGCATACCAGGCAAATCAGTAAGGAACACTTCTCTAAATTCTGACACCACAAGAATAGACTCAATAGAGGGGGACTCAACCTCAACATCCTGAATATGAGCCAAATATGTCGAACAATCCTACCCCACCAGTTTCCTAGCCCGAATGGAGGATATGATCTTAGCTGGCTTAGGCTTGTACACCCCTTCCCACTCTAACATTTCCCTACCCGGAATTTCTAGAGTAACTGACTTATTTTTACAATTAAGCACAACATAATAGGGGGACAACCAACTCATGCCTAAGATTATATCAAAGTCAGTCATATCCAAAATCACCAAATCAGACCAACTCTGAAAACCCATAAACATGATAGGACAAGCACGATAGACATGGGTAACTATGAAAGACTTTCCAACTGGGTAGAAACATGGATGAGGGCATCAAGTACATCACATATCATATCAAATCCCAAGGTAAAATGAACGGACACATAAGAATAAGTAGAACCCGGATCAAATAACACATTAGCCATCCGGTCACAGATAAGAATATTACCTGTGATCACTGCGTTAAAATAATCTGCCTCGCTCATCCCTGGAAAGGCATAACGCTGAGCCATGTCATCTTGACGGGTGACTTCCCTGTCTGGCTGCGCCGTACCTCTGCCTGCGTTACCATTTCCCCAACCTCTACGGCCTCACTGATTTCTTCCTTGCCCACCTTGTGTACGTCCTCAACCATGATTACCATTACCCATGGGTACCACTTCTCTAGTCTACTACAACGTGGGTTCCAATATGTGTGGGTGGGGACAATCTCTTCCCATATGCCCAGGTTCTCCACAATTATAACAAGTGTGTTCAAAACATGGCCTGCTGCCTACCGAAGGTGTGACTCCCTAGCTATCCTAAATCAAATTCAGAGGTGAAGTTCCCAAGTAGTTGGTCGGGCTGCAAGTGTCGGGCTTCCTGAACCTTTGGAATAGGAACCTGGAAGTTGCATGTGCTCTTAGGTTTCTTAACCAATGCCTTAGCCTTCCCATCACGTCTAACTCCTTCTACATTCTTCACAAAGTCGGTCACCTCATGGCAGCTTTTGCTTGTAGAAGTTATGTGAACAGACAATACTTGAAGTTCGGGGTTCAATCCTTTGACAAACGGACGAATCCTCTCTTTCTCAGCAGTCACCAACTGTGTAGCATATCTAGACAAGCCATGAAACTTAGCCTCATAAGTAGCTACAGTCATATCACCCTTCACCAAATCCATGAATTCATCCTTCTTGCGATCTCTCAGTGTCCAGGGTACATACATCTCCAAGAACAGAGCATGAAACTGAGTCCAAGTGAGCGGAGGTAAAGCTGACGATCTGCATTCCACATAAGCTCTCCAGCACTGCTTAGCCTCACCTTGAAGATAAAAAGTCACAAACTCTACTCTATGCTAAAGGTAAATACCCAACTTATGCAGCCTCTCATAACAATCTAAGATGAACTCATAGGCGTCCTCACTCTCAGAACCACGGAATACCAGAGGCTTCAGTTTCAGAAACTTGGTCAACATTTTTTGTTCATTACTAGTCATAAGCGGACCCAACAAAGGACATAAGAAAGCATCAATACCTACAGTTCCACCCACCTAGGGGACAGTGATAACAATAGGGGGATTGACGGGGGTTTGAGTTGCTTGAACTGTGGGAAGAACTTCAGGACCAACCAATCCTTTCAAGTAAGACATAATAAGTTGAGCTAACACTAGGTCTAAGGGAGGGATACTTGTAGTCGCAGCCTTTACCTCTTCCTCTTGTCCAACATCCTCCTCATTCTCAACCTCCACATTCTCCTCTATCTCTTCATGATGTGCAGGAGGGATCTCATTTTTGGGAGAATTCTCAACTAGAGCTCCACCCCTGGTAGGTTCTACCCTTCCTTGGCCTTTACCCCCTGCTCTTCCTCTACCCCTGCCAGCTCGACCGCGACCTCTTGTTGCGGACTTCTCAGCAGGCTAATTGACGGGAGCTACGGGACTGATACCATTGAAGCGAGTGTTAACCATTAGCGGACAGAAAAGTGAAGGAAATTAGATACCAATTCGGATTGCCAAATACCAATGGGAATCAAGTTATAGCACGAAAGGAGACAAGATAAAATAGAGAGATTTCTTAAAGTCCTATAGCCTCTCGAAGAAAAGTAAAGACGTCTACGTACCATTCCGCAAGACTCTACTACACTCGTTTTGGTATATTGAGATCAACGAACCTATGGCTCTGATACCAACTTTGTCACGACCCAGATCCTCTGACACCCACACTAACCCTCCGGTTGGAGAACCATTAATACTAATTAGCTAACCCAAGAACTACACATTTAAAGATATAGAAGCGGGTTTAAATGCAAGAATCAAATAGAGTTCCCATGAGCTTAAAAAGTCTAACAATCATTACTAAAACATTGCAGAACTATTCCCTAGAACCTAAAAGTCAATGTACCAAAACTCTAAGGTTTAACAAGACTAAAGGAAATGGGTACAACCCAATTAAACATACGAATATGTAACTAGAAAGTCTGAGTCCAAAAATAGTGGACTAAATCATAGCGAACTCATGGCAGCCTGGAAGAACTGGCTCACCCTTGTATTCGATTGATCACTGATTCCTAGATGAGGTCTGTCAGTAGCCGCCTGAAGATTCCCTTTACTCAACAAAGAAAGAGCAAGTGCAGTATCAATACACAACCACAATGTACTGGTAGGATCACATGACTATTCCAGTAAGCACAATATATACAAGCAGTTACAACGTAGTAAACATGACATGTTCAGAATAGATATACACATTGGTTATCATTTCAATAGCAATGTACAAATCCACATTCTCAATACAAGTAGATAAACAATTCAATAGTCCTCTCATGGAACCCAATTCAATGGTCCTCTCATGGAACCCATACCAAAAATTTTAGTGTACCGAAATGTGGTACCCGATCCCAATTAGTGTGCCGGACGTGACACCCGATCCAATATATGTGCCGAAACGGGAACCCGATCCAATATATGTGCCGAAACGTGGCACCCCATCCCTGTTAGTGTGTCGAAACGTGACACTCAATCCATTCATCATACCACAATCACAATCACATTGTACATTCTCAAAATTATACAATCAACTCTTTATTCATGGCATACAATCTTTCATTCATACTCAATTACATTAGGTTTGATCAATAATACTATATTCACATACACATATGCATTACAATGAAGCAAATGCCCACATACATCACAGAAACATGAAATCAAACCATCAGCTACATTAAATGCAAGCTTGAATCACCTAAGGAACTTGAATATTCCCTTTCTAGATATTTTCCTCTTGTTCTAGGTCAACAAACAACTAATATACGCAAGGACCTACAATCAAAGGTCTAATTATTTGGCTTACAACAAACCAAATAACTCAAGACAAAACCCATGATCATAAGGTGCAGCTAGGGCTTTTACCCACCATTCAATTTAGTCCAAAACCCTCCTCCAATAATAAATAACCAAGAATCTAAGTTCTACGGATCAAAAAATGGATTAGGGAGTAAAATCCTTACCTTTAGCACCAAATGTCCTGGAAAACTTTGAGAAATCACCTGGGGTCATCTCTTAGTTCTCAAGAACAAAAATTACAGAAAATAACATTTTTGGGGTTTAATTCCGACTTAAATTGCGACTGCCCCGCTATGGAGGCCCCCATCCCACCACAGCATCCCTGCCATGGCGGGAATAATCTCTCCCTAGCGGCTTGCATGAAAACTGAGAGCTAAATTTAGAGTTCCATGTAACACCCCATATTCGAAAACACACTGAACCAGCAGATTTCCAAAAGTTGCGGGTGCAACCCATGGTTGCCACCCATGGACCATAGGGTGACCCACGGTCCG
This sequence comes from Solanum tuberosum, assembly GCF_000226075.1. Taxonomy (NCBI): domain Eukaryota; kingdom Viridiplantae; phylum Streptophyta; class Magnoliopsida; order Solanales; family Solanaceae; genus Solanum; species Solanum tuberosum. Next base: position 5,042,743 of record NW_006238927.1, on the reverse strand, counting down.
TGGATGGCCACCTGCAGCCCTTCCCAGAATCAGCCCAAAAAATCCTCTGTACCCTCAGAACCCATTCTCTAAAGTTGATCAACGGACTGACAGGACAGATCGTCGATCAATCCATGGATCTTCGATCGGTTCGTAGGTCGAGATCCTCAGGACTCCCCCACAACCCATCCTTTGAAGATGATCGATGGACTGACAGGACGGATCGTGGATCAGTCCACAGACTATCAATCAGTCCATAGGTGGCTTCAACAAATATTAAGTCAGGAGTCGTTTGGTTTTTTCCTCATGCGTTGGACCCCTAGACTACATCGTTTAACCCTTAAACTACGTAGTTTTTGTCAATTTTAGCCTAGTAAAGTAATTAGAACTTACCCTAATAAATTATTCACCAAAAATTCATCAAACTTAGAGCAAAACAGAGAAGAAAGTCGACCAAGCCCTAGTTCAAGAACACAACTAGTTTTCATCAGTTCCAACCCCGAAATTGAAAGAGTTCTCCATGAATTTTGTCACCAGGAATGTGGGATTTCAGTAGTGGGTTGCTTTCCCTATTAGGTCCCTAGAGTTTAGTCAGAATATTGATTCCCTTAATATAAAGACCTAGGGCTTCTTGAATGTTACAAATTATTGGGTTTTAGCTATTAGAATGATCGAAATCAGATTATCATGATTTTGTATCATTTTGTATAGATTCTTTCATAAATTCAGAACCCTAGTTATGTAGTTCTTATAGTTCACGAATTACACATGCTTGGTGTACCACCTCGCTATTTGAAAGATCTAGAATTAGAAAGAGTCATTTTTGAAAGAATGGAAAATTAGGAAAATTGGTTAAGTTATGTTGAGTTTTAGTTTTGGGTCAACTTCAAACGACCATAACTCCTAGATCAGGATCTGTTAGGTGTTCTAAAAGATATCGTAGGAAATATCTTTGAATTATCTTCCCACCGCCGCCGAGTTTTCTCAATTCCGAGTTCATATATGGGAGATATGTCCAATTGAAGTTGGGCTCTCTAGATAAGGAAAGTCAAAACCGGATTTTGGAAGGGTATTTTGGTCTTTTCCTTACCCAATTAATTAATTTCGTTTTTATAATTAAGTTGGAGTCTATACTGATTGGATTCAGTTTACGCTATTGAAAACAAGTTAGGGTTTTGAGAGAAGATAAAAGAAGAGGAGAAAAGAGAAGAAGAAGCAAGGAATTGCCAAGTCTTGAAGAATTGCTTGTGGATTTCGTCAAGGGGTGATCCCTAAGAGGTATGTGAGATCACATAGCATTGGGTTAGTTCATAACCGCACCAATCATGATTCAATTAAGCGTAATTGTGTTCTTGAAAGAAAAGATTATGAGTTCTTGATGAAATTTGTGTAAGTTCTTGTGGGTTCTTGTTGTTGAAGTTGTTGACAAGTTTCTTGAATTTGATTCATGAGATTAGGTGTTGTTTTGAGTAGATTCTTACATATTTGGTTATGTAGTCGAATCTAAGTGTTTGGGAAAGAACCAATTGAATCTAGAGTGTTTAGAGTTGAAAAACGAGCAAAATAATTTGTCAAAAACCTGGGGAAGGGGTTGGGGCACTGCGCCACTCAGAGTGCCCCAAAGGGACCTATGAAGTTTGGGATCTGGGGCACCGTTCCATCGAGTGCGCCCCAACCCAGCTTCTGAAGTTTGCCCTCTGGCACCCCGCGCCACTCAGAGCTCCAGGGATGTCAGGTCTTCCACCTTTTCCCACTTCTTTCCGTTTGAGTTCCCTAGAAACGTACCTAAGTTTTCTAGTTGATTTAGACACTCTAAGGTACGTCTAAACATCATGAAATCATCCATAAACATGAGATTATGAGCCTTGAATCTATAATTCAATTCAAGGAAAGTTAAGAGTCGAGTCAAGTCAAGAGAAGTCATAGAGTCTTCCCAAAGTCTTTTACAAATGTTTTAAATTTGTTTTAAGGCTTGACTTCTTAGCAGTAAAGAGAAAGAGTAAAATTCATTTCTTCAAAAGATTATACGGGAACTAAGTATTCCCAAGAGTTGAAATGTTTTCACATTTAAACAAGAAAGGAAAAAATGATTTCCAAGAGAGCCTTTAAGCTAGTTTTTGAGTAATTACATCAAATCACAGAAAGAGTTTTCTTTTTAAGACATATGAGTTGAGTATACTTTTGGAGTAGTATTGGCCACCGATATGGGGATGAGTTCATAATAACTCAAGTCTCCATAAACCATATAGCCATCATGGGTAGAAAGTCATACTTTTTAGATGATTCCTTTGTGATATTTAGGATAGACTAGGGGATCCACTTAGTTGAGGCGTTCTATATCACGGCAAGGTATAGGACAGTTCTAGAAGCGTGGACGAGACATTGTATCATCATTTTAGCTCATAGTGATGGTTGTCGGTTAGAGAAACTCCCGCAGTATTATATTACCTTATATGTAAACTGAGTTGTTATTGTATTTATTTAACACATTGAGTTGTCACCTACTGTTTCAAATGCTTTATATAAGCTGCACCTTTATTGTTGTTTTACTTCGCATTTGAGTTGAGTATCCATGAGTTGAGTAAAACTAAAGTAAGTGTTCTTTTCAGATTCATTTTGAGCATATGTCATGCTTAGTTTTCTCCTCACATGCTCGTACATTCAATGTATTGATGCCTTTTAACCTGCATCATTTTATGATGCAGATACAGGTAACCAACATCAGCATCCAGCGCCTCGTTGATCCAGTTGAACACTCAGAGTCAGTTGGTGAGCCTCCTTGCTTCCGGAGGATTCCCTTTTTATTTCTTTGTTAGTCAGTTGATAGGATGATCGGGGGTATGGTCCTAACATCCCTCTTAGTATTTAGAGGCTTCATAGACAGTTAGATATGAGTTCCATAGTCTTTCTAAAAGACGTGACTTGCCACTTTGGCTAATTTGAAGGTTATCCTTAAACGTTCTAAGTTTATTTGAGACAGTTGTTTTAAAGTGCATTTAAATCCTTGTATTAATGTTTTAAGTCTTACACTATGAGTTAAGCTAGGCCAAGGGTCTGCTTAGGGACAACAATGGTTCTCGAGTGACAGTCCCGCCCAGGGTGTAGGCTCGGGGTGTGACACTAGGCTAGTTATTTCAGATATACATGCCTCAGATTTAAATGTTTCATTATTAGTACATTAATGTTGCATTCTCAGAGTTTGCATGTCGCTATTTTAAGCTATCCAGTACAGAAATTCAGTCATAAATTGTTAATTACATAATCAATTGGGAGTAGCTTAATACCAAGTAGACTCGGTTCAGTTAGACTCAAGTCCTAGAACTACGTGCCCCCGTAGGTTTACAAGTCCCCTCTGTCGGCATTACATTTTAGCGATCACGCCAGTCATGCCTCTATACCTCTGGCAGGGTATGTTGGGTCCTCTCGATGAGGGAGTATACATCGGACTCCACATTTAGCTCATGTGGTTTTATGTCGGTTATTATAGCTCCCTTACAGTCAGATTCTATTCCATTGACCATGTTATCAGTTACAGTCAAATTTCAGTCTTAGCATGTTATAAACTTGGTCATTGCATCCAGTTAGTTCATGTTCAGTATTCTCAGTATAGTATCATTCTTATCTCTTATCATTGCTCAGATATATGTTTTAGTTCAATTATATTTATTGTTCAGCTATATTCTATCTTGCATGCTTAGTACCTTTCAAGTACTGACGCATACTCTGCGCTACATCTTCTCGTGATGTAGGTTCAGATCCTCAGTTTCCAGATCACGCATAAATGGTTCCCGATCTTCAGCTTAGCAGCATCAGTGGTGAGTCCTCATTCTCTGAGGACAACATACATGTTTCCTTTGGTTTTAGTCTTAGTTTCAGTTTTTGCTAGATTTAGTTGTGGCATGTCCCAGAACTTCTAGTCAGTTAGAGGCTATTTTCATACATAGTTAGATTCAACTTTAGCATTTTAGTTTGACTTTTCATTTGTTGTTAAACTCTAAGGTTTTATATATATTTAGATAGTTTATGGGTATTCCTCATCTTTTCAGTTTACAAGATGATTTAGCTTCCACACAATATATTTTTACTTCAGTTTACTTTAGTATGCTTATGTTGTGCCAGCAGGGTTAGCATGGGGTCACTCGTGATCCTAAGTCCCGTGTCTGCGTCCTGGAGGTAGCTTCAGGGAATGACAAACTTGGTATCAGAGCACTAGGTTTAACAGTCCTAGGATGTCTGAAAAGTCGCACTAAGTAGAGTCCTTTTCATGGGTGTGAAGTGCACCACATCTAATTAAATGGAGGCTACAAAGTGTTTTAAGAAAACTTCACTTTCTTGATATTCTTATCGTGCATAAGGTATGATCCAACTTCCTCGTTTCTAACTCGATGTTATGCGCTTTCAGATCATGCCTCCTTGTAGAGCATATGGAAGGAATACGAATGCACGGAACACTAATGCAACTCCTCCAGTCCCAGATCAGGAAGTATTGAATGTTGTCTTATGGAACACAATTAAGCTTTTGGCTCAGAGAGTGACTAACCATAACAACCAGCAGGTTCCAGTTCCTTCAAATGATAGTGGTGGATCAGTGGCAGCCAGGGTTCGTGATTTCATTATGATGAATTCACCTGAGTTCTTCGAATTGCAAATTTGTGAGGATCCCTAAAACTTTATAGATGAGGTCAAGAAGATCTTTGGAGTGATGCAAGTGACAGGCAATGATAAGGTACAGTTGGTATCCTATCAGCTTAAGGATGTCGCTCATATCTGGTATACTCAATGGAAAGAGAGCAGGGGTACAGATGCAGCTCCTATCACTTGGAAATGCTTTGGTGAGACCTTTCTAGATAGTTTCTTCCCAAGAGAGTTTAGGGAGGCAAAAACTCAAGAGTTTATGAATTTGTAGTTATGTCATTTGGACTAGCCAATGATCCTGCAACATCCATGGACTTGATGAACTTAGTGTTTGAGCAGTATTTGGACTTGTTCGTTATCGTCTTTACTGACGATATCCTCATTTACTCTAGGAATGAGGAAGAACATGTGAATCATTTAAGGGTTGTCCTATAAACTCCCAACGATCGCCAATTATTCTCTAAGTTTAGCAAATGTGAGTTTTGGTTGCAATATGTTGCTTTCCTTGGAAATATTGTGTCTAGCGAAGGGATCCCAGTGAATTCTCAGAAAATAGAAGTAGTGAAACAATGACCCAGACCTACCTCTCCTACAGATATCAGAAGCTTCTTGGGTTTGGCTGGCTATTTCAGAAGGTTCGTGGAAGAATTTTCATCCATAGTCTCTCTATTGACTAAGTTGACTCAAAAGAAGGTTAAGTTTCAGTGGTCAGATGATTGTGAGAAAAGCTTCGTTGGACTAAAAACTAGGTTGACTACAACTCTTGTTTTGACTCTACTAGAGGTTCAGACGGTTATGTTATCTATTGTGATGCATCCAGAGTCGACCTACCTTGTGTGTTGATGGAGCGAGGTAAGGTTACAGCTTATGCTTCTAGACAGCTTAATGTGCATGAGAAGAACTATCCAACTCATGACCTCGAGCTTGTAAGAGTGGTGTTTGCACTTAAGCTTGGAGACATTACTTGTATGGTGTTCATGTAGATGTGTTCACAGACCATAAGAGCGTTCAGTATGTGGTCACCCAGAAAGAGTTGAATCTTCGTCAGAGGAGACGGCTTGAGTTCATCAAAGATTATGATATGAGTGTGCATTACCATCCTGGTAAAGCCAATGTAGTAGAATATGCTCTTAGTAGACTATATATGGGTAGTGTAGCACATGTTGAGAAAGAAAGAA
>NW_006238927.1:5026867-5027534 GCF_000226075.1 Solanum tuberosum | reverse complement strand
AGTGTGCATTACCATCCTGGTAAAGCCAATGTAGTAGAATTATATATGGGTAGTGTAGCACATGTTGAGGAAGAAATAAAGGAACTAGCAAAGGATGTTCACATACTTGCTCACTTAGGAGTTCGTCTTCTGAGTATATCAGATGGTGGTGTAACAGTTCAGAATGGGTCAGAATCTTCATCGGTAACGGAGGTTAAGGAAAAGAAAGACAGTGATTTGATATTGCTTCAACTAAAGGGTGCAGTCCATCAACAGAGAGTTGTGGTTTTCTCCCAAGGGAGAGATGGTGTGCTTCGCTATCAGGGTCGATTATATATTTCTAAGTTGGCTGAGTTGAGACAGTTGATTCTTGCAAAAGGCCATAATTCCAGATATTTTATTCATCCAGGTGCCACTAAGATGTACCATGATCTACGAGAGAAGTCTATTTGTGGAATGGTATGAAAAGAGATATAGCGGATTTTGTGGATAAGTGCCATTATTGCTAGCAAGTGAAGGTAGAACATCAGAAACCATGAGGTATGACTCAAGAGATCAACATTTCTACTTGGAAGTGGGAAGTGATCAACATGGACTGCATTACAGGATTACCTCGTACTCGCAGACAACATGACTCCATTTGGGTGATAGTTGATAGAGTTACTAAGTCTGTGCACTTTTTGTCTGT
>NW_006238927.1:5026021-5026809 GCF_000226075.1 Solanum tuberosum | reverse complement strand
GTCATTTCAGAAAGGTCTTGGTACTCAGGTTAATCTTAGCACAACATTCCATCCATATATGGATGGTCAAGAAGAGCGTGCCATTCAGACCTTAGAGGATATGTTGAGATCTTGCGTGATCAATTTCAAGGGTAGTTCGGATGATCACCTTCCTCTTATAGAGTTCGCCTATAATAATAGCTATTATTCCAACATTCAGATGGCCCCTTTTGAGGCATTGTATGGGCGTAAATGTAGATCTCCAGTTGGTTGGTTTGAAGTAGGTGAAGCAGCCTTGATAGGTCCAGATTCAGTTCATGATGCTATGGAGAAAGTGCAACTCATTAGAGATAGACTTAAGATAGCCAGAGTCACCAGAAGTCTTATGCAGATGCAAAGAGAAGGGAACTAGAGCTCCAATTAGATGATTGAGTTTTCCTTAAAGTGCCGCTTATGAAAGGGGTGATGAGATTTGGGAAGAAAGGAAAGCTCGGTCCTAGATATGTAGGCCCTTACAAGATCTTGAAAAGAGTTGGTAAAGTGGCTTATGGGTTAGAGTTGCCAGCAGGACTAGCAAACACCCGATTTTTCACATTTCGTTGTTGAAGAAGTGTGTGGGTGATCCAACATCTATAGTAGCCTTAGAAAGAGTGGCTGTGAAGGATAATCTCACTTATGAAGAGGTACCAGTTGAAATCCTTGATCATCAGGTTTTAAGGTTCAGAAACTAGGAAGTCGATTCAGTTAAGGATTTGTGGAGCAGCAAGTCTGTAGAGGGAGCTACTTGGGAAGCAGAAGCAGCCATGAAG
>NW_006238927.1:4968806-5025668 GCF_000226075.1 Solanum tuberosum | reverse complement strand
GTGGCTTATGAGTTAGAGTTGCCAGCAGACTTAGCACCAGTGCATCCCGTCTTTCACATTTCTCTGTTGAAGAAGTGTGTGGGTGATCCAACATCTATAGTAGCCTTAGAAAGAGTGGCTGTGAAGGATAATCTCACTTATGAAGAGGTACCAGTTGAAATCCTTGATCATCAGGTTTTAAGGTTCAGAAACTAGGAAGTCGATTCAGTTAAGGATTTGTGGAGCAGCAAGTCTGTAGAGGGAGCTACTTGGGAAGCAGAAGCAGCCATGAAGGCCAAGTATCCTCATCTCTTTCCTTCCGATTACATTCTAGCTTGAGGTAATAGTTTCTCTTCAAAATTTCAGTCATTCATGAGCAGATTCAGTCTTAGTATCATGTTCCTTCAGTTTTTACTAGCATTTTCAGCGTATTTGCATGTTCTTGGAAATTAAATCTGTCAGAAATCAGTTTCAAGTAAACAGTGGTAGGGTTTATAGCTCTTTTCTTCCCTATCTAACTAGTTTAGACTTCATTCGAGGATGAATGTTCTCAAGGGGGAGATAATGTAACACCCCGTATCTGAAAACAGACCGAACCATCATATTTCTAGAAGTTGTAGGTCCAACCCACGGTTGTCACCCACAGACCGTAGGGTGAACCACGGTCCGTCCTGGTGGTCCGTGGATGGCCACCTGAAGCCCTCCCCAGAATAAGCCCAAAAATTCCTCAAAACCCCCCAAAACCCATCCTCTGAAGTCGATCGACGGACTAACATGACGGATCATGGATCAGTCCATGGATTGTCGATCGGTTCGTAGGTCGAGACTGTCAGGACCCCAGAACCCATCCTCTGAAGTCGAACGACAGACTGACAGGACGGATCGTGGATCAGTCGATGGATCGTCGATCAGTCCATAGGTCGAGACCCTCAGGACCCCATAACTCATCCTCTGAAGTCGATCGACGGACTAATAGGACGGATCGTGGATCAGTCCACGGATTGTTGATCAGTCCGTAGGTCGGGATCCTCAGGACCCCCAAAAACCCATCTTTTGAAGACAACCGAAGAACTAACAGGACGGATCGTGGATCAGTCCACGGACTACCGATCAGTCCGTAGGTGGCTTCAGTAAATTTTAAGTTAGGGGTCGTTTGGTCTTTTCCTCAGGGATTAGACCCCTAAACTACGTCCTTTAACTCTTAAACTACGTAGTTGTGGTCAATTTTAGCCTAGTAAACTAATTAGAACTTACCCTAATCAATTATTCACCAAAATTCATCAAACTTAGAGCAAAACAGAGGAGAAAGTCGACCAAGCCCTAGTTCAATAACGCAACGAATTTTCATCAGTTCCAGCCCTAAGATCGAAAGATTTCTCCGTGAATTTTGTCACCAGGTATGTGGGATTTCACAAGTGGGTTCCTTTCACCCATTAGGTCCCTAGATTTTAGTCAGAATCTTGATTCCCTTAATGTTATCTAGACCTAGGGTTTGTTGAATGTTAGAAATTGTTGGGTTTTAGCTGTTAAAATAATCCAAATCAGATTATCATGATTTTTGTATCATTTAGTGTAGATTCTTTCATAAATTCAGAACCCTAGCTATGTATTTATTTTAGTTCATGAATTACACATGCTAGGCCAGTTATTTCAGATATACATGCCTCAGATTTGAATGTTTCATTATTAGTACATTAATGTTGCATTCTCAGAGTTTGCATGTCAGTATTTTGAGTTATCCAGTACAGATATTCAGTCATAAATTGTTAATTACATAATCAATTGGGAGTAGCTTAATATCGAGTGGAGTCGGGTCAGTCACCCTCAAGTCCCAGAACTACATGCCCCCATAGGTTTATAAGTCCCCTCTGCGGGCATTACATTTTAGTGATCACGCCAGTCATGCCTCTATACCTCTGGCAGGGTATGTTGGGTCCTCTCGATGGGGCGTATACATCGGAATCCACATTTAGATCATCTGGTTTTATGTCGGTTATTAGTAGCTAGCTTACAGTCAGATTCTATTGCATTAGCCATGTTATTAGTTACAGTCAGATTTCAGTCTCAACATGTTATAAACTTGGTCATTTCATCCAGTTCGTTCATGTTCAGTATTATCAGTATAGTATCATGCTTATCACTTATCATTGCTAAAATATATGTTTTGGTTCAGTTATGTTTATTGTTTAGCTTTATTCTATCCTGCAGGCTTAGAACCTTTCAAGTACTGACGCATACTCTGCGCTACATCTTCTCGTGATATAGGTTCAGGTCCTCAGCTTCCCGATCTTCAGCTCAGCTGCATCAGTGGTGAGTTCTCATTCATCGAGGATGACATAAATGTTTCCTTTGCTTTTAGTCTTACTTTTAGTTTTTTTCTAGATTTTGTTGGGGCATGTCCCAACAATTCTAGTCAGTTAGATGCTATTTTCAGACATAGTTAGATTTAGCTTTAGCATTTTAGTTTGACTTTTCAGCTGTTGTTAAACTCTCGGTTTTTATATATATTCAGATAGTTTATGGGTATTCCCCATCTTTTCAGTTTACATGACGATTTAGCTTCCGCATAGTATTTCTTTACTTTAGTATACTTATGATGTGCCAGCAAGGTTAGCTTGGGGTCACTCGTAATCCTAGGTCCCATGTCCGTGTCCTAGGGGTAGCTTCGGGGCGTGACATTTCAAACCCCCATTTCACAACACATCTTCAATCCATGATGACCAGAAACTACCCGTTCACATTAAGATCAGTTTCAAGAGTTCTACTCGCCCGAATTCAATTTCGTAAAGTCGTACGGGTTCCTTATCATCTTAGCTATCCACTCATGCGATCAAATTCATCATTAGACCTCTCATTTGTTACCAGATTTCCCTAGACCTTACTAACTCTGATTTCATCAAAATCTTAACTAGGCTAGGAATTCTCAAGTTACTACGTAAAAGTTTTACGGCCCAAATCTTTTCCCCAATGGATTTTCTTTAACAACGGGAACAGGTCGTTACAATTCAACATACACAAGTTGATGATGTTCAGGCCACAGCCTACCGCAGGCTTGCAAATGTTTTCTCAAGAAACCAATGTTTTTTTATATGGTAACATTACCGGTCCACAAGAAATTCGAACAGATCTGCTCAATACTCTTTATCACCTTCTTAGAAATCAGAAATATTTGGGACCAATTAGCTTGCACTCCAAACAAGACTGACTTGATCAATTGTACTCTTCCATCTTAGGATAGTAATTTAGCGAATCAACAAGTGATCATGCAGTAATTTTTTCAATAAGTGGCAAGTAAAGGTTGACACTCAACTTCTTAGATGCTAAAGGCACTCCTAAGTATCTGAATCAGAGGGTACCTTCAACATATCCCAACTCTTTAAGAATCTCTGCTTTTGTATGAGTTGCTACCCCTGCAATATATAGAGAGCTTTTATCTACATAGCATGTAATCCAGAAGCCTTGGAAAACTTGATGAATTCTTCATTTAGTAGCCTAACAGAGATAATATCAGCTCTGCAATAAATCAATAGATCATCTGCAAAACAAAAATGCACACTTCCCAATTTCCTAAACCTTGGGTGAAAATTAAAGTTCCCATTCCTAGCTAACTCAATAAGTTGTCTTCCCAAATACTCCATAGCCAAGACAAAAAGATAAGGGGACATAGGATTCTCTTGTCTATTGCTTTTTATTGCATTAAAAGGCTGAGTCAATCCTCCATTAATCATCAAGGAATAGGATACCGTCGATACACATGTCATGATCCAATGAACATTTTTGGTAGGGAACCCTATGTCACTTAACAACTTCTTGAGAAAGCCCCATTCCACAGTATCATAAACCTTCAGGTCCACCTTTAAAACACACCTCGGGGAAATCCATTTCCAAGAGTAGCATTTAAAAATCTCATGAATAAACAATATATTAACAATAATGCTTCTCCGTTCAACAAATGCAGATTGGGAGCATCCAGCTAGACCGCCAATCACCTACTTAAGTCTCCTGGTTAACACTTTCGAAATGATTCTGTACAAGATAGTACAACATGTTATAGGTCTATAGTCCTTACCTTTGTAGGAGATGAACTTTGTGAATTAGAGTTATAGCAGTGTTGAAGAACTGTTGTACAACTTCTACTATCTCATCTTTCAGTAACTCCCAATTCAAAGTGATAAATTCAATTGGAAATCCATCTACTTGTGGAGCTTTCTGTTTTGACATAGTCTTTATAGAATCAATGATCTCCTCATATGTCATTTCTCTTATCAATTCTTTTTTACGTTGCACTGTTAAGCAGAGACCATCTCTAACAACCATAGAGTCCAAGCAAGGAACACGTGTGTTGCATGTGTAATCCACACTTAATAGTATAAATATTTCAAAGTTAAAGTATTTGAACATGTAAACTAAAATACCTACATTTTTTAGAACTATTTTTATATATCAAATTTTATATTATAAGGTACATGATGGATGATGTTCTTGTTGTTGGTTTTCATATTTATTTCTCGATTGAATGTTTACATAAATCAAAGATAGTCATTTGACTTTTCATTTGTTTTTCCTCATTGTTAAACTAAATTTAAACATAAAAGTATTTTCAATCTGTTAAATCATATATATAATCACCAATTTACCTTACACCTAATAAAGATATTGTCCATATCATTGTAAACGATTTTTAATTTATTCAACAAGGAATGATTCTTTCAAGGGTCAATAACAATGTTGTGTTATCATGTATATAGGGGTGGTATAAGAATGTGAAAAGTTACTAGGCAAAAAGTTAATATAAGGAATGATGAAAGATAGAAATAATTAATGTAATAACTAACAGAATTCATAATGCTATAACAAAAGATGTAAAAGGGTGTGAATAACATTTGCAATAATTAATAATAACTAAGAAAAGTCATACTACCATAACTAATGAATTAAAGTGCAATATCTGAATTTCTTATTAATTCTGCATTTACATAAATAGATATGACTTCTAATTGTTTTTACTGTTTATTTAGATAGTTAATTAGATTTTAATTTACTGTAGGGGCAAAGTAGTAATCCAACTTTACACTTTAAAGTTTTTCATGCATTCTACATTTATTCTATATTATTTAATATAAATTTATTTTGCAAATGATAAATTTTTAATGATTCACATATTTTCCTATTTTTTGTGAGTTTTTTTTTAAAAAAAAGAAGACGAAATCAGAACATTTAAAAATAATATATTTTAAAGTTAGAAGATCTTGTTAGCTTGATGAAACTTAGATCATGTTAGCTTGACGATACTTTCGTGATATATGTAATACTTTAATTTAAATACACATACCTACCCAAATATATATCTATATATAAAGATTTGCATATAGTAAAAATATTTATTTATCTCATAAAAATAAGTAACTAAATAAAAATTTAAAATTAAACTAATACACCCTTCTACTCAGCGTCATTTTAAATCATATGAATTTTCCTTCGACTAAAATACATAAATATTTTTTTCTTAAAAGAAAGTAAATAAGTAAAACGAAAGGAAAATGTTTATATTAATAAATCACATGAAAAAATTTAAAGTATAAGAAGAAGAAGAAGAAGAGTAGAATATTAGAACTTTTTTGTTGTTGAAAAATGAGGGGAAATCTCTCTATTTATAGCCAACAAAGGGTAGTATCAAGTATGAACAAGTGCTTATGTGCCTTATCTGAAAAGTCATGACCCTTGAAAACGTGGCAATCCTAAAGTCAAAACTTATCGAAAAAGTCACAACTCTTTGGAAAGTCACAACTCTTTGGAAAGTCACAACTCATCTGAAGAGCCACAATCCTTGATCAAAGTCACATCTTATCGGAAAAGTCACAGCTTTTTGGAAAGGTCACAACTCATTAGAAAAGTCACAACCCTTTGAAAAAGTCACAACTCATCAGAAAAGGCATAACCCTTCAAAAAAGTTACAACTCATCGGAAAAGTCACAATCTTTCAAGAGAACATATGTTATTCAAATAGACATAGATGAGTGTTTTAAGTAGGGATACTATAGTAATTTAAAGGCCAAACCCATAGGTGAAATATCTCTACGTTCTATAATATCTTTGCTTATGTACTCTTTTCTAAAATAAATAATGAATATGATACATTCAAATGATTTTAAACAAATTTATTAAGGCACCATAGTCCGATTTCAACAACACATATTTATGAAGTTGCTTTGCACTTTACTCAAATAATTTTTTTACAATAAAATTAATCAATTCTTGATAAGCAAGTAGTAAGAACAAAAATTAAAATTTTAAGGAAAATAATTTCGAAAAATAATAAAGTTGGAGAATGAAAGAGACTTGTTGTTCATTTTATTTTGAAGAAAAAATTTGGAGCACAATTTTTTTTCTGAAAATAAAAGTGTCTTTAAAAGAGTCTGAATGAGAATAAGAATTTGTTACATATATGATACATTCACACCTTTTCACACCCATTAAGAGATTTTTAAATAAAAAACATAACTAATGCCCTAATGTCCGAATCATTCAGATTTAGATCACCATTAAGTGCAAACAAATGAGGTCTTAGAGTAGAAATGATGCTAACAAATTCTTTATATTAAAATCTTCTCATGAAGGGGTAATCATTGTGTACTAAGGTCCTTTCTTGGAGATTATTTTTGATGAATGAATGAATGAATAAATTAATTCGACGTCCAAGTGCCGACAACGAATTATGGTGAAATTTTCTTATTGGGCCAAAAGACATTAGAAGACATATAGATTCGTAAGTTTTTCATAGTGAATACAGTTGAATGAGTTGATAGTAAACTATTTGTTTGAGTTTCGATGTCTAAGAACTATAACTCTAATTAAAATACAAGTACATAAAGTAGTTAATATTTCGATTTGAAGACAAGGAACTTCTTCTCCCGGAGAAAGAAGAATGGGAAAAAAAGAAAATTGAAGATATTTTTGTTGAAATGGACATGTATGTCTTGCAATCACATATTGGCTTTACGAATCCATCAGTTTACTGTTGCGGAGTGAATGTCACAAATTGGACACATCTGCTTATTTATTGTTCATATGTCCTATGAAGAACTTTTCTTTTCAAATATTTTGTAAACTATGCTCTCCAATTTATTTTTGGTCCATCTTAAATTCTTGAACTTATGTGTCATCTGCATGTTTAGAGAACTCAAGGGAGGTACTCAAGATGAGGAAACTATTCCCTCGGATAAAGAAGAAGGGGAAAAGGAGATTGACGATATTCTTGTTGAAATGCCAATGTCTGTCTTGGAATCACATTTTTTCTTACGAATCGATCAGTTTCGTCGATGCAGAGTGAACTATTAAGTCAGATAGAGAACCACAATCTTGATCTAGAGGAATTAATTGGATGCATCTGTTTAGTTTGTTCATCTATCCATTTGGAGAGAAAATACACCTTCCCTCCTTCTGTAAGTATATGAGTTTTGTCTTATAAAACACTAACTAAACAGATGAGTCCAAAACCGTATATGTACAAGTATAAGTAATATGTACTTGACCTCAAAAATCAAACAAATTAAACAGACTAGTCCAATATTTTCATCTAGATCCAGTTGGTAGTTCCCTGTCTGATAATCACTTACTTTTTCACTCTATATTGCCGAAACAGGTGAAATTGTAAATCCAACTTGTACTTCGATGATTCGCATGTCCATATCAACAAAAAGATTGTCAATTTCCTATTCCCATTCATCTTTCTCCAGAGGTAGAGGTTCCTTATCTTCCAACTTGAATACTAAATGAAGTGATTCTTAGACAGGAACCTACAAAATCCTAGACTGATCTTATTCATCTTGTCACCTCCAAAAGGCTCCCAAATCCTTCTTTTCCTTCAACTATGAGCATTTTCTCCAATATGAACATTCATAGGATAATCAAAATCTTCAAGAATATTTTTCCCATCAATTTCATAGTCCTCTCAGACTCCTCATCATCAAATAGAAGAATCGAGCCTTTGTTATGGTTTTCACCATCAAAGGCAAGTGGATGACTCCCCCATTGGAGATCCACAAAGATAGACCATTCCGTGTGAGTCTCATTGTCCACAAAAGTTACACACCCCCTTCAGAAGTTTGGAATTCCCCTTTTCTAGACTCACGATGGTTACAATGTGGACACAAGCTTCTTGAATTAGAGGCATCCCTAGAACCCATAAATATGCACATGAGTCAATGTGTACAACCATTAGCACACTAAAAATACATTTAGAAATTTATTTAGTCTTTTTAGAGGACAAATATTTTTATTAAGGGCGACAAGTTCTTTTACAAAGAGGAAGTAGTACTAAAAGAATAGTGTGAAACACTGTTGTAACCAAGGTTCTGAGAAGACTGGGCTTTGGAGACAGAATTATCGATATGGTGTTTAGACTGACCAACAACATTTGGTACTCAATTTTGTTAAATGGGCAACCAAAAGATTTTTTCAATTCATCTAGGGGTTTAAAACAGGGTGATCCTATTTCTCCTACCCTCTTTATATTAGCGACTGAAGTTATGTCACGATCTCTTAATGCGCTAATGAAAAAGAATGAATTTAAAAAGTTTGGAATGCCAAGGGAGAGTCTTAGGCTAAATCACTTGGCATTTGTGGATGACATGATCATATATTGTGCAAATCGGAGGTAGGCACAACAACAATGATTAGTGAGACTTTGCGAAAGTATGAAGAAGTATCGGGACAGAAGGTGAATAAGGACAAAAGTGCAATTTATTTGCATCACCAAATGATCCAGAGGATTGGCGTGCTATTCTAATTAAACATGTATCACAAAGTACCCCTATACATTGTTTATCAGTTATGAATCCTCCTAGCAATGTCCTAAATCTAGTGCAACGAATGATGCCTCCATTTTTCTGGAATAGTTGCATAGGAGGACGAGGCAGAAAATGGAGTAAGTGGGGTAATTTATGCCTTTTAGAAAATGAAGAGGGACTTGGATTCAGACTATCACATGTTGTTTCGATGGCTTTATTCTACAAGCTATGGTGGAATTTTAGAATAAAGAAAAAATTGTGGAGTGAGTACATGAGAAATAAGTATTGTAAACCACAAATCAAAATTTGGTTATATGGAAACTGGGAGGTGGTGGTGCACAAGTATGGAAGAAGATGTTGTAGGCTCGAGAGTTAATTGAACACCAAATATTATGGCAGACTAGAAATTGATCAGCCTCCCTGTGGCACGACAACTGGACAGTACTGGGGGATTTGTACACAATTACAGGGGATGACTTTGAATGGGATGAGACTTACTTCAAGGTAGCATATCTTGCCACTCAAGGAGAATGGAACGTGGATATTCTGAATGATATTTTACCCTCAGATCTGGTGGAACATATACTTTGTCACATCAAACCACCTAAAGAGGGATGTACTGAAGATAAACCATGCTGGATGTTGTAATCAAGGGGAGCCTTTACAGTAAAGACTGCATGGAATTATATAAGGCATAAGGAGGACCCTAACAGAATCTATAGATGGATATGGACTAAAGGAATGGCGTTCAAAATGGCTTTTATGATGTGGCGAATGTGGAAATTTAAGATCCCAGTGGATGATAGGCTGAGAAGATGGGGTCTAAAAGGCCCATCGAGATGTTGGTGTTGTGACAAACCTGACCAGGAAACACTTTCTCATATGTTTCTAAAATCAGATTTTGCTAACATGACATGGTCCTACTTCTATTCTTTTGCAGGTTTAAACATTACTGGATTACAACTAAGGGAAGTGATAATGTTGTGGTGGGGCCAATATCAAACTAGACCAAAAGTCATTCTATAGAGCCATGCCAAGCTTCATAATATGGGAATTATGGAAGAGGAGAAACAAGAAGAAGCATGAAGGAAAGAACAACTCCTTACCAAGATGCATACATAATGTAACTAGAAATATGTTTATGTTGACAATGGTACGAAGGCCTAGTATGAAAAGTGGAGGTAGCTGGGCAGAAATTCTAAAGGCAATGGAAGACTATCGGCCGCGAGTGAAGATTATCCAGGTGAAATGGGAGTATCCACAAACAGGTTGGATTCAATATAACAGTGACGAAGCATCTAAAGGAAATCTGGGAGTGAGCTCTTATGCATTCTGTCTAAGGAACGAGAGAGGAGATATTATGTACGCTGAAGGTGCGTGTATGGAAAACACCACAAATACAGTAGCAGAAGCAAAAGCCATCCTAGAAGCAAGTAAGCATTGTAAGAAATCACATGATAATCAGGCCATCATCCAAACAAATTTTATGCTAATGTGCAAAGTGCTAGAAGGAAAATGGACTACCTTATGGATAATCACAGATCTGGTGGAAGAAATTAAGAGAATATTGAAAGACATACAACATACATTCCATCATATAATGAGGAGGGAAATCAACTTGCGGACTACTTACCAAACAAGGCGATAGAGAAGGGTACATGCAGTTATGAGGATTTTAATAGTCTTGAACCTGGTGGAAGAAGAATACTAAACAGTGATAAAAGTCAGACCCCATACATACGAGTATCACCATTAAGGAGGTAATGGGAAAGGGGAGGATCGATTCAGCCACAGCTAAGGTGAGGAAGTTTCCAGGAAAGGAAAGGAAAAAAGCATAATTAGGAAACTCTAATAGTCAGGGATTATAAGGAGTAGGGTGACCGAATAGGCTGACCTGATTTATTGTGTATTGTTTTATTGGATTTGGGTATTAGATCCAAATGAACTTGTAATTTGTTACTCTTGATTTGATATTAATAAATGGCCTGCCAAAATTCGCATAAAAAAAGTGAAACACTATTGTGACCAAAATGTCATAATTCCAAACTTAATTATAAAGGATAATAACACGTATGGCATTGAATTTATTGATAAACTTTGATTTTGGTACATGCGAAATATGTAACTAAGACAAATAAATTGAAATAATAATGCAATTTTAGTGATTTATACACACTTTAAAGTTTATTCATGCATTCAACTAATTTTATAATTAATTTTATTTTAAATTATAAAATATCTGATTGTGTCATTACATTGGTAAATCAAAAGGTGAAACATGAATTACAACGCAAGGTGTGTTTCTAAGGAAGGAAAATGTGTTGCATGAAAACATATTTTCTAGAAAAATAAATGAGTTTCTTATTTATTTTGCTTGTGTTCAGAAAAATACATGATTGGGTTATTTTTCATTTGGGTTAGATCTGGAGGGGTAACATTTTTGAAATATTAAAAAATATTTTTTGGATTCTCATTTCAATTTAGTAAAATAGGTTTGTTAAAGAACATGTTAAATAAAATACATCAGTTAGTTGGCGTATAAATGTACCATATTTTTTAACAAGGGGCATATCCGCTATACATCGCAAAGTTTGGACAAATTCTAGGATAAGCACAAATGAATTCTAAATACTTCGGTTCTCATAAATAACATATACCTCAATTAGTAGGGATGATTATTGCCTTCATGATCCAAATCACATTTAAAGTTGAAAATCTAACGTGTCAACTCCAAATCTTCCTATCTCTATTACATCAAAGAAGAAAAGATATTCTGGTTGGGAGGATTCAATTTCTATTGTTGTCCTCTATGGTAGATTGATCGGAGACCTCAGAGGCGTTAGTTTATGCTACGACTGATTTAAGTGATTCAAGTAGGCTCTCTCACAATTATAGATAGGAAACCCTTGTGATTACCTCTTGACTCGAGCCTAAATTTGGCCTTGTCAAGTTGATCTTCTTGTTGTGGACTTCTCATTGTGAGGGCCATATATTGTGTAAAAAAACATACCTACACAGGTGAATGGGCCTTACGATGAATAGCCCACCAAAAGAAGACCAACTTGACATGCCCAAATTTAGGCTCATTTCTAGAGGTAATCACAAGGGTTTCCTAACGATAAATGAGAGTGAGCCTACTTGAATCACTTACATCTTCCATAGCATAAACTAGCACCTCGTCGGTATCCCAGCTAATCTACCATAGAGGAAGACAATAGAAAATAAATTCCCCCACCAAAACATCTTTTTTTCTGTTGATGTAATGAAGAAAGGAAGATTTGGAGTTGACCCATTAGATTTTCAACTTTAAAAGAGATTTGGATCAAGAAGGAAATAAACAACGCTACCAATTGATGTATGTTATTTATGATAACTAAAGTATTTACAATTCATTTATGTTAGTCCTAACCCTACAATTTGCCCCAAACTTTGCGATGTATAGCGGATATAACCCTTGATAAAAAAAAATGGTGCATACATACCCCATCGGCAAACTAATGCTTCTTATTTACCATGTTCATTAACAAATATATTTTACTACATTAAAAAAATCCTAAAATTATTTCTTAAAAAAATTTCAAAAATGTTCGTAACTTTAATAAATTATCCCACCCATTTTTTTTTACCCCTATGAACCTAACCCAATTGAAAAATAAGCTAATCATGTATTTTTCTTAACAAAAGAAAATAAATAAGAAACTCATTTATTTTTCTAGAGAATATTTTTTATGTAACACGTTTTCCTTCCTTAGAAACACACCCTACATTGTAATTCAAGTGTTAGTTTTGGTTTTAACAATGTAATGACACAATCATATATTTTACATTTTAAAATAAAATTAATTATAAAAAAATTAGTTGACTACTTGAATAAACTTTAATGTATATATTAATCACTAAACTTACATTAGCGTTTCAAATTAATTGTCTTAGTAAAATATTTTCGCAAGTACCAAAATCAAAATTTATCAATAAATTCAATACCATGCATGTTATTATCCTTTGTTATTATGTTTTGAATTATGACACTTT
The DNA here is from genome assembly GCF_000226075.1 of Solanum tuberosum. NCBI lineage: Eukaryota > Viridiplantae > Streptophyta > Magnoliopsida > Solanales > Solanaceae > Solanum > Solanum tuberosum. Next base: position 5,012,868 of record NW_006238927.1, on the reverse strand, counting down.
GGTCACACTATTCTTTAAGCACAACTTCCTCTTTCTCAAAATACTTGTCGCCCTTACTAAAAATATTTGTCCTTTAAAACAAACTAAATTATTTTCTGATTGTTTTTTAGTGTGCTAATGCTTGTGCAATTTGACTCAGGTGCATATTTATGGATTCAGGGGATGCCTCTATTTCAAGAGGCCTGTGTCAAGATTGTAACCGTCCTGAGTCTAGAAAAGGGGAATTCTCATATTCTGAAGATGGATGTGTATCTTGGGTGGACAATGGAACTCACACGGAATGTCCTATCTTTGTGGATTTCCAATTGGGGAGTCCTCCACTTGTTGTTGATGGTGGAAAGAACAACAAAGGCCCGATTCTTCTAAGTGATGACAAGGAGTTTGAGTGGACTTTGAAGTTGATGGGATGAATATCCTTAAGATTTTTATCATCCTATGAATGTGAATGTTGGAGAAGATTTTAATAGTGGAAGGAAAAGAAGAATGTGGAACATTTTGGAGTTGATAAGAGGAAAAAGTTCAGTCCAAGAACTTGTTGGTTCCTTTCGATTAAACACTTTCTTTAGTATTCAAGTTTGAATACGAGGAACCTCTACCAACGGAGAAAGAAGAATGAGAAAAGAAAATTGACAATATTTTTGTTGATATGGACATGTGCATCATAGAAGTACACATTGACTTTAAATATTTGTTCAACGATGTTGATCTAGTGAAAAAGTAAGAGACTGTTTGAGCTTAATGACTTTCAATGTTTCCAGACTTTGGATTGTTATCAAAATAATCGTTCATAGTTAGTATTACGTCCATGTTTGACCCCTCAAAATTTATCACTAACAGGATTCCTTTGATGTATTAAATGTCTAAAGAACACATACAACTAATCCTCCAGAGAATTGAGGGGTTTAAGTATGCAAAATCCACAATATACAATGAATGAATCCCAAAATATTTGATTTTATATAAATATTAAGATTAAGTCATGTCTAACCCCTTGAAGTTGTTCGCATAATTCACTTAGACACCTTAACTAGGACTTGTACCTATTGAACACCTATACCCTCTCGAATTTGAACCACTTAGACACTTTATACAGATGTGGCACAAAAAGTGTAATGCACACCTTGTTGGGCGCGTGAAATTAAAATATTAACGTTTTTCCTTTTTTTTTCTTTTTTTTCTTCCTTTTTTCATATTTTGTTTAAAAAATAAAAATCTTTTTATCTTTCTCTCTCTTTCATCATAAGATCTTGCTGCACCATTTCTTCACAAGAATACACCGCCATTTTTTTTTAATCTTCTTATCACTATAATATTAATTTTTCAGATGTAGAATTAACCCATCATTTTTTGTCGAAAAAAATGGAGATCATCATCACAGTTCTCTATCGGAAAATGGATATCATCATCTACATCTTTTTTGCCAAAAAAATGGAGACCACCATTCACATCTTCTTTGCCGGAACAAATGAAGACCATTATTTAAATATTTTCTCTCTTCCTCATCATCTCCCCCGACCCACACCCCTTCTTCTTCACAAATCAAACATAAAAAGAAAAGGAAAAAAAACAAATTCGAAATCACAATAAAAAAAAAGAACAAATCTTTCAAGAAAATAAGAAAGAAGGCATAGAGAGAAATAAAAATAGTAAATTCATACTTGGAGGGATGAGGTGCGGTGGGGGGTGCAGGGGGGGAGGGTTGATGGTGTACAATTTCTTTTCTTTTCTTTTTTAAGTTGAAATTCTTTTCTTTAGGTTTGTTTATAGTTAAAAATCATTTTTATAATTATTTTAAATTAAAATGCGTCTTCATCTGATTTGTTATTTTGCCACATCAGGTGCCTGTGTATTACACACACTTCCTCTTTTGATTATGTATTAGAAAAATGTTTGATAGATATTTATTTTTGAAGATTGGAGTGAGTGTCTAATAGGAAAAAGGGTATGTTGAGATGTCTAAGTGGAATATGCAGACAACTTTAAGGGGCCGTCAATGACTTAAGCCTAAATATTATGTTATAGCATGTATGCCATTTGGAAAACAATTTCCCTCCTCGAAACATTCCACAACACATATGTGCCATAAGTTATTCAGCCCTTCTAATATAGACTCTACTAGTTACTAAATCATAAATTGTCAACATAGGATTCCTCAACCAAATTGTAATATATGTAACATGCTACAAAACAAACCAAATGGCCTTTGTTTGATCGACATTTTCCCCAGTCATTGACCTGTTCGTATTGATGTTCTAGTTTGGACAATTCTTGGGAATGAATAAGGCTAATCCATCCTACTATCCCATGTTCCATGAACCACCAGCAAAATGAACAACTTCCAACACGGCGGTGAAACATATTTTGACGAGTTATTAAATTTGAGACGTCACACAACAAACAGATGCAAAATACATGATCGCTATACATACCAAGTTTTGAAGTAATGAAATAGGAGAAAACATAACACACAATAGGAAGCTCATGAAAGTTTAATTGGATTTATTCATAGGCTCGGGGGAAGACAAGATGATATGAACAACACCAGAGAACTATCAAGGAAGACGTTATTTTTGTGTAGAATATGTTATTTAAATTTTGGCTACAATGATTTGGGACTCTTTGATGGGGACATGTATTTCAGGACACGACATAACAAAGAGGGCAAAGTGTTAATTCGTGCTCAATTAGTTACTAACAAACTGGCTACAACGTACGCCTACAAAACATTGTACAAATAATAAGAAAGTTTGAGTGAGACGTTCTTTGATATCTTCCCTACAAATAAGAAGCAAACCTAAGCCAGACACTAAATCTGGCGTGATAAAAAACTATTGAGAAACCTATATTTTGTACTCATGAAATATACCTTACAGATACAATTTTATGGGTGTATGGATCTGGAGACTAGGCATAACGTGAACTGCACATGCGGTGTAAATCAAAAGTGGAAAGATTCTAAACATAAAGTTTGATTACAAAAATGACCTTGAAAAACCATTTTATTCTTTACTACAATACTATTTCAATAAAAATGTTTATAAGAAAATAAAATCGTACATTCCATTTACTAAAAGAATGAACGAACATTCAATTACAATTCTTAGGGTAAATGAAAAGATTATTGTTTGACCTTTCAACCACTGCTATAGCCTTTTCATTTAACCTTAATTGCTTCATCTTCAAAATTTATTAAAATATATGAATATTTAAGAGAGACAAAAAGAAAATAATAAAACATATCAAGAGCACTTAAAAGAACAAGAAAGCAGACATTCACTTATTTGATATTAATGAATAAGAATTTGTCATTATAATTTGAAGACATCATAACAATAAAGTGGTACCAAAATTTGTGAATATATTCCAGTTGTTTTGAATAGTTACAACAGGTCCATGATAGTGCCTTGACACGATAATTGTCGTATTTATTTTGATTGTGGTGAAGAAGATAATTTCCAAACCCATGGAGTGTATTAGGTACAAATATTTAAGAGTTACATTCTAAATTTTCTCTTGCAATTGAAAGTTTCTAGATCTTCTCTAATATCTTGCATGAAACTGTAGGATGGGACAAAAAGATACTAAAATATTTGTAACTGTTAATGGACAATAGATGGGCATACGATATATCTATGAAAGAGTGTGTCACAATTTAGCTATTATTTATTTTCATGTTATTTTTTGTTTGAGTTTTGTTCTTATGATAAATCTTCATTGTATTTTTAGTGAACTGAATTTGGATAGTATGTTGGCATAACAATCTAAGGTAGACTACAATTTGGGATGATGTTTAGAACTGCTTTAATATTTCTAAAATATTTGTTATTATAAAAATGATCAATTTTTTATGATAAAATCCTAATCATATAAGTAATCGTTTTTAAATTAATCATTAGATGCATATTTTCGTAAAAATATTAATCAATCTAATGAATCTAACAAAAAATAAATGGGACACACGTGCAACACAGGTGCCCAGAGACTAGTAAATTAAAATGAAAAAACATTGATGTATCTTAAAGGCATTCTTCACAATAACAACAAGGCTTAACTCTTTTTACAAACACTAACCTGAATAAAGAAAACCTTTTTCTACCAGAAAATCAAGAATCGAAAGCTTTGAGTTCTCGAAACTGTAAAAACAGAGTAATAGAGACTAATGAGTTTGAATAAATTGAATGCATAGACAAAATAATATATAGAAAGATATAGAGAAACAAAACAAAAGAAACTTGAATATAGATGAGCCTCTTTTCATGAGAGAAAAAAGTGAAAATAGAGGGAAAATAAAAAATCTTATGTAATGTATGTGCCATAAGACACATAGTACAAGTTATCAAACACAATCTTCAAGAAAAACAATAAAATCCACTATATAATGACAGAAGGGAACCAACTAGCAGACTACGTCGCAAACATGACTATTGACAAAGGAAATTACATATTTTTGGATTTAAACAACATGGATACAACAACGAGAAGGATTATAAACAGTAAAAAAATTAAATTGCTCATATTTGAGAGTCTCACCAACTAGAAGATAATGGGAATGGGAAGGCCATAACATCCTAAGTTGTTCACATAGACATCATTTACAAAACATCGTGAGTTTAACAAAATGTGAAGAGCTATCTAACCTAGTCTACTTCAGCCAGAAAAAAGGGACTCGGCAAAAGGGAGGAATTAGGGTTAGATGGGAGCTCTTAAACCTGGAAGGAGTCTTCATCACTAGTTTGAAGAGTTGGACTGAAGCTACTCATGCATTCTGATCAAGCACCATTTGCGGAAATAGGGGAATTAGATGGGAGAAAAGGAAGAAGAAGAGAACAAAGGTGAGCAAGAACCTAGACATGAGGTATCCTTTCGGAAGACAAGATACAAAAAGCAACACACAAGAGGAAAGACCCATCATAAAATAGAAGGCAGTTGCAAAGACGAAGAGAGGCAGTTTAAGCAAGAAGCAAAAACATACAGAAGTAAACATGATGAACTACACTAACTCTTGTTAGATGAGGAAAGGAAGACACGAACACATGGCCATGAATGTTGATGATCCATAAGTTGAGGAGGTGGAACTTCTTTTATGATCCAAAGTAAGAACATTTTTTAGATGTGGGGTGTAGTTAGACTAAAAGAGAGAGACGAATTATGAAATGGGAAACCCTAGCATTAAGGAAATGTTATTGGTAGTCTGTCGCAGGCCATCCAGACGGGCTACCCATTTATTTGTTCTGTTTGTTAATTGATATGGGCATTAGGCCCATATGAGTATTGTAATATTTTTTAGATTCATTTTAATAAAAGCCCAAAAGTTATTTTAAAAAAGTGTCTATTTAGTGACATATTAGAATCTTCCCTCGAACAAAGATGATGCAAAGTATGAAGATTCAATCATCAATTTGTGTCAAATAAATTCACACTCAAAATTTATAAATTTCAATTTCGAAATTTTGATTTAACATAAATTGGATCGGAAATAATAGTATGTGTATATTATTTTATTATATAAGAATTGATGTGCATGGGTATTTTCAGAAAAAGTAAAAAAAAATGTTTTTATTTTATTTTATTAAGTTTTTCTATAAATTTTTGAAATTGTTGGGCCTACTTTAGCTATGCCCGTTAGTTTTAATTCATATACTTTAGATATAGCTGTATTACTTTGAATGTTGGTGTCTTTGTGTACTCTTTGTAATTACTTTGAGTAAAAAAATTAATTTTCAATGAAGAATAATACTTTAATTGTGGAAATCTTAATAGGCCTCATACATTAAGTTTTCAAGAAAAGAGAATGAGATAATAAGAGAGCATTTATCCGAACGGTTTCAGATTTGTTTACAACCTAGAGAGAGCAAATTAACAATGAAAATATTTTGAAAAAAAAGGCTCTGCTCAGCTTAGTTACAAGGGGTTTTCGAATTTCCGTAGAACCCATTATAAAGGTGATTCAATTAATATATAGGGTGGTAGGCCCATTTATCGATTTTACTTGACAATGTCTTCATAGTCAAGTTCGTCACACATCTTCAAGCAATTGGGTCAAAAGTTTCATCACAGTCTATCTCTTTCTCCTGATTGTATCCTTGAACTACTAATCTGGTTTTCTTCCTTGTGATATGCCCTTGGTCATCAAGCTTGTTTCGACACACCCAACTAGTTCCTATGACAGTTCTGTTTGGATGTTTGGGGACCAGGTTCCACATTTCACTTTTCTCAAACTAATTTAGTTCTTCTTGCATATCAATGATCCAGTCACTGTCTAGAAATACCACCTTGATATCTTTTGGCTCTATCTGTGAAAGATAGGCGGGGAAGGCGCATATATTCCTTGTCTTGGATCTAGTGTGTATTCCTAAATCAATCGGTGTGAGGATGTTCTTAACCGGATGTGAGATTTTATTTTTCCAATTGCTTCGTTGGACATTCTTGTAACATCCCGTAATTTTTGAAGATAGATTCGAGCAATTCTTTATTTGTGAATAAGATTTCACCGAGTGATTCTAAATTTTCTTAGGTGTTATAGTCACTAAAATTCCTTAGCATAAAGTTGAGTTGAAAACTTTCCTTCCAATTGAGTTTCGCGATGAGATTTTTCTTGGGTCAACTATAAATGACCATGTCTCTTAGAATATAAAGAGTTGCATGACGCATAACCTATTAAATTAAAGTATTTGAATCTTTTTTCCTATGCCACAAATTTCGCGTCGATCAGAGTTTCGAGCAAAACGTTATGACTATATTAGTAATCTCATACAGTGCAGTGATGAATTAGCCGACAGGAAAACATTAAAAAGGGGTCATTTTTATATTTTTACCTCTAAGAAAACTCTAAACGAATTTCTTGACTAATTAAAGGCTCAAAACAATCGGATTTTCATCTCTTAATCCCCATTCTCTTCTCTCTCAAAACCGTAAGGCAAAATCCTAAGGAAAAATCAAAGTAGAAGACTCCATTCAACATTCTTTCAATCTTTTTCAAGATCATTCTTCAAGGTAAATTTTTCTCGAAGAATTCCATTCTTTCCAGCTCAGATTCCTCCATACAATTATGAATCACTAATGAAAATCATAATTCTTGGTCATAGAAATTTCAAGAAACTAATTCAAGAATCTCAAAAAGAGGTTTTTTGATTGTTCTCCTTCAAGCTAGGGTTTCAAGGCTTCAATTCATGTTTTTTTTTCAAGATTCTTCAAGAACCTTGTTCTTTCAGGTATGTAAGGCTATCATAGTGTTGGACTAGTTTGTCCTCACGCCCTACATCGACTTCAAATCAGTAAAAGAGTAATCTAGGATTCTATCCCTAGATTTGAGTATTCTTGAGATGAGTTGATTTTGAGATCTTGAGTTCCTGATTCTTTTGAAATTTTATTCCTAATTATTGAATTGCTATATGTTATGCATCAACATTCTTGAGTTGATTCGTTCATGTCTATATTTCAACATGAACCATATGGATTGAGTATTCTTGAGATAAGTAGTATCGTTGAGTTCTGTTCTGAGTTCTTGAGTTCTGAGTACTGAGTTTCCATATTGTTGTTAAGACCCCTGAGTTGAGTCGTTCATGTCCATAATTCCGCATTAACCCTATAAATTGAACTATAAATTTTGAGAAGTTTTTTAAAGCCAACATTTGAGTTTTAAATTGAGTTTTTGAGAATGTAAAGATGAGTTTTGAGAAAGAGTTTTTAAAACGTGATTAGTATGATAGTCGAGTATGCCATCAATGTTTGAGAAGTATTGTATCCAAATATACCATCAATTAATGTTTATGCAATATGACTTCCCGAGTCATCAATGATCATATCATAATATGATTTTGATATAATTTTTTGAGAAAGAGTTTTCAAGTATGATATGAGTAAGAGTATAAAGGAACCAAGTATTCCCAAAGGTATCAGCTTTTACATTGATAAAGAAAAACTTTGATTTCTAAATGAGCTATGAGTTCAAAGATATTTCAAGATCACTTACCTCTTTTAAGAGGATAGTTTGAGCAATTATCTCAAACCAGAGGAAGAGTATGTTTTTAAACATTGAGAATGAGTATATATTATTCGGTATTAGTATTGAGCACCGATATGGAGATGAGTTCAGACAACTCACATTCCTCATAAACTATGTATGCCAACATGGGTATGGGATCATACTTTTTAGATGAATCCTAAGTGTCGTCGGGTATAGATTAGTGGACCCACTTAGTCGAGGTGTTCTATACCCCGACAAGGTATAGGACAGTTGTGGCAGCATGGGCTAGACGTTGTTTCATCATATAGCTCATAGTGATGGTTGTCGGTTAGAGAGTCTCCCAAATAGAGTTAAAACTGTATTTTTATTATATCACTTAATATGTTGAGTTAAGAGATGAGTAAGTATTTTGTAAAGTTTGAATGATTTCACTTCTTTATTTCTTTACATCCAGTTGAGTATATATCAATATATAATGCAGTCCTTTCATTTAGTTATTTGTTATTCAACTATATTTCATATTCGTACATTCAATGTACTAATGTATTCGACCTGCATTTTTTTATGATGTAGATATGAGTTCTTAGGATCTTCAACAAGAGTCCGTTGAGATTTCTATTTTTATGAGTTGTTAGTAGTAGTTCCCTTGAGGAGTCATGTGTCTTGTCCCGACACTCATCTTTGTAGAATAGAGGTTTAATAGATAGACAGTTTTGGAAAGTCTTTTAGTTTTCAGATGTTTTATTTAAACTTATGATTCATAATTAGTATGTTCAGCAAAGTTTTGAGATTTAGTAAGCTATTTTTAAACGTTTCTTTTAATTTATGCTTGAGTTAGTCTTCCGCTTGTAGTCAGCCAGGATGAGAGTTCGCTTGGGGACTAACAGTGGTTCTCAAATGCGGGCCACGTCCAAGGTGTAGGATCGGGTCGTGATAAACTTGGTATCATAGCACAGAGTTCAAGTGTCCTAAGGTGCCTATGAAGCCGTGTCAATAAGATCTTATTTATGGTTATGAGGGCCCCACTTCTATAAATAAGGGACTACACACATTTAAGAAAACTTTCCCTTCTTTCATACTCTAAATCGTGCAGTAGAAATGTATCATAAGGAATTTATTCTAACTCGTGTATTTCTCATATCTATTCGACTACCCCTCATACTCAAGGTAGTTGAAAAGAAAAGTCGGATCCTTATTGATGAGTTACTGTCAGCAAAAATCTTGAGAAAATCATGAGACTACAGAGGCGCTTGAGAGAAGACCGTGAGTGAGCTTAAGTGTTGAGATTTGAAAGAAATCACTCTTATTCATATGAATCGTGCATTCGAGCTAGAGCAAGATGTATTCCCAAAATCTTTTCTCTTAACTTTGTTTCATATGAGATCCTTATGAGGAAGTGTGTTTAGAGCTTGGGTAGTATTTTCACCCAAAAAGATTGTGTGAGTGATGAGATTATGAGAAGTATACTAGGGGCTATGATTTCCATGTATCCCAAATCTCATCACGCCTTTCATGGGTGACACACAGATTAACAGTTTATCACCTACTAAAAACCCTCAAAGGCTTCCACCTATGGTCAGCATAACTCATATGCCTGCTATAAGCTATCTGAAGTCTATCCTAAATCACCCTTAAATGGTCCAAAACCTCCTGAATCAAGTTGATACCATGAAGTCTATGCTCTGTGGACACAAACAAACCAATCGGAGAGCGAGAATGCCTACCATATAAGGCCTCCAACTGGGCTATCTAAAAGCTAGAATGATAGTTATTACAAACTGTGCCAAAGGTAAGAACTAGTACCACTAAACTCCAAACTCTAAAGCACAAGTCCCAAACATATCTTCAAGAACCTAAATGGTACACTCCGACTGACCATCGTTCTATGGGTGGAAGGATGTGCTGAGGTCAACACGAGTACCCAACTCATCCTGAAAAGTCCGCCACAAGCTAGAAGTAAACTAAGCACCCCAATATGATATAATAAAGACCGACACACCATATAGATGAACCTCCTCACGAATGTAGATATGGGTCGATCTCTTGGCGTTGAATGAAGACTGAATAGGGAGGAAGTGTTTTAACTTGGTCTATAGATCAACGATGACCCTAATACTATTAATACCTCTAGAAGGCTGAGTCAATATTGCCGAAAAATCCATGGTGATGCTATCCCACTTCCACTCCAGAATGGGTAATCTCTGCAAATCACCACCAGGCCTCAAATACTATGTCTTCGCCTTCACCTAATGTAACTAATACAATGGGTTAGATAGACTCTAATATCTCTCCTCAGGCCGCCCAACCCGTAATGCTTCCTCAAGTCACGTTGTCTTTGGGGTGACAAGATGGATATATTATCTAGAAGCACGGGCCTCACGAGTACCAGCTGAACCAAAACCCTAACTCTCTAAAAAAAAATACGGCCTAAAAACCTCAAAACTCCATCTGCATCCAAGGTAATTAACAAACATCACCTGCTAACACTAGCTCTTGAAGTTCTACCAAATCGACATCCTCAAACTAACGGCTACAAATCTAATCAGGTAGATAGGGTTGAACCCCCACATAGGCTAAAACACGACTAGAATTTGAAACATCCAACTGAACCATCTGATTAATTAAGGATTGAATGTACAAAGCTAAAGGTGCCTCCACCATAGATAATAAGTCTACACTGCATTTACTCACTTCCTTGTGACTCAAGGCATCTACTAGTTCATTTGCCTTACCCGAGTGGTAGAGAATAGAGAGGTCATACTCTTTCAGAAGCTCAATTCAGCGATGCTGCCTCGATTTAAGGTCCCTCTAGATTATGATGTATTGAAGACTCCTGTGATAAGTGTAGATCTCATAACAAACTTCATATATGTAGCACCTCCAGATCTTAAGCGCAAAACTACTGCCGCCAACTCCATGTCATTGGTGTGGTAGTTGCGCTCATGTAGCCTAGCTGCCTCAACACATAGGTAATAACTGAGCCTTGTTGCATCAATACACAACCCAAGCCAATGCTTGATGCATCGCAATAGACCATAAAGGCCTCGCCCTTAACTGGAGGAGTCAATATAGAAGCAATAGTCAACAACTCCTTAAGCTTTTGAAAGCTCAACTTAAACTCCTCAAACCAGTCAAAAGAACATCAAGGTGAGTCAGTCAGGTCAAAGGTGCTATGATTGTGGATAAGCCCACAATAAATCGTTTGTAGTAGCCTGCTAATTCGACGATGCTCTGAACCTTAGTAACTGACATGGGCCTAACCCAATCACGAATAGTCTCAATCTTTGTTAGATATACCATGATGCAATCCTTGGACACCACGTGCCCCAAGAATCCAAGAGAAACAAGTAAAACTTGCACTATGAGAACTTGGCATAAAGCCGCTGATTTCTCAAAGTCATGAGCACGATCCTTAGATGCTGCTCATGACCACTCATGCTCCGTGAGTATACCGGGAAATCATCGATGAACACAATGACGAATAAATCAAGATACCATCTAAACACCCGCGCCATCAAGTCCATGAAGGTGGCAAGGGAATGAGTCAACCTAAAAACCTCAGTAGGAACTCATTGTGGTCATATCGAGTCCCAAATGCAATATTAGGGATGTCCGCTGCCCTATTCCTCAATTAATAGTAAAAAGACCTTAGATCAATCTTCGAGAACACTGTGGCACCCTGAAGCTGGTCGAATCGACCATCTATCCTAGGCATGGGGTGATGGTTCTTCACCATAACCTTATTCAACAACTTATAATTAATACACATGTGCATCTTACCATTCTTCTTTTTGACAAACAGGATGGGAGCGTCCCAAGGCCATAATCTAGGCATGATGAATGCCTTACCCAAGAGATCTTGAAGTTGAACACTGATTATTTCTATATTTCAGCTCTATTCCACATACACGAGTTGATGATGTTCAGGCCACAACCTGCAGCAGGCATGCAAATGTTTTCTCAAGAAACCAATGTTTTTTTATATGGTAAGATTACCAGTCCACAAGAAAGTCCGACCGATCTGCTCAATACTCTTTATCACCTTCTTGGGAATCAAAAATATATAGGACCAATAAGCTTGCACTCCAAACAAGAGTGACTTGATCATTTTTACTCTTTCAACATAGGATAGTAATTTAGAGAACCAACAAGTGATCTTTGCAGTAAATTTTTCAATAAGTAGTAAGTAATGGTTGAAACTGAACTTCTTAGATGCTAAAGGCAATCCTAAGTATCTGAATGGGAGGGTACCTTCAACATATCCCATCTCTTTAAGAATCTCTACTTTTGTATGAATTACGACCCCTGCAATATATAGAGAGCTTTTATCTACATAGCCTGTAATCCAGAACCTTGGAAAACTTCATGAATGCTTGATTTCACAGCCTAACAGAGATAATTTCAGCCCTGCAATACATCAATAGATCATCTGCAAAACAACCATGCACACTTCCCAATTTCCTACACCTTGAGTAAAAATTGAAGTTCCCATTCCTAGCTAACTGATTCAGTTGTCTTCCCAAATCTCCATAGCCAAGATAAAAATATAAAGGGACATATGATCCTCTTGTCTAATGATTTTTTTGAATTAAAAGGCTGAGTCAGTCCTCCATTAATCATCAAGGAATAGAACATCGTAGCCACACATGTCATGATCCAATGAACATTTTTTGTAGGGAACCCCATGTCACTTAACAACTTCTTGAGAAAGCCCTATCCCACAGTATCATAAACCTTTAGGTCCACCTTAAAAACTCACCTTGGGGAAATCCATTTCCAAGAGTAGCATTTAAAAATCTCATGACTAAACAATATATTATCAATAATGCTTCTCCCTTCAACAAATTCAGATTGGGGGCATCCCACTAGACCACCAATCACCTGCTTGAGTCTCCTGGTTAACACTTTCGAAATGATTATGTACAAGATAGTACAACATGCTATAGGTCTATAGTCCTTACCTTTGTAGGGGATGAACTTTGGGAATTAGAGTTATAGCAGTGTTGAAGAACTGTTGTACAGCTTCTACTATCTCATCTTTCAGTAATTCCCAATTCAAAGTGAGAAATTCAAATGGAAATCCGTCTACCCGTGGAGCTTTCTCTTTTGTCATAGTCTTTCGAGCATCAATGATCTCCTCATATGTCACCTATCTTATCAATTCTTTTTGTTGTTGCACTGTTAAGCAGAACCCATCTCTAACAACCATAGAGTCCAAGCAAGGAACACGTGTGTTGCACGTGTATTCCACGCTTAATAGTTTAAATAATTAAAAGTTAAAGTATTTGAACATGTAAAATAAAATACCTACATTTTGTAGAACTATTTTTTATACATTAATTTTTATATTACTAGGTACCTAATGGATGATGTTCTTGTTGTTGGCTTTCATATTTTACTTCTCGATTGAATGTTTACCTAAATCAAAGATAGTCATTTGACTTTTCATTTCTTTTTACCTATTGCTAAACTAAATTTAAACATAAAAATATTTTCAATCTGTGAAATCATATATATAATCACCAATTTACCTTACACCCAATAAAGATATTGTCCATACACTTGTAAACGATTTTTTATTTATTCAACAAGGAATGATTCTTTCAAGGGCCAATAACAATGTTGTGTTATCATGTATATAAGGGTGGTATAAGAATGTGAAAAGTTACTGGGCAAAAAGTTAATATAAGGAAAGATGAAAGATAGAAATAATTAATGTAATAACTAACAAAATTCATAATGCTATAACAAAAGAATGTAAAAGGGTGGGAATAACATTTGCAATAATTAATAATAACTAAGGGAATTCATATTGCCATAACTAAAGAATTAAAGTGCAATAGCCGAATTTCTTATTAATTCTGCATTTACATAAATATATATGACTTCTAATTGTTTTTACTGTTTATTTAGATAGTAGTAATCCAACTTTACACTTTAAAGTTTTCCGTGCATTCAACATTTATTCCATATTATTTAATATAAAATTTATTTTGCAAATGATAATATTTTAATGATTCACATTTTTTACTATTTTTTATGAGTTTTTAAAAAATAAATAAAAAAGAAGACAAATTAGAACATTTAAAAATAATATATTTTGAAGTTAGAAGATCTTGTTAGCTTGATGATACTTAGATCTTGTTAGCTTGACGATACTTTCGTGATATATATAATAGTTTAATTTAAATACACATTCCTACCCAAATATATATCTATATATAAAGCTTTGCATATAGTAAAAATATTTATCTCATAAAAATAAGTAACTAAATAAAAAATAAAAATTAAACTAATACACCCTTCAACTCAGCGTCATTTTAAATCATATGAATTTTCCTTCGATTAAAATACATAAATATTTTTTTCTTAAAAGAAAGCAAATAGGTAAAACGAAAGGAAAATGTTTATATTAATAAATCACATCAAAAAATTTAAAGTATAAGAAGAAGAAAAGTAGAATGTTAGAAATTTTTTGTTGTTGAAAAATGAGGGGAAATCCCTCTATTTATAGTCAACCAAGGGTAGCATCAAGTATGAACAAGTGCTTATGTGCCTTATCTGAAAAGTCATGACTGTTTGAAAAAGTGACAATCATTAAATCACAACTTATGGAAAAAGTCACAACTCGTTGGAAAGCCACAACTCATCTGAAAAGCCATAATCCTTTATAAAAGTCATATCTTATCTGAAAAGTCACAACTCATCAGAAAAGTCACAACTCATAAGAAAAGTCACGACCCTTCGAAAAAGTTACAACTCATCGGAAAAGTCACAACCTTTCAAGAGAACATATGTTATTCAAATATATATAGATGTGTGTTTTAAGTAGGGGTACTATAGTATTTTAAAGGCTGAACCCATCGGTAGCCCCCTAAAGTTGGCACTAAGTTTCACTTAGACATCTCAACTTAGTGATGTTCATTTTAGACACCTCACATGTAGGGTCTCGTTGTGTCATTTTGACACTTTTTGTTGACATGTCAATGTGAGTGTGATACACTCAACAATAGAGCATGAAAGTTTCAATTTAGCTATTTTTTCAT
This sequence comes from Solanum tuberosum, assembly GCF_000226075.1. NCBI lineage: Eukaryota > Viridiplantae > Streptophyta > Magnoliopsida > Solanales > Solanaceae > Solanum > Solanum tuberosum. The sequence goes on along the minus strand of NW_006238927.1, from coordinate 4,997,856 downwards.
TTTATTTTATCTTCTTCTTCTCCATTTTTCAAGCTACCACCTCCCACCATTTTTTGAAGCTTTAACTCCTTCAATGGAGGTCGAATGTTTTATTCAAATCCGTTTTCAAGTCATTTTTCTTCTTCTTCATTGTATTACTTCTCTAAATCTACAATCACCTTCCTCCACCTCTTTTTCCGGAAAAAAGGATACCAACACTCATATTTCATATTTATTCTCTCTTTCTTTCTTCCTCTCCCTATTTTCTTCCCACAAAACAACACTAAAAAGAAAGAAAAAAGAAATCTGAAAAATAGTAAAAGAAAATAATTAATTTTAAAAACAGTACAAATGGGATTTTGAGTGTAATGAAAAAGAAAATTTTCGATGGGAAAGGAGGGTAAGGTACCATCACCGCTCTCCACCTTTTTCGTCAGAAAAAATGGATACCAACACTCATATTTTATATTTTTTTCTTTCTTTCTCTCCCTCCCTCCCCTTCCTCTCTTTTTATTTCAAAACAACACTAAAATAGAAAGAAAAAAAATAGATCCTAAACAATTAAAAAAAGTAGATTAAAAAAATGGAAAAGGGCCTAAAATGCCCCTCAAGTAGTTGAATTGGTATAAAATTACCCTCCATCAACCTATCGGCACTAAAATACCCCTAACGTCCACCTTTCATCTAAAAAATACCCTTATGTCTAAAGGATCATACTCATTAGGTTGATGGAGGGTAATATTGTAGCAAATCTCATACTTTAAGGGCATTTTAGGCCCTTTTCCGTTAAAATAATTTGAAATTACTCAATATATAAGCTCACATGATTGACTTGATTTTGAATATCATACTAAATTTAAAATTATAAAAAGGTTAGGAATCTACTCTCTACACTCCTCCCTCCCCGTCCCTTCACTTCCTATCTCTTCCATTTTTTTTCTATTTGGATCTTGTCCACCATTTAATTTTTTTTTTAATTTATAACAAACAAGAGAGAGAAAAATGAGGAAAATAACGATGCATTCATATAGAAATAGCTTGTTCAATAAAAGATGACTTAATTAAGCAAATATGTACAAATATTATATTTTTCTTTTGTGTGTACCCAAAATTGAAAATAAAAGAATAAAAATAATAATTTCTCTTATTACCACCCTCATCCCATCATGACAATAATACTAATTAAAAGAATATAAATATGTGAGTTCATATTCAGTTTGAGTCCCGGATAGCCTAATTAAGAATAAGAGATTACAAAAAGGAATAAAAGAGAAAATGAACAAGACATTTGGATAATTGAGAGAAAATTTTATATTAATGAAAATTATAATTTTTTTAGATGGACAATCGGTCAGGGTAAGTATGGATTTTAGTTGGATCACCATTTAGAAGTTGGGTTACATTATAATATAATAAATTGGGGTCGATTTAAAATAAGCCAATAGGAAGATATCATGAAATTAGTTATTTTTTCAATATTATTTTCAAGTGTATCGGGTCAAATATGAATCATAAGTTGTTTAATAGAAACATAGAATTTTTAAAAATATCATTTTTATTATTTTTTTGAGAAGGATTTAAATTTGGACCAATCATATTAAGAAATATAATAAATATTGAATAATTTTACTTTAAGTGAGCTATTAAAAATAAGGGCAAATATGAGTCAAAGGATTAATATCGAGGGTATTTTTTAGCCGAAAGGTGGACGTCAGGGGTATTTTAGGGCCGATAGGTGGATGGAGGGTAATTTTGTACCTATTCAAATACTTGAGGGGCATTTTAGACCCTTCTCCATTAAAAAAATAAAAAAAATGTTGGGTGTAATAGAGAAGACAACTACCTTCGGGAATGGGGGGGGGGGAGGTTAAATTGATTTTTTTAGAATAATAATTTTATTTTATTTACTAAATAAATTTTAGATAATTTTTAACTTAAAATTACACATGGAATCATTTAATTGGTTGTTTGCCACGCCATTAATTAGTGTATTACACTCTCCTTCAGTTTTTTGCTTATCTATATCTATTCTATACTACCTTAAAAACATGAACTCCCAAACTTGAATGTTGAGTTACTATAATACCCCAATTAAAAATACTCAATTTATTTTATTTATTACTTTAATTAATTTTATTATATTGAAAGTAGATACCTTTTCAAATTAAAGGATTGTGACTTTTTCAATGAGTTGTGACTTTTTCGAAGGGTTGTTATTTTTTCGAAGGGTTGTGACTTTCTAAAGGGTTGTGCCTTTTCTGATGAGTTTTGCCTTTTTCAAAGGGTTGTAACTTTTCCGATAAGTAGTGACTTTTTCGAAAGGTTGTGACTTTTTGGATAAGGCACAATTAACGCATATTCATACTACTATTTGGTAGCTATAAATAGAGGCATTTCCTCGCACTTATAAACTACAATTTCTTTAAGTTCTATACTCTTCTTCTTCTTCAAAAATCTCAAGTAATATTTGCAAAAATTGATTAAGTTTGAAATTCAACGAAATTCAAGGTACCTCATCAGAAAGAGTGCGTGAAAAAATTATAGCAAATCATTCATCAATTCACACTCGTATTTGTTCTTACCATTTTCATGAGTTAACAGTGACGAAAAGTTGTGCGAGAGACACTAATAATAAAAAGATATGAAAAAAGGCATATGATTTGGGTAAGATATTTCTTCTTTATTTTTTTTATTTTTTATTCTTTTCCCTCAAACGTAGTCCGTTGAATTATTGTTTTGATGTTAAATTCACTATTTCAAAAATAGATTTTCACTTTTACATATAATATGATAACATATCCATGATAACAATTTTTTTTTAATGGATGTGTATGTACAAATGAATGGAGAAAGTAAAGTGTTGGTGGCAAGAGATTTAAATCAAATGGAACACTAGAGTGAATATAACATGAACATATATTTTCGTCTTCCTTCTTCGTTGTCTATGTATTGTTCCATATAATTTTTCTTTATATCACAAGATACAGTCCTTACAATATATATAAAAATAGATAAGAAATTATTGATTGATCATAAAATGATCTAAAATCAAATAATGATTCTATAAATAATACTTTAAATTTTATTAATCTATTCATTTTTATTATTAAAAAATTTAAATATTTTATATCATGATACAACTTCTATAAGATACTAGATACTTTCATTAGACAACAACTATATGAAATGTATGTGGCAAAAAAAAGGAGAAGACTACAATTCTACAAAGATAAAGTAGAAACTTAATGAAATGAAATATTTTTTTTACCATAGGTGATGTTATTCATATATCAAAATTAAATTATTCTACTGAAGTATATATAACCATCATTCATGATAACAACCAAGTACACTTTTTTGGTAAAATTACCTCTCTAATATAGCCTTACTCAAATATTAATTGAGTAATAATATTTTGTAAAGGATATGTTATATTTAAAGATAAAATATTGAAATACTTATGGTAATCCTTATTAGTGTCATGCACATACTAAATTTCAGGTATGAATATTTAAGACAAAATTTATACTTAAATGGTGTACATCATTTATGTTCATAAACTCAAGAGGAAAGGCTATTGGTGACATTTTCTGAATGGATATTTTTTTTCTATTTTGTTGTATAGATTTGTTTACAAAATTGAGTGAAGTAAGAAATAATATTATTAAAGAAATGTCACTTTCTCTCATATTTAAACTTTGAATGTATTTTGAAATGTTTTAATGATATCTGGTCATTTTGATCTCAAAATACAAGTAACTCTATGACAATATGTATTAATAATTCAAAAACACTTGTTCTATGTTTGTTCAATTATAATTATTTACTAAAAGTATTTAATTTAGTAATATTAATTCTATTTTACAACATCATATACTATATATACGATACACACGTGCAACGCACGTGCCGTAAAACTATTTGTCAAAAAAGTATCAAAATGACATAGCGGGACCCTGTATAAGGTGTCTAAAATGAATATCGCTCGGTTGAGGTGTCTAAGTGAACTTGGTGCCAACTTTAGAGGGCCAATCGATGGCTTTTGTCACGACCCGAGCCTATACCCTACGTGGCTGGCACTCCAGAACCATTGCTGGTCCGCAAGCGAACCCTCATCCTGGCTGACTACAAGCGGAAGACTAAATTAAGCATACAAAGATTAAAAACTGAACAAAATTCATGAAACTTACAAATCTTTAACTCAAATGAATAACTCTGAATAAAAAATAGAATATTCAACTAGCCAACAATAGGCAACTCAAGTCTTTAATACATTTAATAAGATAAATAAAACAAACTTCTCAAACTCTACTCTCTATCTATGAAGCCTCTAACTGACTTAGATTGAAGTCGGAACAAGACACACGACATCCTAACAACTGATATACTAAAAAGTAAATGAAATCCTCCGAAAGCAAGGAGGCTCACCATATCTAACTCGAACTCCATGTGGTATCAACGAAGCTCCTGTTGATGATCTCGAATACCTGAATCTGGATCATGAAAGGATGCATATCAAATGGCTCCATACGTAGAATGTACGAGCATGTAAGGGGAATTCTAAAGCATAAACATAAGCTTGAACTTATTAAAAAGAAACATACTTACCTCTTCTCAACTCACTCAACTCAAAGAAACATGTTTCAACTAAAATCAAAGAATACTCAAGGGTACTAAAAACTACTCAAACATACTCAACTCAGAAGTACTCAAGGATAAGATACTCAACTCAACAATAAGGTTCTCAACTCTGTGAAACTCAACAATAAGGTACTCGACACAATGAAGAACAAATTAACTCAAGATACTTAATTCAAGATACTCAACTCGAAGGTACTCACATCAAGATACTCAACTTGAAAGACTCAACTCATGATACTCAATGATAAAGCAATAGTAAAAGATACAATATATATGGAAAGCTGTAAAACTGTAGATAGCAACTAAAATGTATTGAAAAATACAATAATACTCAATGTGTATATAAAAATACAATATAACTCTATGGGAGTTTTGATCTCTAACCGACAACCACCACTATGAGCCTAAGTGATGATACATCGTCTTACCCACGCTGCCAGAACTGTCCTATACTTTTTCGTCATATAAAACACCTTAACTAAGTGGGTCCACTAGTCTATGCTTAAAAGCACTAAGTAATCATCTAAAAAGTATCATCCTTTCTACCCATGATGGCTACATGATTTATGAAGACTTAAGTTATTATGAACTCGTATCCCTCTATCAGTGTCCAATACTACTCCCAAAAATATACTTATCTCATATGTTTTTAACACAAAACTCTCTCTTTGGTTTGAGATCATTACTCAAAACTTAGCTTAAAAGCTCTCTTGGAAATTGGTATTTCCTTTCTTGCTGAAATGTGAAAATATTTTAACTCTTGGGAATACTTAGTTCCCGTATAATCTTTGAAGAAATGAACTTTACTCTTACTCTTTACTCAACTCAAAGCTTTAGTCTTAAAACAAAGTTAAAACGTTTGTAAAAGACTTCTTAAAATATGGTTCATGTCGAATAATGGACGTGAACGACTCAATGCAACTCGGAGGGTTCATGCGGAATTATGAGCATGAACTATTGAACTCAAGGAATCAAATATACTTCTCATCTCAAGACTGTTCGACTTATAGGGTCCAAGCGGAATTTTGGGCATGAACAACTCAACTCAAGGACTTCATAGGTAAGATGTAATAGTCCCATGATTAGAAATATAAACTCAAAGGGTATTAGGGACTCAATACTCAAGACTTAGGACTTAAATATACTACTCCTCTTAATGATACTCAATTTATGGAGTCCACGCGGAATTTATGGGCCTGAACGACTCAACTCGAAGGTCTACATAACTACATGGAACTCATGTATATGACTCTTCTCACTCTCTTACATACTTCCTCAAAACTTAGTTCAACTCAATAGTTGATCTCAAAGGATTCACAACTGAACTCAAAGGCTTTCTTGAACTCTACTCTTAACTCTCTCTTGAATGTGAATTTTGAATACAAGAGTTATGGTTAATGATATGAACGATATCGTGATGACAAAGTAGACTCATGAATAAAATATCATAATCACTTGCTCGAGTCTTGAAACAAATTACTAGAAGTTGTAGAAGACTCTACAATAGAATTCAAAGGGACTTTCTTAGAATGTTCGAAAGGATTCTTAAAAACATAACTCTTAACTCTATCTTGAATTTGAATTATGAATTCAATGTTATGATCAAGTTATGAATGATATCTAGGTGGTTAGAAGTAGCTTAGAGTAGTTAGAATCGAAAAGGAGTGAAGGTACCCTTCAAAAGAACTCAAACGGAGCAACCGATTGCAAACTGGACGGGGCAGGCGACCCTGGGGCTATGAATGGCACGGGGCGCCAGCCCCTAAAATTCAGAGCATACTTTGGGGAGCTCTGTCTGGTGCGACGCGTCAGGACCCAACCCAGAAGACCCGACGAAATTCTTTGCTCGTTTTCTTACCCTAATTTGCCTAGAATCAAACGATTTCTTCCCCAATCACTTGGATTCGATTACTTAACATAAGTACACTCTAATCTACTCAATACATCCCTTAACACACCCACTTTAATCTCAGGAAATTATCAAAACCCCAACAAAATAAGATTTAGGATGAACTTCAAGAACACTTCTCAAGAACTCTAATTTTTCAACTTCAAGAATGAAATTTCGCTGAATATAACATGATTGGCATGTGGGTGAAGAAACCCACCACTATGGAAGCTTACATACCTCTTAGGTATTAAACCCATGGAGAAAATCCGCAAGAGAACGCTAGAATCTCAACGAACGCTTTGATCCTCTCCTCTTTTCTCTTCTTTTCTGTTCTTGAACTCTCAACTAAAACCCTAGGCATATTTTAGGATTATAAAATTGAACCTAATAGAATTAGAACCTTAAAACATTACTAAAAATGAATTAAAACTGATTGAGTAAGGAAAAGACCAAAATACCCTTTACTATTTTCGGGTAACTTTCCTTAACTGGACAGCCTGACTTCAAAAGGGCATATATTACTCATCCGAACTCCAAACTTAGCAAACTTGGTGGCATTGGAAATATAATTCAAAGTAATTTAATTGCGTACGTTGTAGCCCACCTAACTCATCTTGTACTTTAAGTTATGGTCATTTGAATTTGACCCATAACTTAGAAGAACTTAGTAATGACTTAAATGAACTCTCTTTAGTTCTTCTTGGAACTCATGGTACTACATCTAGTGACCTGACCTTAATACTTAAGAAATTTTAAAATACTTGGTAAAATCCTACTCACAATGAAGGATGGTTCGAGTCTCAATTCAATTTTATTTTTGGGATGTTACAATATCTTCCCCTTGGGATCATTCATCCTCGATTGACGGCTGGACTGGGTATGGAACGGGGTTACTCTTACCAAGGTCTGATTCTAATGGTATGCTATTACTATATCCAAGCTTAACCCAAATCCTTAGGTTCGGGTTCTATTCCTCTCTGTAGGGAATATCATCCCAAGACTTACTCCTTACCACCACATTTAAGCCTAGTACTCTAACAACTCCATGGACTCCTACTAACCAACTCCTTCGGAACCAACTAAGGGATCTCATTTAACTAATCCTCATTGTAAAACCTCATCCTCCTCTTCTTACTCATTTATAACCTTAGATGGAATTATCACACCATCAGTATCTTGATAAGAACATCAACCTCCTCTTTCTAACATCACTCTATTAGAAAAAGGACCTCTGAAAGGATATCTCCCATACTCTTTGGAACTCATTGATATTTTACCCTCAAGAACTTAACTTGATTTCTCATCTTGTCATCTCCCCGTTAGGTGTAACGCTAACACTTGAAAGCTATGGACATATTCCATCATATCTAAACTGGTCTACAATCATCTTGATCTAATACTAGGTAATACTTATCTCATGAATACCGAACTCTCAATAAGCAGGTACTAAGACCTCTTTCTAAGGTGTTTCTATTAACCTCTTAATGCTCTTGTTACTCTTGTTACTTAGCCACACTTCACTGCGCGTATCTACAGGTTAGGGTCTCTAACTTGTACCATTCATATTTATTGCATCAAACATTTCAATTTCTCCTCTACTCTTATGTCAAGTCTTCTAGATCAAATCTCAAGACTAACATCATCACCCTTATGTTTCCATTCTTTTTTATCATGACACTCATCTGAAATTCAAGATGAAAGTTTATTACTAAACTGGAATATCAATATGATTGCTCACCTACCATACTATACCTCATTACTTGATCAGTTTTATAAACTTCTGAACATCATGACCCTCTCAACAGATCATAAGCCTAGCTTAGATCTATCACTTCATAAATACTCTGCTCTCTTATTCAACACATGAATTTAGTATCCTCTAATACGATGGCACATCGACATCTACTCTATCCAAGTTAACAAATATATACTCTATCTTATCTTGACTAGCTACTCTTACTCTACCCATAAGGGAAAATTCCTCATCAATAACTTACTGGGTGCATGACTATAGTAATATAGCTACTTCAAAACACTATCTCCCTTTCTTAAATCACTAAACCTTTGCATTACTTTCCTCTAACTCTGGGCTCTTTCACTACTACTGCTCATGATCTCATAACTCATGCTACCTTTTGGGGTGGAAATATTACCCAAGCTCTAAACATACCTCCTCATAAGGATCTAAGCTGAAACAAGGCTTAAGGAAAAGAGTACAACTCGCTTTTAGTTCAAACACACGATTCATATATTTATGGGTGCATTTCTCTGAAACTAAACACCTACCCACTCATGGGCTACTCTCAAGCCTCTCTGGAGTCTCATGACTTCCTCAAAATTCTTGCTAAGAACAATTCATCGATAAAAGAATGACTTTGCTTTTCAACCACCTCTAGTATGAGTGGTAGTCGAATGGATATGCGAAATGCACGAGTTAGAATAAATTCCTTATGACACAGCTCTACTACATGATTTAGTGTATGAAAGAAGGGAAACTTTTGTAAAAAGTCTATAGTCCCACATTTATAGAAATGAGGCCCTCACAACCATAAATAAGATCCTACTGACATGGCTTCATACACACCCTAGGACACTTGAACTCTGATACCAAGTTTGTCACGACTCGAGCCTACACTCTGGACGTGGCCGGCACTCAAGAACAATTGATGGTCCCCAAGAGAACCCTCATCATGGCTGACTACAAGCGGGAGACTAACTTAAGCATACAAAGCTTAAACACTGAATAAAATTCATGAAACTTACAAATCTTTAACTCAAATGAATAACTCAGAATTAAAAATAGAATATTCAACTAGACAACAATAGGAAACTCAAGTCTTTAATACATTTAATAAGATAAATGAAACAGACTTCTCAAACTCTACTATCTATCTATGAAGCCTCTAACTGACAAAGATGGAAGTCGGGGCAAGACCCATGACATCATAACAATTAATATAACTGAAAAGTAAATGAAATCCTCCAGAAGAAAGGAGGTTCACCATAATTAACTCGAACTCCATGTGGTATGAACGAAGCTCATGTCGATGATCCTGAAGACCTGAATCTTCATCATGAAAGGATGTAGGCCAAATAGCTCAGTATGTGGAATATACGAGCATGTAAAGGGAATTCTAAAGTATAAACATAAACTTGAACTAGATAAAAAGGAAACATACTTACCTCTTCTCAACTCACTCAACTCAACTCAACTCAACTCAAAGAAACATGGTTCAACTCAACTCAAGGAATACTCAACGGTACTCAAAACTACTCAAACATACTCTACTCAGAAGTACTCAAGGATAAGATACTCAACTCAACAATAAGGTTCTCACTCAGCGAAACTCAACAATAAGGTACTCGACACAATGTAGCACAAATTAACTCAAGATACTCAACTCGAAGTTACTCACATCAAGATACTCAACTCAAGATACTCAACTCGAAAGAGTCAACTTATGATACTCAAGGATAAAGAAATAGTAAAAAATGCAATATATATATATAAAGCTATAAAACTGTAGATAATAACACAATGTATTGAAAAAAAAACAATAATACTGAATGTTTATAAAAAAAATACTATATAACTCTGTTGGAGTTTCTCTAACCGACAACCACAACTATGAGCCTAAGTGATGATACATCGTCTTGCCCACGCTGCCAGAACTTTCCTATACTTTGACGTCATATAGAATGTCTTAACTAAGTGGATCCACTAGTCTATGCTAAAAAAGCACTAAGGAATCATCTAAAATGTATGATCCTTTCTACCCATGATGGCTACATGGTTTATGAAGACTTGAGTTATTATGAACTCGCATCCCCATATCGGTGCTCAATACTACTCCCAAAAATATACTTAGCTCATATGTTTTTAAAACAAAACTCTTTCTTTGGTTTGAGATAATTACTCAAAACTTAGCTTAAAAGCTCTCTTGGAAATCAGTGTTTCCTTTCTTGCTCAAATGTGAAAACATTTTAACTCTTGGGAATACTTAGTTCCCGTATAATCTTTGAAGAAATGAACTTTACTCCTACTCTTTACTCAACTCAAAGCTTAAGTCTTAAAACAAAGTTAAAACGATTGTAAAAGACTTTTTAAAATATGGTTCATGCCGAATTATGGATGTGAATGACTCAATGCAAGGTTTTCAATAACCTTAGATAGAACATAATACTTGGGACTCAAGAACTTCAATGATACTACTCATTTCAAGAATGCTCAATTCGGAGGGTTCTTGCGGATTTATGAGCATGAACTACTGAACTCAAGGACTCAAAGATACTTCTCATCTTAAGATTGTTCGACTTATAGGGTTCAAGCGGAATTATGGGCATGAACAACTCAACTCAAGGACTTCATAGGTAAGATGTAATAGTCCCATGATTAGAAATATAAACTCCAAGGGGATTAGTGACTCAATACTCATGACTTAGAACTTAAAGATACTACTCCTCTTAATGATACTCAATTTATGGAGTCCATGCGGAATTTATGGGTATGAACAACTCGACTCGAAGGTCTACATAACTACATGGAACTCATGTATACGAGTCTTCTCATTCTCTTACTTACTTCCTCAAAACATAGTTCAAATCAATAGTTGATCTCAAAGGATTCACAATTGAACTCAATGGCTTTCTTGAACTCTACTATTAACTCTCTCCTGAATGTGAATTATGAATTCAAGAGTTATGGTTCATGATATGAAGGATCTCGTGATGACAAAGTAGACTCATGAATACATTCTCATCATTCTCATACTCACTTGGTCGAGTCTTGAAACAAGTTACTAGAAGTTGTAGTAGACTCCACAATAGAACTCAAAGGGACTTTCTTAGAATGTTCAAAAGTATTCTCAAAAACTTAACTCTTAACTCTACCTTGAATTGGAATTATGAATCCAAGGTTATTATCATGTTATGAATTATTTGTAGATGCTTAGAAGTAGCTTAGAGTAGTTATAATCGAAAAGGAGTGAAGGTACCCTTCGAAAGAACTCAAACAGAGCAACCGATTGAAAACTGGATGCGGCAGGTGACCCGTGGGCTATGAGTGGCACGGGGAACCAGCCCCTAAACTTCAGAGCATACTTTGGGGTGCTCTGGCTGGCGCAACGCTCCATGCCCAACCCAGAAGACCTGAAGAAATTCTTTGCTCATTTTCTCACCCTAATTTTCCTAGAATCGAACGGTTTCTTTCCCAATCACTTGAATTCGATTACTTAACATAAAAGCACTCTAATATACTCAATACATCCCTCAAAACACCAAATTTAATCTCAAGAAATTATCAAAACCCCCAAAAAAAAAGATTTAGAATGAACTTCACGAACACTTCTCAAGAACTCATCAAGAACTCTAAGTTTTCAACTTCAAGAATGAAATTTCGCTGAAAATAACATGATTGGCGTGTGGGTGAACAAACCCAACTCTATGGAAGCTTACATACCTCTTAGCTATTAAACCCATGGAAAAATTCGCAAGATAACGCAAGAATCTCGGCGAAAGCATTGATCCTCTCCTATTTTCTCCTCTTTTCTCTTCTTGAACTCTCAACTAAAACCCTAGGCGTATTTTAGGATTATAAAACTGAACCTAATAGGATTAGAACCTTAAAGCTTTACAAAAAAGGAATTAAAACTGATTGGGTAAGGAAAAGACCAAAATACCCCTTACTATTTTTGGGTAACTTTCCTTAACTGGACAACCTGAGTTGCAAAGGGCATATTTCATTCATCCAAACTCCAAACTTAGCAAACTCGGCGGCGTTGGAAAGATAATTCAGAGACCTTTCATTGGGTACCTTGTAGCCCACCTAACTCATCATGTATATAAAGTTATAGTTGTTTGAAGTTGACCCATAACTTAGAAGAACTTGGGAATGACTTGAATGAACTGTCTTTAGTTCTTCTTGGAACTCAAGGTGCTACATCTAGTAACCTAACCTTAATACTTAAGAAATTTTAAAATCCTTGGTAAAATCCTACTCACAACGAAGGATGGTTCGAGTTTCAATTCGAAATATATTATGGGGTGTTACAGCTTTGGCCTAATTTAACATTATATTCAAGTTAGAGAGTTCATACTTTTAAGTTAGTATATATATATATATATATATATATATATACACAAAAACACAATGATTAATATAATTAAAATAAAATAGTACTTAAATATTACATTAACAAGATATTTGAAAAAAAATGGCATTCTTTGATAAACGTGAAGATGTTTGAATTATAAATAAATATTTTAAGTTTGATAAAATGGAACTACATGAATTACATATATAAATTATAAAAAAAATAAATTGTTAAAAAAAAAATTTAGTCATCATTTTTTGAAAACAAATATTCAACACAAACTAATCTTAAATACATAGGTGAAATATCTCTACATTCTATAATGTGTTTTCCCATGTACTCTTTTCTAAAATAAATAATGAATATGATACATTCAAATGATTTCAAACAAATTTATAAAGGCACCATAGTCCGATTTCAACAACACATATTTATGAAGTTACTTTGCACTTTATTCAAATAATTTTTATCAATTCTTGACAAACAAGTAGTAAGAACAAAAATTAAAATTTTAAGGAAAATAATTTTGATAAATAATAAAGCTGGAGAATGAAAGACACTTGAAGTTTATTTTATTTTGAAGAAAAAAATCTGGAGCACAATTTTTTTCTGAAAATAGAAGTGTCTTTAAAAGAGTTTAAATGAGAATAAGAATTTGTTACATATCTAACTCATTCAGACCTTTTCAAACCCATTAAGAGATTTTTAAATTAAAAAACACAACTAATGGCCTAATGTCTGAATCATTCAAATTCGGAACACCATTAGTTGCAAACAAATTAGGTCTTAGAGTAGAAATGATGATATCAAATTCTTTATATTAAAATCTTTTCATGAAGGGGTAATCATTGTGTACTAAGGTTCTTTCATAAAGATTGTGTTTGATGAATGAATGAAAAAATTAATTCGACGTCCAAGTGCCGACAACGAATTATGGTGATATTTTCTTATTGGGCCAAAAGACTTTAGAAGACATAGATTCGTTAGTTTGACACAGTGAATACACCTAAATGAGTTGATAGTAAATTATTTGGTTGAGTTTCGATGTCTAAGAACTATAACTCTAATTAAAATACAAGTACATAAAGTAGTTAATATTTCGATTTGAAGACAAGGAACCTCTTCTGCCGGAAAAAGAAGAATGGGAAAAAAAGAAAATTGAAGATCTTTTTGTTGAAATGGTACATGTATTTCTTTCAATCACATATTGGCTTTACAAATCAATCAGTTTTATTGCTGCAGAGTGAATGTCACAAATTGGACACATCTGCTTTTTTATTGTTCATATGTCCTATGAAGAACTTTTTTTCCAATTATTTTGTAAACTGTGCTCTCCAATTTATTTTTGGTCCATCTTAAATTCTTGAACTTATGTGTCATCTGCATGCTTAGAGAACTCGAGGGAGGTACTCAAGAAAATATTTTGGAGAGTCGCCATTACTCTTGGATGTTGACGCCATCAGAGTTTCTGATTCTTCTACAGCCCGCGATTTTCCTATTTATGGACAATGAGTCATGTTGGATTTAGTTCCCAAAGTTCCAAAGCAACAATGTATTCTCATTAACGTGGAGGCTTTGATTTCATGTGGAACTACATTACTAGAGATATGACTCTTGAGAGGTTTAGAGAGCCCATATCTGAGAGTAAGGGAACCTAAGATGCATTATCTCACCCCCACCTGGAACCGGAAACACCTGACTCACCATAGTGTTTCTTCATTCATTTTTGAAGCTCTTCCCACACTGTTGGCATGTAATCATATATCCTTCCAATTTTCTTCTTAACTAGGAAGCCGAGTTTATGAAATGGGAGATGGACATCATTCTTCTATGCAGAAGGGAATGTCCACCTCCTATTTCTTGAACGCTGCATAGTTAAGTAGCAAACTGGATGGAGAACTGATTACAGGCCGATACTTTGGAAACATCTTCAGAAATAACTGAAGAAATACTATGGTGGGTTGGTATTTTTTTGATGCAAGGTGGATGTGATATTATGGATCCTCCCTCACTAGTAGATGGGGAATCTCTCAGTCTCTCAAGAGTTATATCTCTAGTAGTGCTTTCCACATGAACTGAAAACCTCCACGATGAGGATACAAAGTCGCTTTGGCATTTGGGGAGTTTAAATCCCACACATATCCTTCTCCATAAATAGGAGAATCATTGTCTGCAGAAGAATCAGAAGCTCTGAAGCCATAAATATCCAAGAGTGATGACAACTCTCTGAAATATTTTCATCCATGCCCTCTTTGAGATCTGATAGCCTGCAAATGACACATAAGTTCAAACTTGAAAAAGTGAACAAAATATAAACCGAAGAGCATGTTTGTTTAATTGGCATGTCAACGTTATAGAAAATAATTTCATAAACTTAGATTAAGTAGAACATGTGTGCAGTAGAAAAAATAACAAAAAAAGTGTGTGAGAGATAACAAAACTCGTATACTTACAAAATTAGGAATGATGTACTTGACCTACAAAATCACATGTGAACAAACTGAATAGATTATACCAATTTTTTAAGTCTGTGTCATCATTTAATTATTCATTTGTTATGTTAAACTTGCATTATTACTTCAATATTTGATGATAATACATCTAGAAGTAGTCCAAATATGACATATTTTCTATAAAAGAATATTTTTTATTAGTAAAAAATCAAATATACCGAGTCATATATCACAAGTATTAAAATCAAAATTTTTCACTAACTCAACTACCAAACATACAATATTATCCTTTATAATTAAGTTTTGAATGATGACATTCTGGTCAGAATAGAGTTTTGAAGAAAATTATTGAAGAGACCGAGTTTCTGAAGTTTATTGTTGATTCAATAAAAAATATTGATGATCATAATAAACTCAGTACTCCAGAAAGGAAGGAACATGTTTTGGTCAATGAAACACTTCCTTTAATATTCTAATTTAAAAATGAGGAAACTATTCCCCCGGATAAAGAAGAAGGGGAAAAGGAAATTGAAGATATTTTTGTTGAAATACCCATATCTGTCTTGGAATTACAGTTTTTCTTACGAATCAATCAGTTTCTTCGATGCAGAGTGGACTATTAAGTCATATAGGGAACCACCATCTTGATCTAGAGGAATGAATTGGACCCATATGTTTAGTTTGTTCATCTGTCCATTTGGAGAAAAAGTACACATTCCCTCCTTTTATAAGTATATGAGTTTTGTCTTATCAAACACTAACTAAACAGATGAGTCCAAAACCGTATACGTACAAATATAGGGAATATGTAATTGACCTCAAAAATCAAACAAACTAAACAGACGAGTCCAATTTTTTCATCTAGATCCAGTTGGTGGTTCCCTATCTGATAATCACTTAGTTCTTCACTCTATATTGCCGAAACAGGTGAAATTGTAAATCCAACTTGTACTTCCATGATACGCATGTCCATATCAACAAAAAGATTGTCAATTTCCTATTCCCATTCTTCTTTCTCCTGAGGTAGAGGTTCCTCGTCTTCAAACTTTAATACAAAATGAAGTGTTTCTTAGATAGGAACCTACAAAATCCTGAACTGATCTCACTCAACTTGTCACCTCCAAAAGGCTCCCTAATTCTTCTTTTCATTCAAATTTGAACATCTTCTCCTATATGAACATTCGTAGGATAATCAAAATCTTCAAGAATATTTTTCCAATCAATTTCACAGTCCTCTCAAACTCCTCATCATCACATAGAAGAATCGGGCCTTTGTTGTGCTTTTCACTGTCAACGGCAAGTGGAGGACTCCCCAATTGGACATCCACAAAGATAGGCCATTCCGTGTGAGTCTCATTGTCCACCAAAGTTACACACCCCCTTCACAATTTTGGAATTCCCTTTTGCTAGACTCAAGATGGTTACAATGTGGACACAATCTTCTTGAAATAAAGGTATCCCCTGACCCATTCATATGCACCTGAGTCAAACTGCACTACCACTACAACACTATAATACATTCAGAAAATTATTTAGTCTTTTTAAAGGACAAATATTTTTATTAAGGACGACAAGTTTTTTGAGAAAGAGGAAGTAGTACTAAAAGAATAGTGTGAAACACTGTTGTGGCCAAAATGTCATAATTCAAAACATAATTATAAAGGATAATAACTCATATGGTATTGAATTTATTGATAAATTTTGATTTTGGTACTTGCGAAATATGTAACTAAGACAAATAAATTGGAATAATAATACAATTTTAGTGATTTATATACACATTAAAGTTTATTCATGCAGTCAACTAATTTTTATAATTAATTTTATTTTAAAATATAAAATATTTGATTGTGTCATTACATTGGTAAACCAAAAGGTGAAACATGAATTTACAACGCAAAGGTGTGTTTTCTAAGGAAGGAAAAATGTGTTGCATGAAAAACATATTTTCTAGAAAAATAAATGAATTTCTTATTTATTTTCTTGTGTTCTGAAAAATACATAATTGGATTATTTTTCATTTGGGTTAGATCTGGAGGGGTAACATTTTTGGAATATTAAAAAATATTTTTTGGATTCTTGTTTCAATTTAGTAAAATGTATTTGTTAAAGAACATGTTAAATAAAAATCATTAGTTAGCTAGCGTATATATGTACCATATTTTTTAACAAGGGGTATATCCGGCTGATGTAAGGGATTCAAGTAGGCTCAATCTTCCTATCTTTGTCATCAGGTAATCACAAGGGTTTCCTAACTATAAATGAGAGAGAGCCTACTTGAATCACTTACATCTTCCATAGCATAAACTAGCACCTCGTCCATATCCCAGCTAATCTACCATAGAGGAAAATAATAGAAAATAAATGCCCCCACCAGAACATCTTTTTCTGTTGATGTAACGAAGATAGGAAGATTTGGCGTTGACCCATTAGATTTTCAACTTCGAAAGAGATTTGGATCAAGAAGGAAATAAACAACCCTACTAATTGATGTATGTTATTTATGATAACTGAAGTATTTACAATTCATTTATGTTAGTCTTAACCTTACAATTTGCCCCAAACTTTGCGACGTATAGCGGATATAACCCTTGCTAAAAAAATGGCGCATATATACCCCATCGGCAAACTAATGCTTCTTATTTACCATGTTTGTTAACAAATATATTTTACTAGATTAAAAAAATCCTTTTTTTTTTTTTTTAGTTTCAAAATGTTCGTAACTTTAATAAATTACCCCACCCATATTTTTTACCCTTCCGAATCTAACCCAAATGAAAAATAAGCTAATCATGCATTTTTCTTAACAGATGAAAATAAATAAGAAACTCATTTATTTTTCTAGAGAATATTTTTTATGTAACACGTTTTCCTTCCATGGAAACACACCCTACGTTGTAATTCAAGTGTTAGTTTTGGTTTTACCAATGTAATGACACAATCGGATATTTTATATTTTAATATAAAATTAATTATAAAAAAATTAGTTGACTACTTGAATAAACTTTAATGCGTATATTAATCACTAAACTTACATTATTGTGTCAAATTATTTGTCTTAGTTACATATATTTCGCAAGTACGAAAATCAAAATTTATCAATAAATTCAATACCATGCATGCTATTATCCTTTGTTATTATGTTTTGAATTATTACATTTTTGTCACAATAGTGTTTCACACTATTTCTTAAGTATTACTTCCTCTTTCTCAAAATACTTACAGCCCTTACTAAAAATATTTGTCTTTTAAAACAAACTAAATTATATTTTGATTGTATTTTCAGTGTGCTAATAGTTGTGCAATTTGACTCAGGTGCATATTTATGGATTAAGGGGATTCGTTTATTTCAAGAAGCCTGCGTCAACATTGAAACCGTCCCGAGTATAGCGAAGGGGAAATCTCATATTGTGAAGGTGGATGTGTATCTTGGGTGGACAATGGAACTCACATGGAATGGCCTATCTTTGTGGATCTCCAATTGGGGAGTCCTCCACTTGTTGATGGTGGAAAGAACAACAAAGGCCCGATTTTTCTAAGTGATGACAAGGAGTTTGAGAGGACTTTGAAGTTGATAGGAGGAATATCCTACGAATGTGAATGTTGGAGAAAATTTTAATAGTGGAAGGAAAAGAAGGATGTGGAACATTCTGGAGGTGACAAGAGGAAAAAGTTCAGTCCAGGAACTTGTTGGTTCCTTTTGATTAAACACTTCCTTTAGTATTCAAGTTTTAATACGAGGAACCTCTACCTACGGAGAAAGAAGAATGAGAAAAGGAAATTGACAATATTTTTGTTGATATGGACATGTGTATCATAGAAGTACACATTGACTTTAAATATTTGCTCAACGATGTTGATCGAGTGAAAAAGTAAGTGATTGTTCAAGCTTAACGACTTTCAATATTTCCATACTTTGGATAGTTATCAAAATAATCGTTCATAGTTAATATTACGTCCATGTTTGACCCCTCAAAATTTATGACTAACAAGATTCCTCTGATGTATTAAACGTCTAAAGAACACATACAACTAATCCTGCAGATAATTGAGGGGTTTAAGTGTGCAAAATACACACTATACAATGAATGAATGCCAAAATATTTGATTTTATACAAATATAATGGTATAGCATGTATGCCATTTGGAAATTAATTTTCCTCATCGAAACATTCCATCTTAGGTATAACATTTCTTAAGTGTATTTTCCACAACACAGATGCACCAAATGTTATTCAGGCCTTCTAATATATACTCTACTAGTTACTGTCAACATAGGCTTCCTCAACCAAACTATAACATATGTAACATGC
This sequence comes from Solanum tuberosum, assembly GCF_000226075.1. Taxonomy (NCBI): domain Eukaryota; kingdom Viridiplantae; phylum Streptophyta; class Magnoliopsida; order Solanales; family Solanaceae; genus Solanum; species Solanum tuberosum. The sequence continues at coordinate 4,978,487 of NW_006238927.1, read as the reverse complement.
AACAGAACAAACCAAATGGCCTTTGTTTGATCGACATTTTCCCAGTCATTGACATGTTCATATTGATGTTCTATTTTGGACAATTCTTGGGCATGAATAAGACTAATCCATCCTACTATCCCATGTTCCATGAACAACCAGCAAAATTGAAAATGTCCAACATGGCGGTGAAAAGTATTTTGACGATCTATTAAATTTCAGACGTCACTCAACAAACAGATGCAAAAGACAGGATCGCAATACATACCAAGTTTGGAAGTAATGAAATAGGAGAAAACATAACACACAATAGGAAGCTCTTGAAAGTTTAATTGGTTGTATTCATAGGCTCGAGGGAAGATAAGATGATATGAACAACACCAGAGAACTACCAAGGAAGACGTTATATTTGTGTATAATATTTTATTTAAATTTTGGCTACAATGATTTGGGACTCTTTGAAGGGGACATGTATTTTAAGACACGACATAACAAAGAGGGCAAAGTGTTAATTCTTGCTCAATTACTTACTAACAAACTGGCTATAGCGTACGCCTACAAAACACTGTACAATTAATAAGAAAGTTTGAATTAGACGTTCTTTGATATCTTTCCTACAAACAAGAAGCAAACCTAAGCCAGACATTAAGTCTGGCGTGATAAAAACTTATTGAAAAACCTATATTTCATACTCATGAAATATACCTTACAGATACAATTTTATGGGTTTATGGATCTGGAGACTAGGCATAACGTGAACCGCACATGCGGTGAATCTAGTTAAATTTAAAGTGGAAAGATTCTAAACTTAAAGTTTGATTACAAAAATGACCTTGAAAGACCATTTTATTCTTTACTACAATACTATCTCAATAAACATTTTATAAGAAAAAATATCGTACTTTCCAATTACTTAAAGAATGAACGAACATTCAATTACAATTCTTAGGGTAAAATAAAAGATTATTGTTTGACCTTTCAACCGTTGCTATAGCCTTTTCATTTAACCTTAATTGCTTCATCTTCCAAATTTATTAAAATATATGGATATTTAAGAGAGACAAAAAAGAAAATAACAAAACATATCAAGAGCACTTTAAAGAACATGAAAACAGACATTCACTTATTTGATATTAATGAATAAGAATCTGTCAATACAATTTCAAGGCATCATAAAAATAAAGTGGTACCAAAATTTGTGAATATATTCCAGTTGTTTGGAATAGCTACAATAGGTCGATGATAGTTCCTTGACACGATAATTGTCGTATTTATTTTGATTGTGGTGAAGAAGAAAATTTTCAAACCCATGGAGTGTATTAGGTACAAATATTTAAGAGTTCATTCTAAATTTTCTCTTGAAATGTAAATTTTTTAGATCTTCTCTAATATCTTGTATGAAACGGTATGATGGCACAAAAAGATACTAAAATATTTGTAACTGTTAATGGACAATAGATAGGCATACAATATACCTATGGAAGAGTGAGTCACAGTTTAGCTATTACTTCTTTTCATGTTATTTTTTGTTTGAGTTTTGTTCTTATGATAAATTTTCATTGTTTTTTTCGTGAACTGAATTCGGAAGTATGTTGGCGTAACAATCTAAGGTAGATTACAATTTTGGGATATGATGTTCACAATTGTTTTAATATTTCTGGATTATTTGTTATATATAAATGATCATATTTTTTATTATAAAATCCTAATCATACGTGTCATCGTGTTTTACTTAAACATTACATGCATATTTTTGTGAAAATATTAATCATTCTAATGAATCTAACAAAAAAATAAATGGGCTCATGTGCAACACAAGTGCCCAAAGACTAGTAAATTAAAATGCAAAAACATTGATTTATCCTAAAGGCATTCTTCACAATAACAACAAGGCTTATCTCTTTTTACAAATACTAACCTGAATAAAGAAACCCTTTTTCTGCCGGAAAATCAAAAATCGAAAGCTTTGAGTTCTTGAAACTGTAAAAACAGAGTAATAGAGACTGATGAGTTTGAATAAATTGAATGCATAGACAAAATTATATATAGAATGATATAGAGAAACAGAACAAAAGAAACCTGAATTTAGATGAGCCTTTTTTCATGAGAGAAAAAAGTGAAAACAGAGGGAAAATAAAAAAGTTACGTAATGTATGTGCCATAAGATACATAGTAGAAGATATCAAACAAAATCTTCAAGAAAATCAATAAAATCCACCATATAATGATGGAAGGGAACCAACTAGCAGACTACGTAGCAAACATGACTATTGACAAAGGAAACTACATATTTTTGGATTTAAACAACGTGGATACAACAGCGAGAAGTATTATAAATAGTAAAAAAATTAAATTGCTCATATTTGAGAGTCTCACCAACTAGAAGATAATGGGAATGGGAAGGCTACAACATCATAAGTTTTTCACATAGACATCATTTACAAAACATCATGAGTCTAACAAAATGTGAAGAACTGACCTAGTCTACTTCAGCCAGCAAAAAGGGATTCGGCAAAAGGGTGGAATTGGGATCAGATGGGAGCTTACCTGGAAGGAGTCTTTATCACTAGTTTGAAGAGGTTGACTGAAGCTATTCATACATTTTGATCAAGGACCATCTGCGGAAATAGGGGGATTAGATGGGAGAAAAGGAAGAAGAAGAAAACAAAGGTGAGCAAGAACCTAGACATGAGGCATCCTTCCGAAAGACAAGATTTAAAAAGCAACACACAAGAGGAAAGACCCACCATAAAATAGAAGGCAGCTGCAAAGACGAATAGAGGCAGTTAAAGCGACAAGAAAAAACATACAGAAGTAAACAGGATGAACTACACTTACGCTTGTTAGACGAGGAAAGGAAGACACGAACACATGGCCATGAATGTTGATGATCCATAAGTTGAGGAGGTGGAACTTCTTTTTGACCCAAAGTAAGAACATTTTTTTAGGTGTGGGGTGGAGTTGGACTGAAAGAGAGAGGCGGATTATGAAATGGGGAACCCTAGCAATAAGGAAATGTTATTGGCAGTATGTCGCAGGCCATCCAGACGGGCTACCCATTTATTTGTTTTGTTTGTTAATTGATATGGGCATTAGGCCCATATGAGTATTGTAATGTTTTTAGATTCATTTTAATAAAAGCCCAAAAGTTGTTTTAAGAAATTGTTTATTTAGTGACATATTAGAATCTTCCCACGAACCAAGATGATGTAAAGTATGAAGATTAAATCATCAATCTCTCTCAAACAAATTCACAATCAAAATTTATGAATTTGAATTTTGAAATTTTGATTTAACATAAATTGGATCGGAAATAATAGTATGTGTATATTCTTTTATTATATAAGAATTAACGTGCATGGGTATTTTTGGAAAAAGTAAAAAACATGTTTATTTTGCCTTGATTAAGTTTTTCTATAAATTTTTGAAATTGTTGGGCGTACTTTAGCTATGCCCGTTAGTTTTAATTCATATACTTTAGTTATAACTTTCTTACTTTGAATGTTGGTGTTCTTTGTGTACATTTTGTAATTACTTTAAGTAAAAAAATTAATTGTCGATGAAGAATAATACTTTAATTATGGACATCTTAATACGCCTCATACATTAACAATGAAATTATTTTGAAAAAACAATTAAATTCTTTTGAAAAAAAGGTTCTGCTCAGACTAGTTACAAGGGGTTTTCAAATTTTTGTAGAACCCATTATAATGGTGATTGAGTTAATATAGAGGGTGGTATGCCATGTATCGATTTTACTTGACAATGTCTTCATAGTCAAGTTCGTCACACATCTTCAAGCAATTGAGTCAAAAGTTTCATCGTAGTCTATCTCTTTCTCCTGATTGTATCCTTGAAGTACTAATCTGGTTTTCTTCCTTGTGATATGCCCTTGGTCATCAAGCTTGTTTCGACACACCCAACTAGTTCCTATGATAGTTTTGTTTGGATGTTTGGAGACCAGGTTCCACATTTCACTTTGCTCAAACTAATTTAGTTATTCTTGCATATCAATGATCCAATCACCATCTAGCAATGCCACCTTGATATCTTTTGGATCTATGTGTGAAAGATAAGTGGGGAAGGCACATATATTCCTTAGCTTGGATCTAGTGTGTAGTCCTAATCAATCGGTGTGAGGATGTTCTTAACCGGATGTGAGATTTTATGTTTCCAGTTGCTTCATTGGACATTCTTGTAACATCCTGATTTTTTTTAAAATAGATTCGAGCCATTCTTTATTTGTGAATAAGATTTCACCAAGTGATTCTAAATTTTCTTAGATGTTAAGGTCACGAAAATTCCATAGCATAAAGTTGAGTTCCAATTGAGTTTCACTATGAAATTTTTCTTGGGTAAACTTTAAATGACCATATCTCTTAGAATATAAAGAGTTACGTGACCCATAACCTATTAAATTAAAGGTATTTGAATATTTTTTCCGACGCCACCAATTTCGCGTCGATCAGAGTTTTGAGTAAAAAGATATGACTATTTTAGTAATATAATACAGTTTAGTGACGAATTAGTCGACGGGAAAACATTAAAATGGGGTCGTTGTTGTCTTTTTACCTCTAATAAATCCTAAATTAATTTCTTGACTAACTAAAGGCTCAAAATAATCAGATTTTGATCTCTTAACCCCCCATTCTCTCCTCTCTCAAAACCCTAAGGCAAAACTCCAAGGAAAAGTCTAAGCAAAAGACTCCATTCAAGATTCTTTCACTCTTTTTCAAGGTAACTTTTTCTCGAAGAATTCCATTCTTTCCAACTCTGATTCCTCCATACAATTATGAATCACTAATGAAAATCATAATTCTTTGTCATAGAGATTTCAAGAAACTAATTAAAGAATCTCAAGAAAGGGTTTCTTGATTGTTCTCCTTCAAGCTAGGGTTTCATGGCTTCTATTCATGTTTATTTTCAAGATTCTTCAAGAACCTTGTTCTTTCAGGTATGTAAGGCTATTATAGTGTTGGACTAGTTCGTCCTCACGCCCTACATCAACTTCAAATTAGTAAAAGAGTAATCTACGATTCTATTCCTATATTTGACTATTCTTGAGATGAGTTAATTTTGAGTTCTTGATTCTTTTGAAATTTTATTCCTAATTATTGAATTGTTATATGTTATGCATTAAGATTCTTGAGTTGATTCGTTCATGTCAATATCTCAACATGAACCATATGGATTGAGTTAATATAGAGGGTGGTAGGCCATGTATCGATTTTACTTGACAATGTCTTCATAGTCAAGTTCGTCACACATCTTCAAGCAATTGGGTCAAAAGTTTCATCGTAGTCTATCTCTTTCTCTTGATTGTATCCTTGAACTACTAATTTGGTTTTCTTCCTTGTGATATGCCTTTGGTCATCAAGCTTGTTTCGACACACCCAACTAGTTCCTATGACAGTTTTGTTTGGATGTTTGGAGACCAGGTTCCACATTTCACTTTGCTCAAACTAATTTAGTTATTCTTGCATATCAATGATCCAATCACCGTCTAGCAATGCCACCTTGATATCTTTTGGCTTTATGTGTGAAAGATAGGTGGGGAAGGCACATATATTCCTTAGCTTGGATCTAATTGCGTATTCCTAATCAATCGGTTTGAGGATGTTCTTAACTGGATGTGAGATTTTATGATTCCTAATAAATTTTGAGAAGCTTTTTAAAGCCAACATTTGTGTTTTAAACTGAGTTTTTGAGAATGTAAAGATGAGTTTTGAGAAAGAGATTTTAAAACATACAGTCGAGTATGTCATGAATGTTTGAGCATTATGGTATCAAGATATACCATCATTGTTTATCCAATATACTTCTCAAGTCATCAATGATCATATCATAATATGATTTTAATATATTTTTGAGAAAGAGTTTTCAAGTATGAATTGAGTAAGCGTATAAAGGAACCAAGTATTCCCAAAGGTATAAGTTTTTACATTGATAAAAGAGAAACTTTGATTTCTAAATGAGCTATGAGTTCAAAGATATTTCAAGATCACTTACCTCTTTTAAGAGGATAGTTTGAGCAATTATCTCAAACTAGAGGAAGAGTATGTTTTTAAACATTGAGAATGAGTATATATTATTCGGAGTAGTATTGAGCACCGATATGGAGATGAGTTTAGACAACTCACATTTCTCATAAACCATGTATGCCAACATGAGTACAGGATCATACTTTTTAGATGAATCCTTGGTGTCATTGGGTAGAGATTAGTAGATCCACTTAGTTGAAGTGTGCTATACCCCGGCAAGGTATAAGACAATTTTAGTAGCATGGGTGAGATGTTGTATAATCACGTAGCTCATAGTGATGGTTGTCGGTTAGAGAATCTCCCAAATAGAGTTAAAAGAGTATTTTTATTATATCACTTAATATGTTGAGTTCAGAGATGAGTACGTATTTTGTGAAGTTTTAATGATTTCACTTCTTTATTTCTTTATATCCAATTGAGTATATATCAATATATATTGCAGTCCTTTCATTCAATTATTGTTATTCAAATATATTACATACCCGTACATTCAATGTACTAATGTATTCGACCTGCATCTTTTAATGATGCAGATACAGGTTCTTAGGATCCTCAACAAAAGTCCGTCGAGAGCACTTGATTTGCTCGCCAACTTTTGAGTAAGACCTCCTTGCTTTTGAAGGGTTCCATTTTATGAGTTGTTAGTAGTAGTTCCCTTGACAAGTTGTGTGTCTTGTTCCGACACTCATATTTGTATAGTAGAGGCTTAATAGATAGACAGTTTCAGATAGTCTTTCAATTTTCAGATGTTTTATTTAAACTTATGATTCATACTTTGTATGTTCAACAAAATTTTGAGATTTAGTAAGCTATTTTTAAACGTTTCTTTCAGTTTAATGCTTACGTATGCTTGAGTTAGTCTTCCGCTTGTAGTCATCCAGGATGAGATTTCGCTTGGGGACCAACAATGTTTCTCGAGTGTCGGCCACGTCCAGGGTGTAGGCTCGGGTCGTGAAAAACTTGGTATCAGAGAACAGAGTTCAAGTGTCCTAGGGTGTCTATGAAGACTTGGCAGTAAAATCTTATTTATGGTTATGAGGGCCCCACTTCTATAAATAAGGGACTACATATATTTAAGTAAAGTTTCCCACTTTCATACTCTAAACCGTGCAATAGAAATGTCTGATAAGGAATTTATTCTAACTCATGCATTTCTCATATCCATTCGACTACCCCTCATACTCAAGGCAGTTGAAAAGTAACGTCAGATCCTTATTGATGAGTTATTAACAAAAATCTTAAGAAAATCATGAGACTATAGAGGGGCTTGAGAGAAGCGCGTGAGTGAGCTTAAGGGTTGAGATTTAAAAGAATGCACTCTTATTCATATGAATCGTGCGTTCGAGCTGTAGCGAGATGTATTCCCAGACTCTTTTCTCTAAACCTTGTTTCAGAGGAGATCCAAATGAGGAAGTGTGTTTTAGAGCTTGGATAGTATTTTCACCCAAAAAGATAGTGTGAGTTACGAGATTATGAGAAGTATACCAGGGGCTATGTTTTCCATGCATCCAAAATCTCATCACGCTTTCATGGGTGACAGATAGATAAATAATTTATCACCTACTAATAACCCTCAAAGGCCACCACCTACGATCAGCATAACTCATGTGCCTACTCTGAGCAATCTAAAGTCTATCCTGAATCACCCATACATGGTCAAAAACCTCCTGAATCAAGTCAATAACATGCGATCTAGGCTCTGTTGATACAAACAAACTAACCAGAGAGAGAGAGAGAGAATGCCTACCATATAAGGCCTCGAACTGGGCTAACTAAATGCTAGAATGGTAGTTGTTTTTGTACACAAACTCCACCAAAGGTAAGAAGTAATACCACTAAACTCCAAACTCTAAAGCACAAGTTCCTAACATATCTTGAAGAACCTAAATGGTACACTCCGACTGCCCATCATTATGTGGGTGGAACGATGTTCTAAGGTCAACACGAGTGACCAACTCATTCAGAAAAGTCCGCCACAAGCTAGAAGTAAATTGAGCACCCCAATATTATAAAATAAATACCGACACACCATATACGTGAACCTCGTCACGAATGTAGATATGGGTCGATCTCTTGGTGTTCAATGAAGACTGAATAGGGAGGAAGTGTGCTGACTTGGTCAATATAACAGCAATGACCCTAATACTATCAACACCTCTAGAAGTCCGATGCAATCTTGCCAATAAATCCATGGTCATGCGATCCCACTTCCACTCTAGAATGGGTAATCTCTGAAAATCGCCACCAGGCCTCAAATGCTCTACCTTCACCTACTGTAACTAATACAATGGAACAAATAGACTATAATATATCTCCTCATGCCGCCCAACCAGTAATGCTGCCTTAAGTCAAGATGTCTCTGGGGTGCCCAGATGGATATATTATCTAGAATCATGGGCCTCATGAGTATCAGTTGTACCAAAATCCCAACTCTCTAGAAAACAAATACGGCCTAAAAACCTCAAAACTTCTTATGCATCCAAGGTAATTAACAAACATCACCCGCTAACACTGGCTCTTGAAGTGCTACCAAATCCACATCCTCAAACTGACGACTACAGATCTAATAAAGTAGATAGGGTTGAACCCCCACATAGGCTAAAACACGCCTAGAATTTGAGACATTCAACTGAACCATCTGATTAATTAAAGATTGAATGTACAAAGCTAAAGGTGGCTCTACCACAGATAAGAAGTCTAGACTGCATATACTCACTTCCTTCCGACTCAAGGCATCCACTACTACATTAGCCTTAACCGAATGGTAGAGAATAAGGAGTTCATACTCCTTCAGAAGCTCAATTCGGCGATGCTTGATATACCGTGAGTTTACGGTATATTTCACTTAATAGTTGTGTGTGTCTAGGGCTTTTTTGTACTGGTTTTTATGTGTTTTTATTATGCTTTGCAGGAAAGATGTTTAGGTGTGGAAGTAAAGAGACAGCTGAAAGAAATGCAGAAAAAGGCATCTACGGAGGTGATCTACGGACCGTAGGTCCATTGACGCTTTGTCGATGGTGATCGTAGATCAGCGGGTAAGGTATGGAATGTAAATCAGGGAAATCTGACCAAGGGTGGAACCACGGTGGCCATTGACGGTCCGTAGATTGATCTACGGACCGTACCGCTAAACCGTAGAATGTGACTGCGAGGGTTCCAGTACCTAATTTTTGGAGAATTCTAAGTATGGAGCTACGGAGAGGGATCGACGGACCATAGATCAATCTACGGTCCGTACTGGTGTTCCATCGTTTGCTTCAGAGAAGCTGATTTTTGGAAGCTGAAATATTTTCTAAGTCCTGGCTGATGGAAGGGACTCACGGACCGTAGATCCATTGACGGTCCGTGAGTCAGTCTCCTCGAATGAAGACACGTGCATTAACAAACTTTCCTTGTTTTGTTTCCCTTTTAATTTAGGACTTGTTTCTATAAATAGGGAATGTAAACCTCATTCCTGGAGGTTAGACTTTATTACTTTAGTTCTACTTTGTGAATTGGGATTAATTTTTGCAAACCTAGCAATTCTTGATTTCCTAAGTTGATTTTGAAGGTTTTGGTTTTGAGATTCAAGTTGAAATTCCGGGTTTGTTATTCTCAACTACGTAAGTTCATAATTATTTCATTTAAAACAATGAATTGTGTTCATATGATTATCGGTAAC
>NW_006238927.1:4968599-4968706 GCF_000226075.1 Solanum tuberosum | reverse complement strand
GAAAGGATTGCTATTACTAGGATTACTACGTTATGAGATTGTGGGGAATATGTATACCCTAGTTAATTCTCTCATCTTGATAACAACCAAAATTGACTTTTGTTTAC
>NW_006238927.1:4960597-4968539 GCF_000226075.1 Solanum tuberosum | reverse complement strand
CAGAATATTTTCACAAAACCCCCCCCCCCCCTTTAATTACTTGTTTCTGGAAGTAATTTTACTAAACGAATATAATTGTTGGTTAAAGTGAAGTCTAAACCATTTTCCTCGTGGGATCGACCCCAACCTACTAGTTGGATTCTTTACTTGATGATGATCGCTTATGCTTCTTTAGGGAGGTGTAAGTTGAGCTTGAGACAGTGAAGGAACAAGGTTCATGGTTACCGGGCAAAGGATCAAGATCTATTTGGGTAACGCAGAAAGTTTGCAAGAAGTTGTTGAGGCCTATAATCTTGATGAAGTCTGAGTAATCAAGAGGCCTGCGTCGTGCCGCGACGTTAAATCAAGCACTGCTTGGTAGGCAACCCAAGATGTAAAATCTAGCCAACAATAGGTTTTTGTTTTCCTTTTAGTAGTTTTCTTTGTTTAGTTACTTCTCTGTACTCATTTAGATAGTTGTTTTATTGTTGTTTTAGTGTTGTCTAGACATAGCATAGGGTCCGTGTCCAAATAATGTAAAAAGAAAGTGCTAATGGTTGCTACATGTGCAGGGGCAAAAAGCAGAATCTGCAGAAAAAGGTCTGGTGCAGCGGTCTACGGACCCCATCGACAGTCCGTGGTTCATTCCACAGACCGTCAATAGTGTCCGTTGATCCCAGGTAAAGTTTATGAATTTTTAAGTGTAAGTGTGATCTACGGTCCCCATCTACGGACCGTAGATCGACCCACGGACCGTAGACGGGGTCTCGTGGGTCCAAAACCCTAATGCTGCCTGACCCGACCCGGACCCATCCTATTTAAAATCCCCTAATTTTAAACCATTCCCACTTCCTTCCATTTACCCCCAAACCGTTTCTAAACATCCCAATCCTTTAAATCACTCCATAACTCCCCGTTAAATCTTCCCTTTCCTCTCCCCTTCAAACCTAATTTTCCTTACCTCTCCAACCTCCACTCATCCCCAAAATTCCCCACGAAGTCTGGTGTACGGGTTCGGTGCGTAAGGGCAAAGTTATGGTATCGAAAGCGTCGAGTCATAACACAATCACCCCACTCCCACTGCTTGTAAGGTAATAGACTTTCCCCTCACTTTGAATTTCGATTCATCGATTGAATATAGAAATTTCGGAATTGGGTCTTGACCTTGGGTAGTTGATTGTATATTAATGCATGCTAAACAAGAACTACACACACCCTTGGGACGATAGATAGTGAATGTATGCCTTTATAGTGTATAAAACTAGTGTAATGAGAGTCTAAATGCAAGTTTTGACTAGGGTTCCTATTTTGTTGTGCATTTTCCTGTGAATTTTGTAATCAGAACCCGTAGAATGACGAACTAGCCTAATTTCTGTTGAAATGCATGATGAGATTAAGCGACATTGTTAAAATGGGTCAAACTGGGGTCACTTTGAAGGATGCCTGAAACCTGGAACAGATCCCATCCACGAGACCCTGTCTACGGACAGTAGATCAGGTCCGTGGTTGGGGGCACATGAAAATTTTACCAAGTATGGAACCACGGAAGTGGACTACGGTCCGTTTTGCACATCCGTGGTTCTCATCAGAGATAATTTTTTTTGATACCTCTGATCTATGGAAGGGATCCACACACCATAGGTCAGCCTACGGACCGTAGATGCCCACCGTAGGTGGCCACTAAAGCCACTGTCTGAATTTTTTTTGTTTTTTTTATTTTTGTTCGTTCTTTGTTCTAAAATATTTTCGACTGTGTTATGAGTTTATTTTGATGTGAATTCAACATCCACAGGTACCATGGCGCCTAAGAAGCAAGTGACCTACTCGAAAAGGGGCAAATCAAAATCCATGCAGCCTACTTTTAGGCTGATTGATGAAGACACGGATGCAGAAAAGGATGCGTCATATATTCCACCGGCCACGAGGACATCCCCTATTGCACCTCGGGCTACCCGGAATGCATCTCGGCAGGTGGTCACTGACGTAGTCACTGTCTTCCAGTCTGATGAAGAGAACACACTGATCGGGTCACCGGCTGGTTCGATTTCCGGTTTTGAGGCTGGTTCTACGTCTGGCTCAGAGTCCGCCTTTGCTTCCGGCTCTGAGCCTGCCCATGCTTCCGGATCCGGTTCTGGATCTGCCAAAGGCTCAGGGTCGCATGACAAAGATTCCCCGTCTAATGAGGCCACTAGTTCGGGAGAAGTCCAGTGCCACAAAACTACGACCCTGATCCGGTGGCTGGAGATCCAAACAGATGGTGTGTTGAGGGCCAATGGAAAGTTTATCGGGATGCCAAGATGAAGAATGACAAAGAGAAGATGGCTCTGCTTATTACAGAGGAGCGCTGAGTCCTCACTGGCAGCCTACACACCATCCCAGAAATCCACCGGCTCTTTCAACTTCACAAGTGTGAGTAGATGGCTCAAGAACCAGACACCTATTGCGAGGAGATTGTGAGGGAGTTTTATGCTTCCTATGTGACTACTCTTCGGGGCTGTATCCTTAAGAATGACAGGCACCCCTCACAGCTACACTAGTGCGCCGATAATCTGTAGACATCTCTGAGACCATCATCCGCTGGTTCCTGTATGGTCCTAGCCCTGATCACTTTTGGGCACTCAACACGGCTGAATTTGACTATAGATGGGACACTATACAGGGCGAAGAGTTCCACCGGAGCACCAAGAAAAGATAGACTTTATTACACTGGCTGGCTAGTCAAATTGCTACTGACGGAGCGCGAGCCGAGTGGGTCACCACTCCAAGCGTGAGCATCAAGAAGGCCACTCTCACATTTGTGGCTAAATTTTTCTGGATGTTGGTTCACAATCAGATTTCCCCCACGAAGGCTGACAACGCACTAACTTGGGACTGCGCGGTCATGGTAGCATGATTGGTTGCGGGATTCGAGATAGATTTTTCCTGCATGCTCATTGTGGAGATACATGAGAGGGCTTTCAAAGCCCCCACCACTTACCCTTTTCCTTGTCTCATTTTCCAGTTATGTAGGGACTCTGGAGTATTGACCTGGCATTGTGACAAGTTGATCCAGCCCACGGGGACACTGGAAATAGGCCTTATTCGGGATGAGGGAAACGTGGTGGCACCACACAGAGAGCCACAGGTTGATGTGCCGCCCATGTTACCTGATTTAGTAGATGTTGTGGAGCAGATGCAGGGTGATGAGCCTGCCCCTAAATTATACACTCGTAGCCGGACCACGGTGCGGGGTAAAATTCTCTAGATGCCGGACCAAGGATTTAGAGATACCTAGCTTATCACTTGGCATGTATTACACTAGGAAAGGATTGCTATTATTAGGATTACTACGTTATGAGATTGTGGGGAATATGTATACCCTAGTTAATTCTCTCATCTTAATAACAACCAAAATTGACTTTTGTTTACTGAATTCTTACAATTTGTTTGACAAATCCCCCCCCCCTTTAATTACCTGTTTCTGGAAGTAATTTTACTAAAAGAATATAATTGTTGGTTAAAGTGAAGTCTAAACCATTTTCCTCGTGGGATCGACCCCAACCTACTAGTTGGATTCTTTACTTGATAACGATCGCTTATGGTTCTTTAGGGAGGTGTAATTTGAGCGTATAAATGCTGCCTCGATTTAAGGTCCCTCTAAATTATGATTTATTGAAGAATCATGTGATCAGTGTAGATCTCATAACAAACTTCATACATGTAGCGCCTCCAGATCTTAAGCGCAAAACTACCGCCGCCAACTCCAAGTCATTGGTGTTGTAGTCGCGCTCATGTAGCCTAGCTACCTCAGTACATAGGCAATAAGTGAGCCTCGTTTCATCAATACACAACCCAAGCCAATGTTTGATGCACCGCAATAGACCATATATAAAGCCCTCGCCCTTAACTGGAGGAGCCAATATAGAAGGATTAGTAAAAAATTCCTTAAGCTTCAGAAAGCTCAACTCACACTCCTCAGACCAATCAAAAGAACATCAAGGCGAGTCAGCCAGGTCAAATGTGCTACAATTATGGATAAGCCCTCTATAAACCGTTTGTAGTATCCTACTAATACGACGAAGCTTTGAACCTTAGTAACTGACATGGGCCTAGCCCAATCACGAATAGTCTCAATCTTCTCTAGATATACCATAATGCTATCTTTGGACACCACGTGCCCCAAGAATCCAACAGACACAAGTCGAACTTGCACTTTGAGAACTTGGCATAAAGCCGCTGATCTCTCAAAGTCAGGAGCATGATCCTCAGATGCTGCTCATGACCACTCATGCTCCGTGATTATACTAGTGTGTCATCGATGAACACAATGATGAATAAATCAAGATACCGTCTATATACCCGCGTTATCATGTCCATGAAGGTGGCAGTGGCATGAGTCAACCTAAATACATCAGTATGAACTCATAGTGGTCATATCTAGTATTAAATGCAATCTTAGGGATGTACACTTCCCTATTCCTTAATTGATGGTAAATAGACCTTAGATCAATCTTCGAGAACATTGTGGCACCCTTAAGTTGGTCGAATAGACCATCAATCATAGGCATGGGGTAATGGTTCTTCACCATCACCTTATTCAACTACTTATAATTAATATACATATGCATCTTACCATCCTTCTTTTTCACAAACAGGACGGGAGCTTCCCAAGGCCATAGTCTAGTCCTCATGAATGCCTTACCCAAGAGATTTTGAAGTTGAACAATGATTATATCTATATTTCATCTCTATTCCTGTCACGACCCAAACTGTCGTGATTGACACCCACACTAACCCTCCAGTGGGAGAACCATTAATACTAATTTGCTAACCCAAGAACTACACATTTTGAAGATATGGAAGCAGGTTAAAATGCAAGGATCATATAGAGTTCAAATAAACTCCAAAATTATATCAATCATTACTAAAACATTGGGGAACTATTCCGTAAAACCTAAAAGTCAATGTACCAAAACTCTTAGGTTTAACAAGTCCAAAGGAAATGGGTACAATCCAATTAAACATCTGAATATCTAACTAGAAAGTCTGATTCCGAAAAGAGTGGATGAAAACATAGAGAACTCATGGTAGCCTGGAAGAAATGGCTTACCCTTGAATTCGATTGATCACTAATCTCCTAGATGAGGTCTGTCAGTATCCACCTTAAGATGTCATGTACTCAACAAAGAAAGAGCAAGTGCATTATCAGTACACAACCACAATGTACTGGTAGGATCACGTGGATATTCCAGTAAGCACAACATATACAAGAAGTTACAACATAGTAAACATGACATATTCATAATAGATATACACATTGGTTATCATTTCATGAGCAATGTACAATTCTACATTCTCAATAAAAGTAGATATAACAATTCAATGGTCCTCTCATGGAACCTATACCCAAACAGTTAGTGTACCAGAGCGTGGTACCCGATCCCAATTTGTGTGCCGGATGTGACACCCGATCCGATATATGTGCCAGAACGTGGCACCCGATCCCAGTTAGTGTGTCGGAAGGTGATACCCGGTCCATTCATCATAACACAATCACAATCACAATGTACATTCTCAAAATCATACAATCAAGTGTTGATTCATGGCATACAATCTTTCATTCGTACTGATTTACATTAGTTTTGATCAATAGTGCTACATTCACATACACACATGCATTACAATGAAGTAATACCCACATACATCACACTAAACTATGAAAATCAAACCATCACCTACCTTGAATCCAAGCTTGAATCCCCTAAGGTACTTGAATCTTCCCTTTCCGGATACTTTCTGCTTGTTCTAGGTATACAAATAATTGATATACGCAAGGATCAACAATGAAAGGTCTAATTATCCGGATTATAATAAACCCAATAACCAAAGACCAAACCCATGATCCTAAGGTGCAGCTAGGGATTTTTCCCGCCATCAAATTTAGTCCAAAAACCCTCCCCCAATAATAAATAACCAAGAATGTAAGTTCTACGAATAAAAAAATGGATTAGGGGAGTAAAATCGTTACCTTTAGCACCAAATTTCGTGGAAAACTATAAAGAAATCGCATAGGGTCGGCTCTTAGCTCTCAAGAATGAAACTTGCAGAAAAATAACGTTTTTGGCATTTAATTCCGACTTAAATTGTGACTGTCCCGCTATGGCGACCCCCATCCCACCACAGCTGCCCCGCCCTGGCGGGAATAATCCCGCCCTAGCGGCTTGAATGGAAACAGAGAGCTAAATTTAGAGTTCCAAGCCCCCATTTCACAACAAACTTTCAACCCATGTCACCCAGAAACTACCCGTTCACGCTAAGATCAGTTTTGGGAGTTCTACTGGCCCAGATTCGATTCCATAAAGTCGTACGAGTTCCTTAACGTCTTTGCTATCCACTTATGCGATCAAATTCATCATTAGACCTCTCATTTGCTACCAGATTTCTCTAGACCTCACTGACTATGATTTCGTCCAAATCTGGACTAGGCTAGGAATTCTCATGTTACTACGAAAAAGTGTTCCGGCCCAAATTTTTTCCCCGATGGATCTTCTATAATGACAGAACATTTTGTTAAAATAGATACCAATTTACCCATCACTCGTCCCCGAGTGAAATTTAGAAAAAACAGGCTAAAGTAAGAGGGGAGGAGTACTTGAATCATCGAACAACTGGGGATACTTGTCTCGCATGACCTTTTCGGTTTCCCAAGTAGCTTAATCAACTAGACGATGCTTCCATTGAACTTTCACAGACTTAATCTCTTTGTTCCTCAGCTTCCGGATATCACGATCAAGAATTGCAATCAGTTCCTTCTCATACTGGAGGTTTTTGTCTAACAACACTTAGTCTTATTTTATGATGTAATCCCCGTCACCATGATATCTTTTCAACATGGACACATGAAACATCAAATGAACTCCCGATAGGCTAGGTGGTAAAGCTAATCTATACGCCACTGGCCCAACATAGTCAAGAATCTTAAATGGGCCAATGTATCGAGGACTAAGCTTGCCCTTCTTGCCAAATCTTATCACCCCTTTCATGGGTGATACTCTAAGAAGAACTTTCTCACCAGTCTGAAATGCCATTTCTCTTACCTTATGGTTTTTATACTTTTTCTATCTACTCTGGGCTGCTAAAATCTTAGCTTCGATGGTTCTTACCTTATCCTGAGGATCCTTCACAAAATTAATCTCCAAAGGTTTCACATCTCCAGCCCCAAACCATCCTATGGATGATCTATATCTCCTCCCATAGAGTGCCTCAAATGGTGCCATATCTATGCTTGAGTGATAACTATTATTATAGGAGAACTAACACAAAGGTAGGAAATTATCCCAATGTCCTCCAGAGTCAATCACACATGCCCTCAACATGTCCTCTAACACTTGGATTGTCCTCTCTGACTGTCCGTCCGTCTGTGGATGGAAAGTTTTACTAAAAGTAAGTTGTGTGCCCAATTCATCATGTAATTTCCTCCAAAACTTGGATGTGAACTGTGTACCACGGTCTGAGATGATAGAAAGGGGCACCCCGTGCAACCTCACTATCTCTTTAACATAAACGTTATCCAATTGCTGAGCATTATAATCTATTCTGACTAGAATAAAAAGGGATGACTTCGTCAATTTTTCAACCACTACACAAATAGAATCAAACTTTCCCAAAGTCTTGGGAAGACCAACCAAAAAATCTATATCTATTCTTTCCCACTCCCATTCCGAAATTGGCATTCTCTGAAGAAAACCTGACGGCCTTTGGTGCTCATTTTTCACTTGTTGTCAATTTTGACACTTAGCCACAAACTCCGCTATATATTTCTTCATGCCCAACCACCAAAATAGTCGCTTCAAGTCTCGGTACATCTTGGTCACACCCAGATGAATAGAATATCGCGAACCATGGGATTCTTCCAATAAATTCTGAATCAAGTTGCCCACTCTAGGAACACAAATCCTTCCTTTAAAGCTGAGCACCCCCCCCC
>NW_006238927.1:4929394-4959948 GCF_000226075.1 Solanum tuberosum | reverse complement strand
CAGATGTTGTCTTCTTTCTAAGCTCATTCAAACTGTCATCCTCAAACTATTTGGCCTTGATTTCCTCAATGAATTTGGCCCTTACTTCAATGCTAGCTAACACCCCACCTTTCTCTGAGATGCCCAACTACATGAACTTACACTCCAAGGTTTGAATTTCCTTAGCCAAAGGTCGCTTGAATACACTCAAGCAAGGTAGACTATCTATACTCACCGCCTTCCGACTTAGTGCGTCTGCCACTACATTAGATTTACTCGGATGATAATGGATGGTCACATCATAATCCTTGAGTAACTCCATCCATCTTTGTTGTCTTAAATTTATATCCTTTTGAGTGAAAACATGTCGAAGATTGTGGTGATCAGTAACCACCTCACACTTGACACCATAGAGGTAATACCGCCAGATCTTAAGGGCAAACACTACAGCTGTCAACTCTAAATCATGTGTTGGGTAATTACACTCATGCACCTTTAACTGCCGTGATGCATAAGCTATAACATTCTTATCCTGCATTAACAAAGCACTCAAACTCGAATGTGAAGCATCACAATAAACAATAAAATCTTTACCTTCCACCGGTAGTGCTAGAATATGTGTTATGGTCAAAAGAGTCTTGAGCTTTTGAAAGCTCTCCTCACATTTTTTAGTCCATTCAAAAGGTACTTCCTTTTTGGTCAACCTTGTCAGATGCGTGGCAATAGAAGCAAAGTTCTTCACAAATTGATGATAGTAGCTAGCGAGCCCCACAAAACTCCTAACTTCAGTCACAGAGCTAGGCCGAACCCAATTCTTAACCGCTTCAATCTTTTGGGGATCTACCATTAACCCTTCCCTTGAAACTACATGCCCCAAAAAGGCAATTGAATTTAACCAAAATTCATACTTAGAAAATTTTGCATAAAACTTTTGTTTCCCAAGAACACCCAGAACAATACGAAGATGGTCGGCATGCTCTTTCTTACTCTTTGAATAAACTAGAATATCATCAATAAAACAATAAAAAATTCCAGATATGGTTTGAATACACCATTCATCAAACTCATGAAAGTTGCAGTCGCATTTGGCAACCCAAATGACATCACTAGAAACTCATAGTGCTCATAGCGGGTCCTAAATGTCGTCTTGGGTACATCCTCAGGCCTAATCTTTAAATGATGGTAACTAGACCTTAGATCAATTTTAGAGAAAACTGACGCACCTTGCAACTAGTCGAAAAGATTATCTATCCGAGGAAATGGGTACTTATTTCGAATGGTGACCCTATTCAATTGTCGGTAATCTATGAACAACCTCATACTTCCATCATTTTTCTTAACAAACAAGACAGGAGCACCTCACGGGGAAAAACTAGGAAGGATAAAACCTTTATCAAGATGCTTTTGGATTTGAGCCTTAAGCTCTCTCAATTCTACCGGGGCCATGCGATATGGAGGGATGCAAATGGGGCGGGTTCCAGGTTCCAAATCAATGTAGAAATCTAAATCTCTAACTGGTGGTATACCAGGCAAATCAGTAGGGAACACTTCTCTAAATTCTAACACCACATGAATAGACTCAATAGAGGGGGACCAAACCTCAACATCCCGAATTTGAGCCAAATATGCCAAACAACCCTACCCCACCAGTTTTCTAGCCCGAATGGAGGATATGATCTTAGCTGGCTTAGGGTTGTACACCCCTTCCCACTTTAACTTTTCCCTACCTAGAATTTCTAAAGTCACATACTTAGTATTACAATTAAGCACAACATAATAGGGAGACAACCAAGTCATGCCTAAGATTATATCAAAGGTAGTCATATCCAAAATCACCAAATCAGCCCAAGTTTGAAAACCCATAAACAAGATAGGACAATCACGATAGACAAGGGTTACTATGACAGACTCTCCAACTGGGGTAGAAACATAGATGGGGCCATCAAGTACATCACATATCATATCAAATCCCAAGGCAAATTGAACGGACATATAAGAAGAAGTAGAACTCTGATCAAATAACACATTAGACATACGGTCACAAACAAGAATAGTACATGTGATCACTGCATCAGAAGACTCTGCCTCGCTCTTGCCTGGAATGGCATAACACTTAGCCCAGTCATCTTGACGGGCGACTACCCTTACTGGTTGCGCCAGTACCTCTGCTTGCGTTACCATTTACCCGACCTCTACGGCCTCGCTAATTTCCTCCTCGCCCACCTTGTGGATGTTCTTGACTATTATTACCATTATGTGCGGGTACCACTGCTCTAGTCTTCTGCTGCGCGGAGTCCAACATGCATGGGTGGGGACAATATCTCCTCATATACCCAGGTTCTCCACAATTTTAACAAGTGCGATCAAAGCCTGCTGCCCACCGAAGATGCGACCCCCTGTCTATCATGAATTAAATTCTGAGGTGAAGTTCCCGAGTAGTTCCCTGTGGATGTAGGGATAGCTGACTGAATTGGTCGGGCTGCAAGTGTCGGCCTCCCTGAACCTCTAGAATAGGAACCCTGGAAGTTGCTTGTGCTCTTAGGTTTCTTAGCCAATGCCTTAGCCTTCTCATCACGTCTAACTCCTACTACCTTCTTCACAAAGTCGGTCACCTCATTGAAGCTTTTTCCTGTAGAAGTCATGTAAATAGACAATACCTAAAGTTCGAGGTTCAATCCTTTGACAAACAGACGAATCCTCTCTTCCTCAGTAGTTACCAACTGTGTAGCATATCTAGACAAGCCATGGAACTTAGCCTCACAAGCAGCTACAGTCATACCACCCTACTCCAAATCCATGAACTCATCCTTCGTGCGATCTCTCAAAGTCTGAGGTACATACTTCTCCAAGAACAGAGCATGAAACTGGGTCCAAGTGAGTAGAGGTAAAGCTGAGGATCTGCATTCCACATAAGCTCTCCATCACTGCTTAGCCTTACCTTGAAACTGAAAAGTCACAAACTCTACTCCATGCTAATGGACAATACCGAACTTATGCAGCCTCTCATAACAATCTAGGATGAACTCATAGGCGTTCTCACTCTCAGAACCATGGCATATCGGAGGCTTCAATTTTAGAAACTAGGTCAACATTTCGTGTTCATTACCAGTCATAACCAGACCCAACAAACGATGGAAGAAAGCTTCAGTACCTATAGTTCCACCCATCTTGGGGACAGTGATAACAATAGGGGGATTGACGGGAGTTTGAGTTTCTTGAACTGTGGGAAGAACTCCAGGACCATCTAATCCTTTCAAGTAAGACATAATATGTTGAGCTAACACTGGGTCTAAGGGAGAGATACATGTAGTCTCATCTTGTACCTCTTCCTCTTGTCCAACATCCTCATAATTCTCAACCTCCACATTCTCATCTATCTCTTCATGATGCGCAGGAGGGATCTCATTTCTAGGAGCATTCTCAATTGGAGCTCCACCCCTAGAGGGTGCTACCCTTCCTCGGCCTTTACCCCTTGATCTTTCTCTACTCCTACCTCAATCGCAACCACTTGATGCAGACTCCTCAGTGGGCTTATTGATAGGAGCTATGGGACTGATACCGTTGAAGCGAGTGTTAACCATCAGCGGATAGAAGAGTAATGGAAATTAGATACCAATTTCGATTTCCAGATACCAATTGGAATCAAGTTATAGCACGAAAGGAGACAAGAGAAAACAGAGATATTTCCTAAAGTCCTATAGCCTTTCAAAGAAGAGTAAAGAAATCTATGTACCATTCCGCAAGACTCTACTAGAATAGGTTTGGTACACCAAGATCAACGAACCTAGGGATCTGGTAACAACTTTGTGACGACCCAGATCATCTGGCACCCACACTAACTCTCTGGTAGGAGAACAATTAATACTAATTAGCTAACCCAAGAACTACAATCATTAATAAAACATTGCAAGAATCAAATAGAATTCCCATGACCTCCAAAAGTCGAACAATCATTACTAAAACATTGCGGAACTATTCCCTAGAACCTGTAAGTTAATGTACCAAAACTCGAAGGTTTAACAAGTCTAAAGGAAATGGGTACAACCCAATTAAACATGTGAATAACTAACTAGAAAGTTTGAGTCCGTAAAGAGTGGACTAAAACATACAGAACTCATGGCAGCCTGATAGAACTGGGTCACCCTTGTATTTGATTGATCACTGATCTCCTAAATGAGGTATGTCAGTAGCCGCCTGAAGATTCCCTATACTCAACAAAGAACGAAAAAGTGCAGTATCAGTACACAACCACAGTGTACTGGTAGGATCACGCGGCTATTCCAGTAAGCACAACATATACAAGCAGTTACAACATAGGAAACATGACATGTTCAGAATAGATATACACATTAGTTATCATTTCATGAGCAATGTACAATTCCACATTCTCAATAAAAGTAGATATAACAATTCAATGGTCTTCTCATGGAACCCATACCCAAACTGTTAGTGTACCAGAACGTTGTACCCGATCCGAATTAGTGTGCCAGACGTGACACTCGATCCAATAGATGCACCAGAACGTGGCACCCGATCCAATATATGTGCCGGAACGTGGCACCCGATCCCTGTTAGTGAGTCGGAACGTGATACCCGGTCCATTCATCATACCATAATCACAATCACAAGGTACATTTTCAAAATCATACAATCAAGTGTTGATTCATGGCATACAATCTTTCATTCATACTCATTTACATTAGGTTTGATTAATAGTGCTACATTCACATACACACATGCATTACAATGAAGCAAATACCCACATATATCACTAAAACATGAAATCAAACCATCACCTACCTCGAATCCAAGCTTGAATCCCCTAAGGCACTTGAATCTTCCCTTTTCGAATTTTTTTCGCTTGTTCTAGGTCTACAAGCAATTAACATACGCAAGGATCAACAATCAAATGTCTAATTATCCGGATTATAACAAACCCAATAACCCAAGACAAAATCCATTATCCTAAGGTGTAGCTAGAGATTTTTCACACCATCCAATTTAGCCCAAAAACCCTCCCCCAATAATAAATAACCCAAAATCTAATTTCTACGTATCGAAAAATGGATTAGGGGAGTAAAATCCTTACCTTTAGCACCAAATTTCATGGAAAACTATTAAGAAATCACCTGGGGTTGTCTGTTAGCTCTCAAGAATGAAACTTGCAGAAAAATAACGTTTTTAGGATTTAATTTTGACTTATATCATGACTGGCCCGCTATGGCGGACCGCCACATCGGCCCCACCCTGGCGGGAATAATCCCTCACTAGCGGCTTGCACAAAAACAGAGATCTAAATTTAGAGTTCCAAGCAAATACCTTCAACCCATGACGCTGAGAAACTACTCGTTCACGCTAAGATCAGTTTCGGGAGTTTTACTCGCTGGAATTTGATTCCGTAAAGTCGTACGGGTTCCTTAAAATCTTAGCTATCCACTCGTGTGATCAAATTTATCATTAGACCTCTCATTTGTTACTAGATTTCCCTAGACCTTACTGACTCTGATTTCGTCCAAATCTGGACTAGACTGGGAAGTCTCAAGTTACTACGTTTAAGTTTACCGGCCCAATTTTTTTCCCCAATGGCTTTTCCATAACAAACAGGTCCTTACAATTCCACATACACAATTTGATGATGTTCAGGCCACAACCTGCAGCATTCTTGCAAATATTTTCTCAAGAAACCAATGTTTTTTTTATATGGTAAAATTACCGGTCCACAAGAAAGTCCGACAGATCTGCTCAATACTCTTCATTACCTTCTTAGGAATCATAAATATTTGGGACGAATAAGCTTGCACTTCAAACAAGACTGACTTGATCAATTGTACTCTTCCAGCATAGGATAGTAATTTAGCGAATCAACAAGTTATCATGCAGTAATTTTTTCAATAAGTGGAAAGTGATGGTTGACACTGAACTTCTTAGATGATAAAGGCACTCCTATGTATCTGAATGAGAGGGTACCTTCAAAATATCCCAACTCTTTAAGAATCTCTTCTTTTGTATGAGTTGCTACGCTTGCAATATATAGAGAGCTTTTATCTACATAGCCAGTAATCCAGAAGCCTTGGAAAACTTCATGAATGCTTCATTTAGCAACCTAGCAGAGATAATAACTGCCTTGCAATACATCAATAGATCATCTGCAAAACAAATATGCACACTTCCCAATTTCCTACACTTTGGGTGAAAATTGAAGTTCCCATTCCTAGCTAACTAATTAAGTTGTCTTCCCAAATACTCCATAGCCAAGACAAAAATATAAGGGGACATAGGATCCTCTTGTCTAATGCTTTTTATTGCATTAAAAGGATGAGTCAATCCTCCATTAATCATCAAGGAATAGGATACCTTCGACACACATGTCATGATCCAATGAACATTTTTGGTAGGGAACCCCATGTCACTTAACAACTTCTTGAGAAAGCCTCCTTCCACAGTATCATAAACCTTCAGGTCCACCTTAAAAACATACCTCGGGGAAATCCATTTCAAAGAGTAGCATTTTAAAATCTCATAACTAAACAATATATTATCAATAATGCTTTTCCCTTCAACAAATGCAGATTGGGAGCATCCAACTAGACCACCAATCACCTGCTTGAGTCTCTTGGTTAACACTTTCGAAATGATTCTGTACAAGATAGTACAATATGCTATAGGTCTATAGTCCTTACCTTTGTAGGGGATGAACTTTGGGAATTAGAGTTATAGCAATGTTGAAGAACTGTTGTACAACCTGTACTATCTCATCTTTCAGTAACTCCCAATTCAAAGTGAGAAATTCAATTGGAAATCCATCTACCCATGGAGCTTTCTCTACTGGCATAGTCTTTAATTATAGCATCAATGATCTCCTCATATGTCACCTCTCTTATCAATTCTTTTTGTTGTTGCACTGTTAAGCAGAGCCCATCTCTAATAACCATAGAGTCCAAGCAAGGAACACCTGTGTTGCACGTGTAATCCACACTTAATAGTATAAATATTTCAAATGTAAAGTATTTGAACATGTAAAATAAAATACCTACATTTTTTAGAACTATTTTTATACATCAAATTTTATATTATAAGTTACCTAATGGATGATGTTCTTGTTGTTGGTTTTCATATTTTACTTCTCGATTGAATGTTTACATAAATAAAAGATAGTCATTTGACTTTTCAATTATTTTCCCCCATTGTTAAACTAAATTTAAACATAAAAATATTTTCAAACTGTTAGTCATATATATAATCACCAATTTACCTTACACCTAATAAAGATATTGTCCATATCCTTGTAAACAAGTTTTAATTTATTCAACAAGGAATGATTCTTTCAATAGTCAATAACAATGTTGTGTTATCATGTATATAGGGGTGGTATAAGAATGTGAAAATTTACTGGGCAAAAAGTTAATATAAGGAAAGATGAAAGATAGAAATAATTAAAGTAATAACTAACGGAATTCATAATGTTATAACAAAAGAATGTAAAACGGTGTAAATAACATTTGCAATAATTAATATTAACTAAGAGAATTCATACTGCCATAACTAAAGAATTAAAGTGCAATAGCCGAATTTCTTATTAATTCTGTATTTACATAAATAGATATGACTTCTAATTATTTTTACTATTTATTTAGATAGTTAATTAGATTTTAATTTAGTGTAGGGGCAAAGTAGTAATCCAACTTTACACTTTAAAGTTTTCCGTGCATTCCATATTATTTAATATAAAATTTATTTTGCAAATGATAATTTTTTAATGATTTACATATTTACCTATTTTTTATGAGTTTTTTTTTAAAAAAAAGAAGACGAAATCAGAACATTTAAAAATAATATATTTTGAAGGTAGAAGATCTTGTTAGCTTGATAATACTTAGATCTTGTTAGCTTGAAGATACTTTTGTGATATATATAATACTTTAATTTAAATACAGATACCTACCCAAATATATATCTATATATAAAGATTTGTGTATAGTAAAAATATTTATCTCATAAAAATAAGTAACTAAATAAAAAATTAAAATTAAACTAATACACCCTTCTACTCAACGTCATTTTAAATCATATGAATTTTCCTTCAACTAAAATACATAAATATATTTTTCTTAAAAGAAAGTAAATAAGTTTAATGAAAGAAAAATGTTTATATTAATAAATCACATGAAAAAATTTAAAGCATTAGAAGAAGAAGAGTAGAATATTAGAATTTTTTTGTTGTTGAAAAATGAAGGGAAATCACTCTATTTATAGCCAACAAAGGGTAGTATCAAGTATGAACAAGTGCTTATGTGCCTTCTGAAAGGTCATGACCCTTCGAAAAAGTGACAATCCTTAAGTCAAAACTTATCAAAAGAGTCACAACTCATCTAAAAAGCCACAATCCTTTATAAAAGTCACATCTTATTGGAAAAGTCACAACCTTTTGGAAAGGTCACAACTCATCAGAAAAGTCATAATCCTTTGAAAAAGTCACAACTCATCAGAAAAGTTAGAACCCTTCGAAAAAGTTACAACTCATCGGAAAAGTCACAACCTTTCAAGAGAACATATGTTATTCAAATAGATATAAATGAGTGTTTTAAGTAGGTGTACTATATTAATTTAAAGTCCGAACCCATCGGTGGCCCCCTAAAGTTGGCATTAAGTTTCACTTAGACACCTCAACTGGGTGATGTTCATTTTAGACACCTCATGTAGAGTTCCGTTGTGTCATTTTGACACTTTTTGTTGACATGTGAATGTGAGTGTGATACACTCAACAATAGAGCGTGAAAGGCTCAATTTAGCTATTTTTTTATTTTATTTTCTCTTCTTCCCATTTTTTCAAGCTAACACCTCCCACCATTTTTTGAAGCTTAAACTCCTTCAATGGAGGTCGAATGTATTATTCAAATCCTTTTTCAAGTAATTTTTCTTCTTCTTCATTGTATTACATCTCTAAATCAACAATCACCTCCCTCCACCTTTTTTGCTGGAAAAATGGATACCAACACTCATATTTCATATTTATTCTCTCTTTCTTTCTTCCTCTCCCTCTTTTCTTCCCACAAAACAACATTAAAAAGAAATAAAATAATAATAAATACGAAAAATAGTAAAAGAAAAGAATTAATTTTTAAATAAGTACAAATGGGATTTTGAATGTAATGAAAAAGATGATTTTTCGATGGGAAAGGAGGGTAAGGTACCATCACCTTAAAAGTTCATACTTTTAAGTTAGTGTATATATATATAAGTAAACACAATAATTATTATAATTCAAATAAAATAGTACTTAAATATTACATTCACATAATATTTGAAAATGTCATTCTTTGATAAATGTTAAGATATTTGAATTATAAATAAATATTTTAAGTTTGATAAAATGGAACTACATGAATTACATATATAAAAAAAAATTTAAAAATTGTTAGAAAAAAATTTAGTCATCATTTTTTGAAAACAAATATTCAACACAAACTAATTTTAAATACATAGGTGAAATATCTCGACGTTCTATAATGTGTTTGCCCGTGTACTCTTTTCTAAAATAAATAATGAATATGATACATTCAAATGAGTTTAAACAAATTTATTAAGGCACCATAATCCGATGTCAACAACACATATTTATGAAGTTGCTTTGCACTTTACTCAAATAATTTTTTTACAATAAATTTTATCAATTCTTGATAAACAATTAGTAAGGACAAAAATTAAAATTGTAAGGAAAATAATTTCGATAAATAATTGTAACGACCCGTTAGGTCATTTTGAGTACTAGAACTATTTCGACTCTTCTCGTAAATTTTGAATTAGCTAAATTTTTATTTAATTGATTTAATTGGTGATTAATGGGTCAAGTCCATAAATTATTTAATACCCTTCGAAACCCAGTTTATATATAATAATAAATTAGAGCTTAAAAGGGTTTTGGGCGAGAACTTACCTGCAGTGGCTTCACACGAAAGCGATGACATTCAGGTAGGAGCTTCAAATTTGAACTATCTAATTACGTAATGAATTGTAGATTCATGAAATAATGAATGTGTTGTCACTGGAAGGGTAAGGAGTTTTATATTGGTTTTATAATCTATTGTTTTCTTCTATTAATGTTGCTTCACATGAGTTTTGAATTTAGGGGACAAGTTTTTGTGGCAACTGTGAGGAAATTATTGAAGTTGTGATGGTAGGCGTGGAAATTATCACTAATTAGTGATATTGTTGGCGAGTGTAAAGAAAATTGGAAGTGAAAAAGGGTTGGAGCGTAAGTATTATTCACTGGTACACTTGAAGTTTTAGATAAATTTATAATATTGGTTGTGAAGTTGTGATTAGTTGAATGAATCTTGCATTATTGCTTAAAAAGAATGAATTAAATAATTTATTATCACTCCATAGGTTAACATGTCTTCTTGACTGCAAAAAATCACCCTTGCTCTTCATGAAATAAATTAAAGTAAGTTGTTGATATAAGTAGTGAGATAATGCCTGCCAGAACTGCCACTCCATGCACAAACGACAATACCTAGTATTGTATAAAAGATCAAGTTTTGATAGTTTGAGACATGTAATTAAATATTAGGTAATATCATTAGATTTATGGTATTAGAGAATGGAAACTTAACCCTAGACTTGAAATTTGGAAATATGAGGGTTGATATGATAATTGGCATCAAAATTTAGGAACTTGATTTTAGGTTGGTGTAAGTTTTTGGGTCTAGTTTAGACCTATAGTAATAGGGTTGTTGTTAGTTTTGAAAACTTATTGTGAATGATTATATGAATAGATTGCATTGATTTGGAAGCCTAACGAAAGGGGAAGACTCAAGTTTCAGAGTGATTGTTCGACTATTTAAGGAAGTGGATTTCTAAACCCTTGTTAAGTGTATGAAATTCGTGTATTTCCTTGTAATATGTGCTTGGGTGTAACGAAACTTGGTGATGGGTTGACTGGTCCACATTGATTAATTCTAATGATGAAAAAGGGGTAATAAAAGGCAATGTAATTAATTGTTTGTGTGTGATGTGTTGAAAATGGTTTGAAAGGCTTGTTGAATCATTGTTGATATTGTATCATGATTGTGTTGTTGTGAAATGTGCAATGTTATGAAAATGATCATCTCTTAATTATTTGTGTGAACTTATCATTTGCATTGTTCTGAGACATGGTTGCGACAAGAGTTATGTGAATTGAGAAAGAATAAGAAATTAAAGAGGATGTACCATTTCGAGGAACATATCGCGCGCTGCGATGGATACTATATTTCGAGGGATAGATCGCGCACTGCGATGGTTACTATTATCAAGGGTCGTATCGCGCGCCGCAATAGATGCATGGACAGATATGTCCCCCATGAGTCCCGACTGAGAGACAACGGGTGTGTATCACTAGGTCAGACATGCATCACTATACTTGACATTGGATTCCATTGCATTGCACATATTTATCATTAGTGAACTTGATATTGTGTTTCACTGATCTTGTGAGTGCCTTCTGTGGAACTTGATAGATGAATATTGAGCTTGTTGTTAAGGATATGTAATTGTTAGAGTGTTGTTGTTGAGCTGTGTGCTATGTGAATTATGAACTGTTAGGTTGGGTTGATTTAAAGCAGGTTGTAGTTGTGGAGGTTGTAATTGATGAATATTGAGCCTGTTGTTGAGTATATGTGATTGTTAGAATGTTGTTATTGAGATATGTGCTTGTAAATTGTGAACTGTTAGGTTGGGCTAATTTTATGCAGGTTATAGTTGTGGTGGTTCGGTTGGGGTGTAAGGAGTACCTGTATTCTATCCCTTTAACTTGTGTTTAGAGGTTTACTTGATTAGTACCGTGTGGTTTGGTACTCAACCCATGCTACTACATTTTTTTTGTAGGTAACTAGCCCGGAGTTTTGTGATATTTTCTCTTCTCCTTGTCTGAGGCTTCTTGTGGAGGTTTGTGAGGTAGCTGCTTGTCATTTCAGCGGACCTTCTTTCTCCTTAATTATGATCTTGTTCTATTCTAGAAACAATGTCATTTGATACATGTATTTCTTCAACTTTGTTATAACACATTAGAGGCTTGTACACGTGACAACCAGATTTTGGGGGTACTTTTGAGTTGATTATAAAATTTTCCGCATTTTATTGTAATGGTTGAATTTTAGGCTGACTTGTCTTGGTGGGATAAGATGAGTGTCATCATGTCCATTTTTGGGTCATGACAAAATGTGATCAGAGCCCCAGGTTCATAGGTCTCACGTGTATACAAGTCGAGTCGAAGTAGAGTCTCGAGGATCAGTATGAAGACGTCTATACTTATCTTCGAGAGGCTATGTTGACCTTTAGGAAAAACCTTCACTTCTTGATTCTCTATTGTGCATCCTTTGTCTGTTCTGATTTTTATCGCTTTATTCCATTATCTCCCACTTATGTGATGACTCGTGCGTAGTTCCTCATGTCAGTAATTGGTTTCGTGTATGGCTTGGATGTTAAATATGGTACTAAGGTTGAAATGATATACTTGTGGAGATGATGTGTGGTCAGATTTAGAATGTTCAATGATTCGAAGGAATTGCATGAGGTTATGTTTTGATGATTCACTTTGAGGATAAATAAACAATTAGTTTTAACAATGGTTTAAGAGAGTTCATGAGCATCTTATACTCTCTTTTTTAGGCTAGTCATCTAGTAGTGGGATTAGTACTTGTGTGGTATAGGCAATATCTAGAGTGGTTTGACAATTGGAAGTGGAATGATTAAATGATGGCTAGATAATGAAGTGTAACCTTGGGAAAATACAATTGGTATAGTTGTCATAACATATATGGGCTGCTTAGTGAATGATATTACGCCAATCAAGGTTAGAATCTTTCATAGATTGAGTATATATCAAAAAAAGGGTCATAATATACGACTACAATAATGGTACCAATTCTTACTTGGTTAGAGTGATGGAGTGTGTTATTTCAACTATCGACCTGATATATAAAGAAATGGATATCGCTTTGGATGAGAGACCGGACAGATTTGGTACTGTATTGCAGTTATTCAATGGATAGAAATGAGTGGGCTATTTGGGTACAATCTTCTCAATAGGTATGATATGTTCTAGTGGTGGATCTAACGGGCTCTAACGATGTGGTACTAGTGGTACATGGAAACGGATACGTCGATTGTCAAGTGCGAATACTAACTACTTAAAGAGTTATCAGTTGTATCACATACTCATATAATTAATAAGATTTGATGTTGCATCCATATTTGAAAAACCAACTAGCTTGTTACTACAGACCAATGGGTTAAGCATTATTTATAAGGAAGCTTTTAGTGGTCGATCTTTGGTACAGTATTGATGTGTTTAGGTTGTGAAGTGTATCTTGAGGATTCTAAATGAGGACCTGTGATTTCATCTTAAGGTCCAAGGGAATGGATAGATACCAAAATGAAAAGTTTGTGAGTAAAGGAAGTCACAAAGAGTTTACTTGTGTGAAGGTAATTGTAAATTTTAGTAAAAAGTGCATATAAAAGTGGGTTAGACCTTTGAATTTGATTGGTATAACTGGGTTTAAGGTGTCATATTGATGAAAGGCTGACTTCCCGGTGATGACAAAAGCTAACTAAGGATGATGGTAATAAGAGTTCCTGATGGATTGTGATTGAGATGCAACTATATAATAAGGACTGTTGGTTAAACGATTTTTTATATTGTAAGGAAGACTAATGAGTACCTAAGGTTGTGGTTTGCTACTATTTGGTGAGTAATGTTGTTGCATATAAAGGTATAGGAGGAGAGAGCAATGATATTTACTCTAATTGTAATGGCCAATGATGTATCTTTAGAGGGGTTGAGAATTGGGTTCAGAGACACGTGGTTTCATCCGTTTTGCTCTGGTCACGGTAATAGTGTCATGGGTTAATCAGATTGGTTAGAACGATTGGATAAGATTTGGGAAAAAAGTTTATAGGCGTTCTATTTGAGTGTGGTAATAAGTGCTTTGTGTTTTTTAGTTTGATAGCTGGCACAATTGGAATCAGAATTCAAGTTTTGTCATTGCAAGCCTACGTTCGTGGTATTGTGGTTTGTCAAGGTATGAATTAGTTAGGTAAGAATTGATCGATCGCATCGGGTATTGAGCATTTGGAAGGACTTGTGCATAATTTGAGGCGTAAAATTGATTACTTTTGATTGTTAAAGGACATAAAAGAGGGTTTTACTTGAAGTTTTGGTTTAGAAGATGATGTAAATTTCATGGGGTGTTGGTCAAATGACAAGAATTGTAAGCCAGTTAGCGAAAGAAACAAGAGTTTGGTATATTGAAGGGTTCAAGGTATCTGAAATTTATGTCATAGGAAGAATCTAAGAAAGGTGCATGAATAAGACACCATGTATAGACCCTAGGTTAGGAGTTAAAGGTTTTATGACTTTTTGCCTTTGAGTTCAGATTTAATATGAGATGTGATATGGTTCGGCATAGACTTATTAGGGATCTATCAGCAACTTTTATGAAGATTGGGTTTTGATTAGGGTGAAAAAAAGTGATGCGTGTAAGATTGTGTGTTGTTATGTGGGGATAAATAGTTTAGATTATGGTATATGACTTATGGATGCATAACAAATATGGACTTGCAGTTATACACGGTTATTGAGCATTTTGAGGGGATTGAAACTACTCTTTAAATGGGACTATACAGACTGATGTGATGTGTTACATAGATACTTGATAGTAAATAGAGGTGATGTTCTCATAGTATATAGAATTATTGGGGTGACCAAGAATTTCTCTAAGTTTTTACATGAGGTATATGATAGTTTGAATGGTAGTTGAAACTTGGTTGGTAAAAGATTTTGTATAATTGGTATTTGACGTGATTCAACGGTTTGAGCTTGATGGGAAGTACGCTCTGATTTGAAATTTGTACCATTAGCATTGCGTGAGACCTGCATCTGTCATGAAATGACTACATGAAAAGAGGGGGAGTCATAGTTTGAGATTTTTGGAGACGACAATATGTTTGCTAAGAAGACTTTGATACTAATGACAATTTGAGAGTAAGGTAAATGGCTGGTGTACTTATTATGTTTGTTAGTATTAAGAGTGTTAGCTTCAATGGAGTACTGTGAGAAGTATGTGGGGTTTGATGAATTGAGTATTTGTAATATTGTAATGGAGATCAGACTGGTTTATTGTGGGTGACTAAAATTTAAGAGATGGATTCAGATGAATGGAATTTTATTTATATGGGCACTATGGAAGGAGTATCTTGTTTTATTCGACCTTGCTTTCGTATATTCTTATGTGACCACCTTCTTCGTACTGGAGATTATTTGGAGTATGATTCACTTCTTATGCTACGCGTGTTTCCACATATATAGGTGAATCCCTAGTGGTGGATCAGGTGTACAGATCTTGCGATTGTCCTCCTGGTAGGGTGGCATCCTTGGACAAAGTTGGTCATTTCAGTTATGATAGATTTGATGTTGTTTGGGGTAGTTGAAGTATACCAGTAGTTCTACATGTATAACATTGTTTATGAGAACATATATAAGAGCTACTATGAAGAGTTACAATTGTCTAAAAAGTGTTCTTAAAGGTTTCGCATTTTGAAGTGTATCTCTTGTGGGTGTTTACTTAATAATTTTCTTCTTTGGGTTAGATAGGTTTGATTCTCCCTTGATGAGTACATGATGTCTAAAGATCATATTTTTATAAATCAAGCTTTTAGTAACGTCAGTTATTCTTCCTTCTTCTTCCTTATGTTCGATGACGAACATGGTTTTTAGTGGTGGATAATGTAACGACCCGTTAGGTCATTTTGAGTACTAGAACTATTTCGACTCTTCTCGTAAATTTTGAATTAGCTAAATTTTTATTTAATTGGTGATTAATGGGTCCAGTCCATAAATTATGTAATACCTTTTGAAACCCAGTTTATATATAATAATAAATTAGAGCTTAAAAGGGTTTTGGGCGAGAACTTACCTGCGGCGGCTTCACATGAAAGAAATGACATTGAGGTAGGAGCTTCAAATTTGAACTCTCTAATTACGTAATGAATTGTAGCTTCATGAAATAATGAATGTGTTGTCACTTGGAGGGTAAGGAGTTTTATATTGGTTTTATAATCTACTTCTTCCTTCTCTTAATGTTGCTTCACATGAGTTTTGAATTTGGGGGACAAGGTTTTGTGGCAATTGTGAGGAAAATATTGAAGTTGTGATGGTAGGCGTGGAAATTATGACTGACTAGTGATATTGTTGGCGAGTGTAGAGAAAATTGGAAGTGACAAAGGGTTGGAGCGTAAGTATTATTCACTGGTAAACTTGAAGTTTTAGATAAATTTATAATATTAGTTGTGAAGTTGTGATTAGTTGAATGAATCTTGCATTATTGCTTAAAAAGAATGAATTAAATAATTTATCATCAAGCCATAGGTTAACATGTCTTCTTGTCTGCAAAAAATCACCCTTGCTCTTCATGAAATAAAATAAAGTAAGTTGTTGATATAAGTAGGGAGATAATGCCAGCCAGAACGGCCACTCCATGCACAAATGACAATAACTAGTATTGTATAAAAGATCAAGTTTTGATAGATTGAGACATGTAATTAAATATTAGGTAATATCATTTGATCTATGGTATTGGAGAATGGAAACTTAACCCTAGACTTGAAATTTGGAAATATGAGGGTTGACATGATAATTGGCATAAAAAATTAGGAACTTGATTTTAGGTTGGTGTAAGTTTTTGGGTCTAGGCTAGACCTATAGTAATATGGTTGTTGTTAGTTTTGAAAACTTATTGTGAATGATTATTTGAATAGATTGCATTGATTTGAAAGCATAACGAAAGGGGAAGGCTCAAGTTTCAGAGTGATTGTTCGACTATTTGAGACAAGTGGATTTCTAAACCCTTGTTAAGTGTATGAAATTCGTGTATTTCCTTGTAATATGTGCTTGGGAGTAACGAGACTTGGTGATGGGTTGATTGGTCCATATTGATTAATTTTAATGATGAAAAAGAGGTAATAAAAGGCAATGTTATTAATTGTTTGTGTGTGATGTGTCGAGAATTGTTTGAAAGGCTTGTTGAATCATTATTGATATTGTATCATTATTGTGTTGCTGTGAACTGTGCAATGTTATGAAAATGGTCATCTCTTAATTGTTTGTGTGAACATGTCATTTGCATTGTTCTGAGACATGGTTGTGACAAGTGTTATGTGAATTGAGAAAGAAGAAGAAATTAAATAGGATGTACCATTTCGAGGGAAGTATCGCGCGCCGCGATGGATACTATATTTTGAGAGACGTATCGCGCGCCGCGATGGTTACTATTATCAAGGGTCGTATCACGCGCAGCTATGGATGCATGGACAAATATGTCCCCCATAGGTCCCGACTGAGAGACAATGGGTGTGTATCACTAGGTCAGACATGTATCACTATACTTGACATTGCATTGCACATATTTATCATTAGTGAACTTGATATTGTGTTTTGCTGATCTTGTAAGTGCCTTCTCTGGAACTTGATTGATGAATATTGAGCTTGTTGTTGAGGATATGTAATTGTTAGAGTGTTGTTGTTGAGGATATGTAATTGTTAGAGTGTTGTTGTTGAGCTATGTGCTATGTGAATTATAAACTGTTAGGTTGGGCTGATTTAAAGCAGGTTGTAATTGATGAATATTGAGCTTGTTGTTGAGTATATGTGATTGTGAGAATGTTGTTGTTGAGTGTATGCTTGTAAATTGTGAACGTTTAGGTTGAACTGAGTTTATGCAGGTTGTAGTTGTAGAGGTTCGGTTGGGGTGTAAGGAGTACCCATTATCTATCCCCTTAACTTGTGTTTAGAGGTTTACTTGCTGAGTACCGTGTGGTTTGGTACTTACCCTTTGCTACTACATTTTTTTGTAGGTTACTAGCCCGGACCTTTGTGATATTTTCTCTTCTCCTTGTCTGAGGCTTCTTGTGGAGGTTTGTGAGGTAGCTGCTTGTCATTTCAGCGGACCTTCTTTCTCCTTAATTATGATCTTGTTCTATTTTAGAAACAATGTCATTTGATACGTGTATTTATTTCAACTTTGTTATAACACATTAGAGGCTTGTAGACATGACAACCAGATTTTGGGGGTACTTTTGAGTTGATTATAAAATTTTCCGCATTTTATTGTATTGGTTGAGTTTTAGGCTGACTTGCCTTTGTGGGATAAAACCAGTGTCATCACATCCATTTTTGGGTCTTGACAATAATAATGTTGGAGAATGAAAGAGACTTGAAGTTTATTTTATTTTGAAGAAAAAAATTTGGAGTACAATTTTATTTTCTGGAAATAAAAGTGTCTTTAAAAGAGTCTGAATGAGAATAAGAATCTGTTACATATCTGATTCATTTAGACCTTTTCATACCCATTAAGAAATTTTTAAATAAAAAAACACAACTAATGGGCTAATGTCCGAATCATTCAGATTCAGATCACCATTAAGTGCAAACAAATGAGGTCTTAGAGTAGAAATGATGATAACAAAGTCTTTATATTAAAATCTTCTCATGAAGGGGTAATCATTGTGTACTAAGGTCCTTTCATAAATATTTTTTTTGATGAATGAAATAAATTAATTCGACATCCAAGTGCCGACAACGAATTATTGTGATATTTTCTTATTGGGCCAAAAGACTTTAGAAGACATATAGATTCATCAGTTTTGCACAGTGAATACACCTGAATGAGTTGATAGTAAATTATTTTTTTGAGTTTCGATGTCTAAGAACTATAGCTCTGATTAAAATACAAGTACATAAAGTAGTTAATATTTTGATTTGAAAACAAGGAACCTATTCTCCCGAAGAAAGAATAATGGAAAAAAAATTGAAGATCTTTTTGTTGAAATGGACATGTATGTCTTGCAATCACATATTGGCTTTACGAATCGGTCAGTTTTACTGCTGCAGAGTGAATGCCA
Source organism: Solanum tuberosum (assembly GCF_000226075.1). Taxonomy (NCBI): domain Eukaryota; kingdom Viridiplantae; phylum Streptophyta; class Magnoliopsida; order Solanales; family Solanaceae; genus Solanum; species Solanum tuberosum. The sequence goes on along the minus strand of NW_006238927.1, from coordinate 4,941,033 downwards.
CAAATTGGACACATCAGCTTATTTATTGTTCATCTGTCCTATGAAGAACTTTTCTTTTCAAATATTTTGTAAACTCTACTCTCCAATTTATTTTTGGTCCATCTTAAATTCTTGAACTTATGTGTCATCTGCATGCTTAGAGAACTCGATGAAGGTACTTAAGAAAATATTTTGGAGAGTCACAATTACTCTTGGATGTTGACGCCTTCAGAGTTTCAGATTGTTCTACAACCTGAGATTTTCCTATTTATGGAGAAGGAGTCGTGTGGAATTTTGTTCCCAAAGTTCGGAAGAGACAATGTATTCCCATTAACATGGAGGCTTTGAGTTCATGTGGAACAACATTACTTGAGATATAACTCTTGAGAGGTTTAGAGAGCCCATATCTGAGAGTAAGGGAAGAAGAATTATCTCACCCCGCCTGGAACCGGAAAACCCTGACTCACCATAGTGTTTCTTCAATCATTTCTGAAGCTCTTCCCACACTGTTGGCGTGTAATCATAGATCCTTCCAATTTTCTTCTTAACTAGGAAGCCGAGTTTATGAAATGGGAGGTGTGCATCATTCTTCTATGCAGAAGGGAATGTCCCCTCCCATTTTTGAAACACGGCTGCACAGTTAATGTAACGACCCGAATCGTCGTTATTTAGGTAAAGCAAAAACTTTGGGAAAATATTAGGTCACTATCCCGCCAGGGCGGGCCAGATGTCGCTAGGGAAGCGGCACCACAATGGGGTAAGTAGCTGCCAAAGCGGCTTGGGCGTGGCAGAATGTAAAAAATGTGAAACCTTATTTCCTCATTCTTCCAAAAACACCTAATTTAGATGTAAATCACCCCAGAAATCCTCAAAAAGTAGTTATAGGCTTGGGAAAGAAGGAGGAAGAGAGTTCTAGCGTAGGGGGATCGATAACGTGCGGATTCTTGGCCAAATTCATCGTCTTGTCGCCCATAAACCTGAATCGAAGCTATAACTCCAACAGCTTGGCGCCCAGGTAGGCTAGGTTTATTTAATTAAGTAGTTTTAAATCTGTTATTCACTGCGTAGTATGTTGCAATTGACGGTAGAATTCAGGTGTAGTCTTCTTTTGCACCGAAAAAGGATTGATTATGCGTATATTCCTAGTTGGTGAATTAGGGTTTTGGGACTTTGGGAATTCCAATATCGTAGGATGTTGTTGACTGGTGTATATATGATATGTATGCGTATAAACGAAGTGTAACCATTGTAACAAACTTAAGGAATTGATTATGAACAATGCATGCCAGGAACTTGAGTACTTGACTATATGATGTAGGTATTGTACGTTATGGATTTGATTGTGCTTGTGTTTTGATGCATGGGATCAGGTTTCACATTCTGACACACTTACTTGCATGGGATCGGGTGTCACATACCGACACGCTAATTTGCATTTGATCAGGTGCTACTTTCCAGCACACTAACTAGGATCGGTTGCCACGTATCGGCATAAAAATTGCATTGGAACGGCTGCCATGATTCGGCACACTAACAGTTTCTGTTTGGGTTCTATGAGAGGACCATTGACTTGTCATATTTGGGTAATTGCTGGTGTTATTGATAATGTGGAATTGGGCATGTTACTGAAATGATTGGTGAATTGTACATTATGTTCTTAGATGTAGGGATTGCGATGTTGTAAGTTATTTGGAGATATTTTGTTGTGCAATGAATTGTGAGTAGTAGAGTCCTAATTCGGGTTCTGGTATGGAAAAAGGGGAACTAAGAGTCCCGGTGCTATCCTTGTTATTTAGAAAGAGGTCGTGTTATTATTATTGTTGGGTTTTGGGGATGGTAATATAAACGGATAATAAGCCTCTATAGGCATAATGCGGGGTTATGAGTTGAGTAGAGATGAGGAAAAACGTAAGGGTGTGTCGTGTGTGGTTGGTCGATTTGGTACTAGTATTTTTAGAACTTGCTTAAGGGATTAATTGATTAGGTGTAATCATGAAACGGAGTAAGTGAGGGGTTAGAGGCACGTGAACTATTATGATATCACTATAAAGGTGGAGGAGTGATTAGTCTTATTGCATGTTTCTCCAGTTGATTTCTTATATTATGCGGTGGGTATTCGGGTTGACCGATGATTTCTACCATTACATGTAGTTGTAGTGATACTACTCTTGCTATGTGATGCTCACGACCAATGACAATAACTTACGGTATGAGTGTCTACGATCATCAATAGTATAGTAACCCAACTAAAGGTTGGGGTCGTATCCCAAGGGATTGGTTTTGAGAATTGATAGAAAAATAAAACTAAGCTCTAACTAGTCGTAGGTAAAGACATTAACGAACAAAAACATGGTAAATTAAAGGGGGTGACACGAAAGTGTCAAATATCAATTGGGGGTTTTGTCACAAGTAGTAAAAATAGCAAAACTTAACAAGAAAATCAAGTATGGGGAAATGTTCTTGGGGTGTGACCGCAATAAAAGTTGAGATAAATCGTTAGGTACATGCTTTCAATAGGAAATTTGCAAGATAATAGTGACTAGGCTTAAGCTTTAGATGGAAATAAGTTCCCTCTCGGGAAACTTAACCCGTTTCAAATGGGTTCCTCTCGGACACTAATTTCCTGTATGAAAACGAGCCTACGCCTTAGCCCACTCACTCTCTCGAGTCGAGTGTTAGGATATGGGACTAGGGCTCACCCTCTCAGGCTAAACCTCATGTTAACCCACTCCTTAGGCCATCAGTTTAACGGTCTTGGTTTCGCGACCTCCATCTCGGGCAAGCCAAAAACACATAGGTGGTTTTGTATTTGCAACTACAAACCCATTAAATTAAACCACAACCCGAACAATGGAGAAGACCCACTTCCAACTTGGGAAAGATGAAATCCTTCTCTCTTCAAGTCTCCCACAAAAACCATCTTCAAACTCGGCGAGGTTAGTCGAGTCCGCCGAATGACTCGGCGACTTGCCGTTCTTCTGTCTCATTGCCCGTACAACATCTTAACGTTTTGGACCATTGGGTGGTATAGTACTGCTTCGCGGAACTATTCGGCGAAGCGCCAACTGCTCATTTCATCGCCTTTTTGATCCTCTTCCTTCAGGGCTTTGCATACTGGAACAAAGGGCAGAGTCTGTCCTTTCGGCGAATCACCAAAGGTTCTTGGCGATGCTCATGCTTCAACTTCTTCGTTCTTTTCAGCCTGTTTGTTCCTTTTTGCACTTAAGTGTACATGCTTCCACTAAAATTTCAAATACCCGAAACTTAAGAGTTTTCATCAGATATTGAGACAAAATAAACATTCGAGGGCACTATTTCTATCAAAATAAAGCCCTAAATGAGTCCAATTTGTGGACTCATCAACACCTCCAACTTAAACTTTTGCTTGTCCTCAAGCAAAACTTGAGTTCAGCCATTCAAAAAGGGTGTCTCAAACAGTCTACACAAGACTCAATCATGAGTGCACACAACAAGACTCAATCTATTTATGCAAGGATTAATTGTGTAGTCAAAGATTTCAGTTGTGACACACCATTACCAAAGATTCTCATGCTCGCAATACTTGCTACTTGTGCAAGTTCAAGCTCAACAAAAAGTATCTAAATGCCCTCACAAGAAGAATGATTCCATATTCACACACAGAGGTTAATCAATTCAAGATCAGGAATCAGATGCAACGCTCACACTAAAAAAAAGGAACATAATGCATGTTTTCACCCATAGGTTTGCCCTTATTTTCTAGTCGAATTTCAATTCGGCTTACTCAAGATCAAAAAGGTCTCCCTAAGGATTGTAATAGGGCTGAGTGTAAAGGTATGGTCATTTAGGCTCAGTGACTTTTTCCTCGTGAGTTGTGTCATTCTCAAGGCATTCCATTCCTTTCCTTTATCAATTCTTTTTCTAGTGCTTATAAGTCACCTTTTTATTCTCCTCCATGGATTGCTTGAAACCCGATTCCCTTCGTACTTTATTCCACATTTCATTTTTTTTATTGAATTGAAGGGGTTCCATTTTTATGCAATACCATGGGTTAAGGGGGACTTTTCTTGCACTTCTTGACTTCTCCTTTTCCCTTTCACCACACCCCCAACTTAGGCTTTTGGCCTAAGTTGGCTATTCGCTAAACCACAACTCAAGAGGATTGTAGGTAGTGGTTCAAGTAAGGTCTAGGGTTCATCAAGGTTCTTCCAAAGAGAGGTAAGGCTCAAAGGGTGTTCAAAAGAGTTTCACACGCTCACGGGTAGGCCACAAAAGTGGTATATGTCAAATTTGGCTCACACTCTTTAAAGTTGCCTAAGATCTTCTCAAAAGGACACCTTTCTAAATCAATCTGACTAACAGGGAATATTCTAGGTTTATTCATGCAAGTATCAAAGCAAGCTAATCACACAAGGCATGGACACTCAAGTCAAACAAGACTACACACTTTCGCTAGTGAGCAATGGTCATTACAAGAGAATCAATTTGATAAATGACTAACCACAACGAGATGCAAAGAGTTCACATATTGCCTATATAACTTCATTTGGCCTCATCGTAGCCGTACATTAATGTTCGTTCAATTGAGAGCACTATTCAAGTCATTTGTATTGATCGAAACCGAGACTCAAATTTTTTTTGCAAAACAACAGCCACATTCAACTCATGAGGGGTGGCAAAAATGTGCAAAAAATTCAAAATTTTTCGGAAGGGTCAAAATCATTTGCAATTAAAACAAAAGAGAGACATGATCTCAAACATCCACAAAAACAGTGTAAAAACAGTTATAAGTTATAAACAGAACAACCCAAATATATACAAACACGAGCAAAAGTAGCACACATAGGTGGGCCTCACCCCCCTCCCCACAACTTAAAAATATTTGTCCTCAAATCGAGTTACCAACCTTTTATGCCGAATATATACTAATGGAGTGGTAGGCAGCAATGCAATTCAACTCCAAGCACAATCCAATAGCTAAAATACTCTAAAAGTGCAATAAATAAAAGGGTAGAGTGCGGGTGTGAGTTTGCTAGGACGAAGAAGTGAGAGAAAATGAATGAAATAGAACTTTTAAATTTGTGGCTTGCAAAAACCATCCAGTTATTCACTCATTCGGCGACATTTGTTATGATCGCCGAACCTATTGGCGATTCGCTGAGTGAGCCTTCGACTCGCCGAGTTTTACAGAATCTTCAGTCATTGTGAAGGTCCAAATGGTGGATTTTAGCGTGATCGCCGAAATGGTCGGCAAGTCGCAAATAATCTCCAAATCTCACCGAGTTTTACAGACTACAATATTGATGATGTCTTGAGTCAAACGGCGGATAGCGTCGGATTCGCTGACCCTTTCGGTGACTCACCGACAGGATCTATTGTTTGCCATCCTTAATTTTTTCAAACACTTCACGTACTTTCATCTGCACCAACAACATACCATTCTATTACCAGGTAATAAATACTTGATAATAATAAAGATAAAGTAATTAAAGGGATTTTTGGGTTGCCTCCCAAACAGTGCCTTGGGTAACGTCGTGGCACGACGCAACAGCGCCTTCAGGCGTCTTCCAAATATACCACTTACACCAATGAGATCTCTTGACAATCTCCTAGATACAATTTTAGACGTTGACTATTCACTGTAAATTGAGGTCCTTCCTGATCTTCAACTTCTATGGCACCATTGACGAATACTCGTGTTACTCTAAACGGTCAAGACCATTTAGATTTGAGTTTTTTAGGGAAGAGTCTAAGTCGCGAGTTGTATAGCAAAACCCAATCTCCTACCTTGAAGTCTCGCTTGAGTATCCGAGCATCATGCCATTTCTTCATTTTCTCTTTATAGATGGCTGAACATTAATATGATCTGAGTCTCAATTCATCTAGTTCATTCAGCTGCTCTGCTCCCTCCCTTGAAGTTTTTAACCAGTCCAAATTTAAAGCTTTCAATGCCCACAATGCTTTGTGCTCTAACTCGACGGGCAAATGACAAGCCTTACCATAAACCAACTGATATGGAAACATCTCGATAGGTGTTTTGTAAGAAGTCTGATATGCCCATAGTGCATCATCGAGTTTCCTAGACCAGTCAGTTCTGTTGATATTTACCGTCTTTGCCAATATGCTTTTGATTTTCAGATTCGACACTTCGACTTGGCCACTTGTTTGGGGATGATATGGGGTTGCTACTTTGTGTTTCACCCCATATTTACTCAGTGCCATTGAGAACCACTTATTGCAAAAGTAGGATCCCCCATCGCTAATGATTGCTCTCGGAGTGCCAAATCTTGCAAAGATATAGCGTTTTAGGAATTGTACAACACTTTTTCCTTTGTTGTTTGGAAGTGCAATGGCTTCCACCCATTTGGAAACATAATCTAGATATAGCGTTTTAGGAATTGTACAACACTTTTTCCTTTGTTGTTTGGAAGTGCAATGGCTTCCACCCATTTGGAAACTTAATCTAGAGCCACTAAGATATATTTATTTCCAAATGAGCTCACAAATGGGCCCATGAAATTGATCCCCCATACATCGAATAGCTCGACCTCTAAAATAGAAGTGAGAGGTAATTCGTGTCTTCTAGACACTCCACCTTGCTGCTGACATTTAGAGCATTTCCTTGCAAACTAATGTGCATCCTTGTAGATTGACGACCAATAGTATCCACTCTGGAGGACTTTAGCGGCGGTGCGAATACCACCATGGTGACCTCCCACTGGTGATGTATGGCAAGCATGGAGAATTTCTATCGCTTCTTCGTCCGGAATACACCTTCTGATAACATGGTCAACACACTATCGAAACAAGTGTGGTTCGTCCCAAAAGTACTTTTTAACATCGAATAGGAATCTTTTCTGTCGGTAAAAAGTCAACTCATCCGGCATCATCCCACACACATTGTAATTTGCAAAATCTACATACCATGGCGTATGTTTGAGGGATATTGCAAACACCCGTTCATCGAGAAAAGAGTCATATATGTCAACCTCATGCTCAACATTCGCCCTTGCTTCCAACCTTGATAAATGATCAGCCACTTGATTTTCGCATCCTTCTCGATATATTACCTCAAAATCAAATTCTTGTAATAGTAGTACCCACCTAATCAATCATGGTTTTGCATCTTTCTTTGCCATCAAGTATCGGAGTGCAGCATGATCAGTGTGTACAATTACTTTGGTGCCTAGCAAGTATTCCCTGAATTTTTCAAATGCATAGACTACTGCAAGCAACTCTTGTTCGGTGACCATATTATTCTGCTGGGCACTATTTAGAGTCTTGCTCGCGTAGTAGATTGGGTGAAACAGTTTGTTGCGCTTTTGCCCCAACATTACCCCAGTGCCATATCGCTAGCATCACACATTAACTCAAAAGATTCGGACCAATTAGGGTTGATGATGATCAGAGTGGATATTAGTTTCTCTTTCAAATACTGAAATGCAACAACACAAGCATCATTAAAGTGGAATTTCACTTCCTTCTCTAAAAGTTTGCATAATGGGAGTGCAATCTTTGAGAAGTCTTTAATAAACCGTTTGTAAAATCTTGCATGCCCCAAGAAGTTGCGAACACCCTTTACTGAAATCGGCGGGGGTAATTTCTCAATGACCTCAATTTTTGCGTTGTCAACTTTCTGCCCCTTTTTTGATACCTTATGCCTAAGAACAATACCTTCTATTACCATAAAGTGACATTTCTCCCAATTCAGAACTATATTTGTTTCAATACATTTTTGGAGTACTTGTCCTAAGTGAGTTAGGCACTCTTCGAACGTATCCCCTACGACTGAGAAGTCGTCCATGAACACCTCCATAGAGTCTTCAACCATATCTACAAAAATAGACAGCATGCAACGTTGAAATGTTGCTGGGGCATTACATAGACCGAATGACATCCTTTTGAATGTGGATGTTCCATAAGAGCAAGTAAAAGTAGTTTTCTCTTGATCTTCCGGCGCAATAGAGATTTGATTGTAGCTGGAGTACCCATCCAAAAAACAATACCACCCTCTTTCTGTTAACCGGTCAAGCATCTGATCCATAAAAGGCATTGGAAAATGGTCTTTCTCGGTCCATGAGTTAAGCTTACGGTAATCCATGCATACTCTCCACCCAGTCACTGGTCTTGTTGGTACAAGTTATCCTTTTGTATTGGGGACTACGGTTATACCGCCTTTTTTGGGTACACATTGCACCAGACTTACCCACTTACTAGCTGCAATAGGGTAGATCAATCCCACATCTAGCCACTTCATGATCTCATTTTTTACCACTTCTTGTATTGGAGGGTTCAATCTCCGTTGATGTTCCACACTAGGTTTACATTCACTGTCGAGCTGAATCTTGTGAGTACAGATGCTAGGAGGAATTCCTACAATATCGGGTATTGTCCATCCAATAGCTTTTATATGCTTCCGCAGTACTTCAATGAGCAATTTCACCTACCTTTCAAGAAGATTGGTGGCGATAATTACCGGTAAAGTATTAGTGTCTCCTAAAAAGGCATATATGAGATGAGAGGGTAGGGCTTTTAACTCCAGATTTGGTGGTTCTTTTGTTGATGGCTTTGCAGGGGGACTTTCTCTATTTTTCAGGTCAATATCTAACTTGATTGGATTCCTTGAATATGTGCCTAATCCTGATAAAGCAGCTACCACTTCCTCGTAACCCTGAACTTTGGATTCATCATAATTGGCAAGTACAGATTCAAGGGGTTAATTCTTGCACATTAAATGACTCACACTTGCTACTGCCTCATCTATCACATCCTCAGTAGACACCACATGGATATTACTTGGTTGCTTCATAGATTTACAAATATTGAAGGTCACCTCATCATCGTTCACACGGAACTTCAATTTCCCGCTTTCAACATCCACCAATGCTCTCCCGGTAGCTAAGAATGGCCTTCCCAAAATAATGGGGATTTCAGCGTCAATCTCATAATCTAGAATCACAAAGTCAGCTAGAAAGATGAACGGATCCACTTTTACCATTATGTCATAAAGTATACCCACTGGGTGCTTGATTGATCAATCAGCCATAAGGAGCCTCATTGTGGTTGACTCTGGTTCACCCAAACCAAGTTGCTTGTATATTGCATAGGGCATCAAGTTGATTCTTGCTCCTAAATCGCACAAAGCTTAAGCGAATTGGAGCAATATGCCAATTGTGCACGGGATTGTTAATACCCCATGATCTTCTCTCTTAGTGATTGAATCATTTGTCATAATTGCACTGCAACTATGGGGGACCTCAATCGTTTCATAGTTCAAACTCCTTTACTTTGTAACCAGTTCTTTCATGAATTTGGTGTATCCCGACATTTCCAACAATGCTTCCATTAGAGGGAGGTTAATCGATAAGCTCTTGAATACTGACAAAAATTTCTTGAACTTCTCATCTTCATTCTTCCTTTTCAAACGTTGGGGAAATGGTGGAAGTATCTTGGGTAAAGGGTGTATGACTTTTGGAACTTGAACTTGTTGCTCTACTTCCTTCTGTGGTTCTTTAGTGCGGTTTTGTCGAATAGGTAAATCTTGTTCCCCCACACCTTGGCCCTCTTCATGTTTTTAAGGATCCTTATTTTCCATCACATTCCCTATTTCCACTTTACCACTATGGGTAACCATAGCCAGCTCTCTTTCATTATAGTCCATCGGTGTTTTGGACGTTAATTGAGCTGATAATAGACTCAATTTGCCTTCCAGTATCTTGATGGCATCAACATGAGAATTCACTTTACTGTTCAATGATAAAAAGTCATCTTTCATCCCTTTTAGCAAATCCTCAGAGCCCTCGATTTTATCGAGTATGCGCGATAACAAATCATTTACCTGAGGACTACTTGCATTCCCTTTAGATTTCGGGCTTTCACTCAAATGAGTATGGTCTTCCTCTTAATCATACCGCTAAGTCCCATCTTGCCAATATCTCCTTGGTTCTTTGCCACTATAATAATTCCAACATTGATTCCCACCCCGCGGTTGATAGTGTGGGTGGAAACCCTCCTCATATCTTCTGGAGTTCTAACCTAGATTCTCTCCTGGTCTTGAGTAACCAGAAGAATAACCCTCCTCAACTCGAAATACTCCACGTGTCCCGTTCATATGTTCTTGTAGAATTCCCATTTGAGATAACATCTTATTGATGTTTTCGTCCCTCTCCCTTTCTTTTTTGATCTGCTCTTGCGTTAACCAGAAGCATAATGGGGAAACTTCATCATCTTTTATATACCATGCCTAGTTCACTTTAGTCATACCATCTAAGAGAAATGTGGCTACTTTAAATGATTGTAACATTATTCCTCCTTGCACCAATTGATCAATTATCCCTTTATTAACCTAGTCCAGACTACGGTAAAAGTATTGGAGCAGCAATTCACCTGGCAATCCATGTGTTGAACACTTACGCAAACATCTCTTGAACCTTATCCATGACTCGTGAATTGGTTCACCCTCCTTTTTCTTGAAATTCTGAATATCATCTCTCAGCTTCATCATTCTTGATTGGGGAAAGAATCTTTTGTGAAACGCCATAACTAGCTCCTCCCATGATTTGATGGAGTTGTTGGGATGCTCAACCAACCATTTAGTAGCTCCCCCAGTCAATGTTAATGTAAATAAGCGAAACCGTATGGATTCTTGAGATAGGTTCTTGAATGATAAAGGGGTGCACACTTCCACAAAGCTTCGTACATGCTCGTGTGGGTCTCCATATTCTAACCCTCCAAATAAACCTCTGGTCTATACGAGTTGGAGTGTTGCGCTGGTAACTTCAAACATTACTTTTCCGTCAACTTGTGGTATGCAAATTTCACCCATCTCACCCACGTCAACAGAGTTATAAACACTATTAGCATCATCGATGTTGTTTCGAAAGAAAAACACCACCCCTTGAGTGGCCTGCTTGGCAACTATTCTCACTGTTTGCACTCATATGTCATTTTGTGGCACACAAATACTCAAAACAAAACTAAAAATTAGGTAAGTAGACTACAACTAAGACAAACAAAATTTCTGAAATAACAACACTCCCCGGCAGCAGCGCTATTTTGATGCTTATCGTGACCAACGACACTAACCTACGGTATGAGTGTCTACGATCATCGATAGTATAATAACCCAACTAAAGGTTGGGGTCGTGTCCCAAGGTAGTGGTTTTGAGTATTGATAAAAAATAAAATTAAGCTCTAACTAGTCGTAGCTAAAGACATTAACGAACAAAAACATGGTAAATTAAAGGGGTGACATGAAAGTGTCAAATATCAATTGGGGGTTTTTGTCACAAGTAGTAAAAATAACAAAAATTAACAAGAAAATCAAGTATGGGGAAATGTTCTACGGGTGTGACTGCAATACAAGTTGAGATAAATTGTTGGGTACATTCTGTCAACAGGAAATTTACAAGATAATAGTGATTAGGCTAAGTTTTAGATGGAAATAAGTTCCCTCTCGGGAAACTTAACCCGTTTCAAATGGGTTCCTCTCGGACACTAATTTCCTGTATGAAAACGAGCCTACGCCTTAGCCCACTCACTCTCTCGAGTCGAGTGTTAGGATATGGGACTAGGGCTCACCCTCTCGGGCTGAACCTCATGTCGACCCACTCCTTAGGACATCAGTCTAGTGGTCTTTGTTTCGTGACCTCCCTCTCGGGCAAGCCGAAAACACATGGGTG
>NW_006238927.1:4918821-4929267 GCF_000226075.1 Solanum tuberosum | reverse complement strand
ATATCAGCAAGCAAAACCCAACAACAATATTAACACATATTTGCTAAATCACACCACAAGAATGGGGTTTTTAGCCACACATCAAGAAATAACAAAATACACCTAAAATGATACTAAAATCAAATGGGTATAAGAAATTAAACCTTGATTTAAGAAAAGGACGAAAAATGGAGAAGACCCACTTCCAACTTGGGGAAGATGAAATCCTTCTCTCTTCAAGTCTCCCACAAAACCCTCTCCAAACTTGAGAGAAAATATCTAGAAATGTACTATTCTATTCTGAAAAATAATAATAATGGTTCGAAACTTGTAAAATTAATAAAGAGTTTTGTATTTATAGCCATCATAAATTAGTGCAGGCGGATATTTCGGCGAGGTTAGTCGAGTCCGCCGAATGACTCGGCGACTTGCCCTTCTTCTGTCTCATCGCCATTGAGTGTTTGCCTACAACATCTTCACATTCTCGACAATTGGGCGGTATATTACTTCTTCGCGGAACTATTCGGCGAAGCACCGACTGCTCCTTTCATCGCCTTTTTGATCTTCTTCCTTCAGGGCTTCACATATTGGAACAAAGGGAGGAATCTGTCCTTTCGGCAAATCACCAAAGGTTCTTGGCCATGCTCATGCTTCAACTTCTTCATTCTTTTCAGCCTTTTTGTTCTTTTTTGCGCCTAAGTGTCCCTGCTTCCACTAAAACTTTAAATACCAAAAACTTAAGAGTTTTCATCAGATATTGAAACAAAATAAGCATTCGAGGGCACTATTTCTATCAAAACAAAGCCCTAAATAAGTCCAATTTGTGGACTCATCACTATACCGTTTGCTCATAGTCTGGTTGCAGGATCAGTGATGTTTCATAGGTGAAGACGAAGGCAAATCTACGACAGCTTCTATTTTCCTTCCGCATGATTAGAGCTGTGTCATTTCATTATTATGTCTTACTTTGTACTCTAAGTAGCACTTGTACCTGTTTAGACTAGATTCCTGGGGGTGCTAATTATTTTACCAGTTTTAACTTTGAGTCATTTTAAACTCTTGTTTTTATAAAAATACTATAGAAATTTCCTTTATTCGACGGTTTTCTTAATTTTCCACACGATTTTAACTATTGGAATACCTAGGGTTATACTATCTAGGTATTAGAAAAGGTGCCCGCACGACCTAGTGGGTTGGGTCGTGACAAATTGGTATCAGAGCCCAGGTTACCGGTCTCCAAGTACAAGAGAAAAATGTGAACTGGACTCGCACAGATTGGTGTGTTGACGTCCACATCTAATCCTTAAGAGGCTAGGAAGCATTATAGGAAGTTTTTCTACCTTTTCTCTCATTTCGTGCGAGTGTCGATGTGGTATGAGTTGAGTCCAATTGGTATCTTCCGATTCCAATTGGTATCTTTCGATTCCAATTGGTATCTCAACAAAGTGAACCAGACGTCGTGGTCACGGCTGAAGGGACACAAGTAAAGCAAATTGGAACTGAGAAGGTTCCAATTGGTATCTGGCCCTAGGGGCGGTGTGAATGCATGGATGATTAGTAATGGTCATCCATGGAGCTAATTAATTAATAATTTGGACTTGTCTGTGAATTGTAATTTGAAACTGTGAATGCGTGCCTTTTGGTTGTCTAAATTAACTGTGTATGTGAAAGTTGTATTTGCTTGGATGTGATGGTATGATTAAGTGCACAATAAATGTATGTTTGAACTGTGATATGTGCAATATGCTGGCCGAGTTGTTGAAATTATGCAAGTTGTAACTGCTTGAGTATCGTGAACTCATTGTTAAAAGAAGGTCATGACTAAGTTCGATGCAAGGGTCTAGATGATTTACGATGTGATTCATAAACGAAATCTGGATGTGCGTCGCGGGCAACTAATAACCGTGTGAATGTCTGGGTGTATTCTGAGGACGACTGTGTGTAATGTGGGAGTAATTTAAAGGGATTTTTGGAGCGTTTATTGGTGGGTCGACTCGGGGTAGGCGACTATTATCCTAGCTAAGGGGATTATCCTAAATGTCTACCTATAATCGAGAAATCTAGGGGAAAGTTATAAAAGAGAAGAACCCCAGAAAAATTGTTGGCAGGGATTACGTTCCGTCAAGACCGCTGGGGCGGGATTTTCCCACCAAGGCGAGGCCGCCAGTATGGGATTCTTCCCGCCAGAGAGAGACAAGGCGAGACAGAATCTCAGCCCTGTCTCCCCTATTTTTCCTAGTCACAAATACAAAGCCCGAATTGTGTCCGAACTAATCCTGTCAATTCAATCAGTATTAAGCAATAGAACAATAACCTATAAACCTTAGCAATTAATATTAACGAGGGAAAAACAGCTAGAAACCAGCATCCATGTGCATACAATTTTTTTTAGGAAAAACAAAAAGATACAATAAAGTACTATTCAATATATGCCCAATAAGGGCAGAAAAAACCGATCAATAACCCTGGGAATGCGAGGTGTCGCTATCGTACCTCATGTACTCTGGTGCTATCTCTCCAGACCAAGCGTCACTCAACCAAGAAAACACCCGAAAGTCCTCCGGCTCAAGTATGGGAAGCTTTTGCTGAGGGGCGACGCAAGAGAAAATGACCTTAAGAGTCTTCCACATCTGGCCCAATAGACGATATCTCTCTAAGTTCTTCTTTTTCTCCCATCACAGCTGGCAGCAGAGCATCTCCAATTCAAGGGCAGTGGCCGGTGGATCTGAAGTCGATGTACTAGCCTGGGAGCCCCAACATTTTTGCTGGACGGCCGCTAAGTCCTCCTCCAAGCGAGCGCTGGAAAATAGGGGCTAGGATTGGGTGGGAACAGTGTCATCATCTGCACCCTCGTCTCCTCCCTCCTCCTCCGCCTCCGCAGCCACGTGACTATTGCTTGCCTGACCTGTCCTCCTCTTCTTGTTCCTAGAGGTAGAACCCTGCCTAATTAAAAGAGGGTGAAATGGGGGGATCCATCGGAAGTACCTCGTCAGTTTCTAAAAGGGGCACCCCCACCTGCTTGCACAACGCGGTCACCAGTCCTGGTAGAAAGAAGGCCTTCTTGTTTCCCCGATAGATAATCTTCCATTTTGAGATAATATGTGCCCCTACATTTAGCTCGATACCCTTAATAGCGCACTCCACCACCAATGCCCGAGGAAATGTCACGTCAGTGTGTTTACCTGATGAGAGGATCCTCCTAGTAACCAAGTGTAGCCACCTCTTAGCATCTGGTGCCCAGTCTATGCTAGTGAGGCCCTCTACAGTAGCCCAGTAGACCTGGTACCGGTGCGCATGCTCGATCAGGATTTCCCTCAACCAGCCAAGATCCATCTCTCTCAGCTTGGCCTCGTACTCCCCGTTTGAGACCTCGGGCACCTCTAGTGCCTCATTGATGATTGTGGCGTTCAGGGGAATATCAACTCCCCGGATGCGGATGATGGGGTGAGGTTCATCCCAACGAACAGTAGGGAGGATAGCATAGAACTCATTCACCCAAGTGGAACGTGCATCCGGGAGAGGCTCTGTCAAGGGAGCCCAACCAAACTCCATGAGACGAGCATAGAAGGCAGGAGCCTTCTCCTCTAGTTTACGCAAGAAGAAACCCCGCTCGCAGCAGAACTTTGTATTCTAGTCGTCGTGATGCCTTTCCCGACTCGCAGCATTGGGAAACTAGAAGAAAGGCAGATTTTCCTCGTTAAGAACCGCCATCTATATAAGCCTACAAGTTATGAAATGTACACGTTAGAGCACGATAGTATTAGGCAATTTTGGGTTCAAAAAGGGAAGAGAAATTTTTTTGCTCTAAGTGGCAAGGAGCTACTGCCCCACAAATTCCCGCCGCAACGGCCTAAATCTTGCCACAACGGGATAAGGGAGGCTGCTACAACGTGATAAAGGGCCCCAGAGCAGCCTTCATCTTAGACAAATTCCAAGCGTGACCATGGCACCTCTTCGTCCCAAAACCCTCGTTTTCAACAGAATTTCAGCAGATCAGAGTCTATTAAGTATCCTAGTACCTAAATATACTATCATTTTAGCCAAATAACCCCTAAATGACGTCCAAATCTGAGTTTATGGCAAGAAGACCTTTCAACTCCCCCCACCCGTTTGGTACCGATTCGACCATACTTTTGCAAAAACCTTATGCCCAGGACGTCATGGAGATGTTTAGAACATAAGGGAAGCGCCCATGTTATGTTTTTCTATCAAAACTAGCAACCTAAGTTCATTTTTGAATAACTGCCCAAAAACCGTTTAAATTCGATCAGTTAATTATCATGCAATTGTAGTTAAGTAAGCATTGAAGTAAAGAGCGTAAGGATTAAGAAATTTACCTTGATTTTGATGCTCAGAGGAGAGTGATTGAGAGGATTTTTGGAGAGTTTTTGAATGTTTATGGAAAAATGGGAAAAATGATTCTGTTTTCCCTTTTACTGCCTCCGATCCCCCACTTTAGTGGGAGATCCCTCGCAACAGCGGCCATGCCTGAGTGGAAGGGTTGCCCCCTGACGGGGTCGGGCTGTGTAAGTTGGGCGCATTCGTTTCTTCATGTATTGCCTTATATTCCTAACCGACCCTTCGAGGGTAGCACCTTTGGTGCTTCGAATTTCTAAAAGTCACCATCCGTCGTGGTTCCTTAATGGGCCAGCTCATTAGTTGAAAATACTCCGAAATAGGACACGTAATGATCCTTTCACTAGTCGTTCGGTGACGAACGAGAGGTAAACTTGTATATATTGTAACGACCCGAACCGTCATTTTTTAGGCAAAGCAAAAACTTCGAGAAAACACTGGGCACTGTCCCGCAAGGGCGGGAAAGATGCCGCTAGGGCAGCGGTGCCACGACAGGGTAAGTAGCCTCCAGAGCAGGTTGGGCGAGGCAGAATGTAAATAACGCAAAACCTTATTTCCTCCTTCTGCCAAAAACACCTAATTTAGACGTAAATCACCCCAAAAACCCTGCAAAATCTTCTCTAGACTTGGGAAAGAAGGAAGAAGAGAGTTCTAGAGTAAGGGGATCAATGACGTGCAGATTCTTGGTCAAATTCACTGTCTTGTCGCTTGGAAACTTGAATTGAAGATATAACTCCAAGCACTAACTTGGCGCCTAGGTAGGCTAGCTTTATTTAATTAAGTAGTTATAAATCTGTTATTCACTGCGTAGTTTGTTGAAATTGACGGTAGAATTCTGGCGTAGGCTTCTTGTGCACCGAAAAAGGATTGAATATGCGCATATTCCTAGTTGGTGAATTAGTGTTTTAGGGAATATTGGAATTCCTATTTCGTGGGATGTTGTTTACTGGTGTGGATATGATATGTATGCATATAAGCGAAGTGTAACCACAGTAACAAACTTAAGGAATTGATTATGAATAATGCATGCCAGGAACTTTAGTACTTGACTATCTGATGTAAGTATTGTACGTTATGGATGTGATTGTGCTTGTGTTTCTATGCATGGGATCGGTTGTCACGTACCAACACGCTAACTTGCATGGGATCGGGTGTCACATACCGACACACTAATTTGCATTGGATCGAGTGCTACATTCCGGCAAACTAACTGGTATCGGTTTCCACGAACCGGCATAAACGTTGCATCGGAACGAGTGCCACGATCCGACACACTACCAGTTTGGGTTTCATGAGAGGACCATTGACTAGTCATATATGTGTAATTGCTCGTATTATTGATAATGTTGAATTGGGCATGTTCCTGAAATGAATGGTGAATCGTACATTATGTTCTTATATGTGGGGATTGCGATGTTATACATTATTTGGAGATATTTGGTTGTGCAATGAATTGTGAGCGGTAGAGTCCCAATTCGGGTTGTGGTATGGAAAATGGGGAACTAAGAGTCCTATGTTATCCTTGTTATTTAGAAAGAGGTCATGTTATTATTATTGTTGAATTTGCGAGATGGTAATATAAATGGATAATAAGCCTCTATAGGCATAATGCGGGGTTATTAGTTGAGTAGAGATGCTGAAAAATGTAAGGGTGTGTCGTGAGTGGTTGGCCGTGTTGGTAGTAGTATTTTCATAACTTCCTTAAGGGATTAATTAATTAGGTGTAATCACGAAACGAAGTAAGTGAGGGGTTAGAGGCACGTGAACTATTATGATATTAATATTCTGAAGGGTAAGGGCAGTCAAAATATAAAGGTGGAGGAGTGATTAGTCTTATTGGATGTTTCGCCAGTTGATTTCTTATATTATGCGGTGGGTATTCGGGTTGACTGATGATGCCTACCAGTACATGTGGTTGTACTGATACTACTCTTGTTATGCCTTTTGGGCATAGAATGATTGTAGGATCAGTGATGTTTCATAGGTGAAGACGAAGGCAAATCTCCGACAACTTCTATTTTCATTCCGCATGATGGAAGTTGTGTCTTTTCATTATTATGCCTTATTTTGTATTCTTAGTAGCTCTTGTACCTGTTTAGACAAGATCCCTGGGGTGTTAATTACTTTACAAATTTTAACTTTGAGTCGTTTTAAACTCTTGTTTTAATAAAAATACTATAGGAATTTCCTTTATTTGACAGTTTTCTTAATTTTCTGCATGATTTTAACTAATGGAATAACGAGGGTTCTCCTATCTAGGTGTTAGAGTATGTGCCCACATGGCCCGGTGGGTTGGGTCGTGATAGTTAAGTAGCTAACTGAATGGAGAACTAATTACAGGACGATACTTTTGAAACATCTTCGGAAGAAACTGAAGAAATCCTATGGTAGGTTGGGTTTTTTCCGATGCAAGGTGGATGTGATATTATGCATCCTCCCTCACTAGTTGATAGGTGATCTCTCTGCCTGTCAAGAGTTATATCTCTAGTAATTCTTTTCCACATGAACTCAAATCCTCCACGATGAGGATACAAAGTTGCTTTGACATTTGGGGAGTTTAAATCCCACACAAATCCTTCTCCATAAATAGGAGAATCATTGTCTGCATCAGAAGCTCTGAAGCCATCAATATCCAAGAGTGATGGCGACTCTCTGAAATATTTTCATCCATGCCCTCTTCGAGATCTGATAACCTGCAAATGACACATAAGTGTCAAAAATTTTAAAGTGAACAAAATATAAACCGAAGAGCATGTCAAAGTTATAGACAAAACTTTCATAAACATAGATTAGGTAGAACATGTGTGCAGCAGAAAAAAGTTTGTGTGAGAGAACAAAACTCGTACACTTACAAAATTAGGGATGATGTACTTGAGCTACAAAATCACATGTGAACAAACTGAACAGATGATTTCGATTTTTCAAGTCTATGACATCATTTAATTATTCATATGTTATGTTAAACTTGCATTATTACTTCAATATTTGATGATAATACATCTAGAAGTAGTCCAAATATGATATATTTCCTATAAAAGAACATTTTTTTATTAGTAAAAGATCAAATATACCGAGTCATATATCACAAGTATTAAAATCAATATTTCTCACGAACTCAAATACCAAACATACAATATTATCCTTTGTAATTAAGTTTTGAATGAGGACATTCTGGTCAGAATAGAGTTTTGAAGAAAATTATTGAAGTGACTGAATTTCTGAGTTTATTGTTGATTCAATAAAAAATATTGATGATCATAATAAACTCAGTACTCCAGAAAGGAAGGTACATATTTTTTGTCAATGAAACACTTCCTTTAATATTCTGATTTTAAAAGGAGGAAACTATTCCCTCGATAAAGAAGAAGGGGAAAAGGAAATTGACGATATTTTTGTTGAAATGCCCATGTTTGTCTTGGAATCACATTTTTTCTTATGAATCAATAAGTTTCGTCGATGCAGAGTAGACTATTAAGTCAGATAGGGAACCACCATCTTGATCTATAGGAATAAATTGGACCCATCTGTTTGGTTTGTTCATCTGTCCATTTGGAGAGAAAGTACACCTTCCCTGTTTTTGTAAGTATATGAGTTTTGTCTTATCAAACACTAACTAAACAGATGAGTCCAAAACCGTATACATACAAATATAGGTAATATGTACTTGACCTCAAAAATCAAACAAACTAAACAGACGAGTCCAATTTTTTCATCTAGATCCAGTTGGTGGTTCCTTGTCTGATAATCACTTACTTTTTCACTCTATATTGCCAAAACAAGTGAAATTGTAAATCCAACTTGTACTTCCATAATTCGCATGTCCATATCAACAAAAAGATTGTCAATTTACTATTACCATTCTTCTTACTCCAGAGGTAGAGGTTCCTTGTCTTCCAACTTGAATAATAAATGAAGTGTTTCTTAGGCAGGAACCTACAAAATCTTGGACTGATCTTCTTCATCTTGTCACCTCCAAAAGGCTCCCCAATCCTTCTTTTCCTTCAACTATGAACATCTTCTCCAAAATGAAAATTCGTAGGATAATCAAAATCTTCTAAAATATTTTTCCCATCAATTTCATAGTCCTCTCAGACTCCTCATCATCACATAGAAGAATCGGGTCTTTGTTGTGCTTTTCACCGTCAACGGCAAGTAGATGACTCCCCAATTGGAGATCCACAAAGATAGGCCATTCCGGGTGCGTCTCATTGTCCATCAAAGTCACACCCCCCTTCACAAGTTTGGAATTCCCCTTTGCTAGACTCAAGATGGTTACAATGTGGACACAAGTTTCTTAAAATAGAGGCACCCCCTGAAACCATTAATATGCACCTGAGTCAAATTGCACAACCATTAGCACACTAAAAATATATTCAGAATATTATTTAGTCTTTTTCGAGGACAAATAGTTTTACAAAGGGCGACAAGTTTTTTGAGAAAGAGGAAGTCGTACTAAAAGAATAGTGTGAAACACGGTTGTGACCAAAATGTCATAATTCAAAATTTAATTATAAAGGATAATAACACGTATGGTATTGAATCTATTGATAAATTTTGATTTTGGTACTTGCGAAATATGTAACTGAGACAAATAAATTGAAACAATAATGCAAATTTAGTGATTTATTTACACATTAAAGTTTATTCATGAATTCAACTAATATTTATAATTAATCTTATTTTAAAATATAAAATATTTGATTGTGTCATTACATTGGTAAACCAAAAGGTGAAACATAAATTACAACGCAAGGTGTGTTTCTAAGGAAGGAAAATGTGTTGCATGAAAACATATTTTCTAGAAAAATGAATGAGTTTCTTATTTATTTTCTTGTATTTAGAAAAATATGTGATTGGGTTATTTTTCATTTGGGTTAGATCAGGAGGGGTAACAGTTTTGGAATATTTAAAAAAAAAATGGATTCTGATGCTTATTGTGACCAACGACACTATCCTACGATATGAGTGTCTACGATCGTCGATAATAAAGTAACCCAACCCCCTTTGATATTTTAAACTTTTGGGATGTGACCGCAATACAAGTTGAGATAAATTGTAGGGTACATGCTTTCGATAGGACATTTGCAAAATAATAGTGACTAGGCTAACCTTAAAATGGAAATAACTTCCCTGTCGGGCAACTTATCCATTTTCAAATGCGTTCCTCTAGGACACCCATTTGCCGCATGAAGACCAGCCTACGCCTTACCCCACTCACTCTCTCGAGCTGAGTTTTAGGATATGGGACTAGGGCTCAGCCTCTCGGCTGAACCTCATGTCGACCCACTCCTTAGGCCATCAGTCTAGTGGTTTTGGTTTCGTGCCCTCCCTCTCGCGCAAGCCGAAAACACATGGATGGCTTTTGTATTTGTAACTACAAACCCTTTATATTAACCCCCAACCACTAGGTGAAATCACCATTAAAATACATCTAACCTATCAGCAAGCAAGACCCAATAAGAATATCAACCCATATTTGCTAAATCCCCCCCCAAGAATGGGGTTTTTAGCCACACATCAAGAAATAAGAAATTATACCTAACATGATAATGAAATCAACTGGGTATAAGAAATTAAACCTTGAATTAAGCAAAGGAAAATGAATAGAGAACACCCACTTCCAACTTGGGGAAGAAGAACTCCTTTCTTCAAGTCTCCACAAAAATCTCTCCAAACTTGAAAGAAAAATATCAGCTAGAATATGTTCTAAAGTGAAAATAATAATAATAATTGTTCCACCCTCTCAAAAATCTCTCCTAACTAGTATTTATAGTTTTCACATATTGTGCTGCGGAGGATTATTCGGCGACATTAGTCGAGAATGCAGATGAACTCAGCGATCCGCCCTTTGCTCAGCTCATACCCATAAGTGTCTTGCCTTTAGCATCCTAGCATTCTGGAACATTTGGCGGTACAGTATTGCTTTGCGGAACTGATCGGCGACTCGCCAACCTGCTCCTTTCCTCGCCTTTTGATCCACTTCTTTCAAGGCTTCGCGTACTGGAATGAAAGATGGTTCATGTCATTTCGGCGACTCGCCAAGTTAAACTCGGCGATCCGCAGGATTCCATTTCTTGTTCTTTTCAGCCCTATTTGCTCCGTTTTGCGCCT
>NW_006238927.1:4892794-4917977 GCF_000226075.1 Solanum tuberosum | reverse complement strand
TAAGTTTCATCAAGTTTCTTCCAAAGGAGGATAGGCTCAAGGGGTGTTCAAGAGAGTTTCACACGCTTACAGGTAGGCCACAAAAAGAGGTATATATCAAATTGGCTCACACTCTTTAAAATTGCCTAAGATCATCTCAGGAGTACACCTTTCTAAATCAATCAGACTAACAGGGTAAATTCTAGGTTTATTCATGCAAGGTTCAAAGTAAGCTAATCACACAAGGCATCGATACTTCAGTCAAACAAGACTAGACACTTTCGCTAGTGTGCAACGGTTATCACAGGAGAATCAACTCGACAAATGGCTAGTCACAACGAGATGCAAAGAGTGCACATATTTTCTATGTACCTTCATTTGGTCTCGTCGTAGCTGTGCATTCATGTTTGTTCAATTGGGAGCACTATTCAAGTCATCGTCGAAACCAAGACTTAATTTTTTGCAAAAGACAAGCCACTTTCAACTCAAGAGGTGGCGAAATTTTTTCGAAAGGGTCAAAATTATTTTGCAAGCAAAACAACAGGAGCCATAAGCTCAAGCATCCACAAAAAGCAGTATTAAAACACAATTTAAAATAGATAGCCCAAATATCAAAACAACACACAAAGGTGGGCCTCACCCCACCACAAAAAAAACCGTTTGTTCTCAAATGCATGTAGGAGTATCCAAAAGTTTAGACAAGTAAAGATAGAGAGAGGTGAAGGGGAGTCCTGTCTACACACTTGCTTCATCTGTCGAAGCATTTTTGCCTGCTGCATTAGCCTGAAACTCGACAATGGCCCCTGGGTTGTCATTCTGGGTTTCATTGTGTTCCTTTGTTCTAGCTTCTGCAGCGATGTTAGCTTCAACCATTCTATCCACGTCATGGGCCGCCAAGAAGAAATTCGCGGCTGTGTATAATCCGCGCCTCCATGAAGGAATGGCGGGATCCATGGGAATTCTCCTACTGGCACTTGCTTTCTTACTCTCCCTTCTTTCTTTGGCCACTTCTACTATCCTTTCGTCTCTTTTCAAATCCCTTCCTCTTACATGTCGGGGTGGCATGTCTCTTCCTGCAACTTTTGGTCTTTCCATTTCTGCAAAGGCTTTGGGAAAAGTTAGAAAGTATTTAAACAGCGCAGGAGAATGGTGCGCGTATAATCACCTTGCCACACTAGTTGGTGACATGCTCACTCACTTATGTTAGTTATTGAAATTTGTGCATAAAGGAACTAAGGGTGCAGGCAAGAAGGGCCAATTAAATGGCCTCTTGGCAAGTCACCGAAAATATTCAGCGCTAGCAGGTTTCTCGCCAATTTTTTTACAGATTAAATAACCCAAATTTGCTTTTAATGAAAGGCGACAAGGGAAGTTAGGTGAATAGCCGAGTGATTTGGCGAGCTAAGCCCGGCTCGCCAACTGACTCAACACGCCTATGTTCTACGCGATTTCCAGGTTCAACCCCACAATCTTGGTCAAAGAAGCTCAAGCCGCTATAGCACAAACTCACAATAAAACCCATAATAGTATCACACCCCCGCAGTAAATTAATTCAAATTAGAGCACATTTGATTTGGATTCGACCAATTACGCAAAAATGTTAATCAATGATGTATGAAATGCCATCAATGCGGAGATTTAGCCAAGACTTGCCAATATCAACACTATGCAAATGAGTACAATTTTACTAAATTAAAAACTGGGTTTGAATCACCAACCTTTAGTGCCGAATCAGATGCTAATGAAGTGCTAG
Source organism: Solanum tuberosum (assembly GCF_000226075.1). NCBI lineage: Eukaryota > Viridiplantae > Streptophyta > Magnoliopsida > Solanales > Solanaceae > Solanum > Solanum tuberosum. Next base: position 4,916,245 of record NW_006238927.1, on the reverse strand, counting down.
GTAGAAATGATATCCAAATCCGCGCACAATTTGACACCTACAATAATTTGGACTTGCAAGAAGTATAAAACTAAAGTGCAGGTGTGAGTTTGGTAGGATGAAGAAATGAGAGAAAATGAATAAAATAGAATATCTAAACATATGGCCTGTAGAAACCGTCCAGTTTCTGCCCATTCGGCGATGTACATTGGGTGCGCTCATTCACTCGGCGAAGCGCCAACTGTCTAGTCTCTTCGCCAAATGTAACAGGACTCGCAGCTCATGTGAGGATCTCAACGGTGATCTATATTGCAATCACTGACATGGTTGGCGATTCGCAATTAATTTTCTACTGAACACCAAGTTTTACAGAATCCCAGCTGATATTGTCTTGAGTCACCCGTCGGAAAGAGTCATGCTCGCTGATATCATCGGCGATCCGCCAGCTGGACTTGTTGTTTGCCTCCATACATTATTTCACTCTCCTCCATTGCTTCAACCTGTACAAACTACACACCATATTTCTCAAAGTAAACAAAGCACAAAAGTTTTGGGTTGCCTCCCAAACAGCACCTTCGTTAACGTCGTGGCACAACGTTAGTCCACCTTCAACTCTCACCCTTGGGGTTAGCCTTAGTGGCACTAGGCAATCCCCCTTGCTGTCTCAGATTTAGGTGAGACGAGATGTGACCCATTTGGGTCTCCAACTGCTTGATTGAAACAGAATGGGAGGTAACGGTCTAGCTGAGGGTGGAAATATCCTCTTTCATGCCTTTCAGCAGTTTGTCTGACCCTTTAACTCTGTTGAGGATGCGCGAAAGTATATCCTCAGACCTACTACCCTCCAAGTCCTTTGGCTTTTGGCGTTCATGGGGAGGCACATATCTGTCTTTCTCCCCATCTTTCCAATTAGGATTTTGGTCTCTCCATTCTCGATCCTTTCATCCTTCATCTCTAGCCCAACCTTGATTTCCACCCTGCCTTGGGTAATTTGATCGATAACCACAACCTTGGTTGGCTAGGAAGTTTACCTCTTCATTATACAAAGCGTCAGAACTTGCCTCCTTAGGATTTGCACAACCGACCCCCACAGCATTGACACCACGGGTACCAGCCCCCATGACATTTTTGGATAGAATATCAAGTTGCGTCATGATCTTGGCCATATTTTGATCTCTCTCATTGTCTTTTACAACCTGCTCCTTAGATAGCTGAAATGTAACCGGTGAGACTTGATCTTCGCGGGTGTACCACGCCCTATTGATGGTTGTCATACCATCAAGGAGTTGAGCTGCCACTGCGTATGGTTGTTGCATTAAGCCTCCAGGTGAGAGTTGGTCAACTACACCCTTGTTTACCGAGTCTAGACTCCGGTAGAAATATTGAAGGAGCACATTGTCATGAAGACCATGTGTTGGTCATTGTTGCACTAGTTTTTTAAATATGAGCCAAGGTTCTTGCAGAGGTTCTCCATTCAGACGCTTGAAGCTTTGGATGTTATCCCGGAGAGTCATCATCTTCGAAGGAGGGAAAAATCGCACATTGAAAGCATTCACCAACTCCTCCCACGAAGTGATTAAGTTACGTGGCAACTCGGCTAACCATTTGCATGCCTCACCTATCAATGAGAAAGGAAATAACCTCAATCGAACTGATTCTTCAGAAATGTTTTTGAATGAGAATGGTCCACATATGTCTATGAAGTTTCGAAGATGCTCGTGTGGGTCCTCATGAGTTAATCCGCTGAAAATCCCCTTTAGTTGCAGAAGTTGCAACATGGTTCTTGTTATGTTGAATATTGTGTTTCCTTTTGCTGGGGGTAGACGAATAGCCCCAACACCTTCCATGAGATGCGGATCATTGAGATTGGGTTCTTGGACGTCAAGGAGATTTCCGATGTCATCCTGATGGCCCACTTGGCTCCCGTTACTACCGTTGACACTCACGCTTTCTGTAATGTTTCCACAATCAATAAAACACAACTAAAAGTTAAGTCAGTAAACTACAACTAGTAAGAATAGAAATTCTATTAAGCTAAAAATTCTCAATTAACACCACTCCCCGGCAGCGGCATCATTTTGATGCTTATCGTGACCAACGACACTATCCTACGATATGAGTGTCTACGATCGTCGATAATATAGTAACCCAACTGAGGGTTGGGGTCGTGTCCCAAGGGAGTGGTTTTGAAAATTAATAACCAATTAGAATTTCATTCAAGTTAGTCGTAGTTAAAGACATTTGTGATAAAAGACATTGTAAATTAAAGGGGGTGACACAAAAGTGTCAAATATCAAAAGGGGTTTTGTAACAAGTACTAAAACAACAAAATAAACAAGAAAATCAAGTATAGGGAAAGGGTCTTGGGATGTGACCGCAATACAATTTGAGATAAATTGTTGGGTACATGCTTTAGATAGGATATTTGCAAAATAATAGTGACTAGGCTAAGCTTTAAATGGAAATAAGTTCCCTCTTGGGCAACTTACCCCGTTTCAAATGCATTCCTCTCGGACACCCATTTGTCGCATGAAGACCAGCCTACGCCTTACCCCACTCACTCTCTCGAGCTGAGTGTTAGGATATGGGACTAGGGCTCACCCTCTGGGGCTGAACCTCGTGTCGACCCACTCTTTAGGCCATCAGTGTAGTGGTTTTGATTTTGCAACCTCCCTCTCGGGTAAGCCGAAAATACATGGGTGGCTTTGTATTTGCAACTACATACCCTTAAGATTAAACCACAACCACTAGGTGAAATCACCATTAAAATACATCTAACCTATCAGCAAGCAAGACCCAACAAGAATATCAACCCAGATTTGCTAAATCACACCCCAAGAATGGGGGGTTTTTAGCCACACATCAAGAAATTAGAAATTATACCTAACATGATAATGAAATCAACTGGGTATAGGAAATTAAAACTTGAATTAAGCAAAGGAAAATGAATAGAGAAGACTCACTTCTAACTTGGGGAAGAAGAACTCATTTCTTCAAGTCTCCACAAAACCCTCTCCAAACTTGAGAGAAAAAATATCAGCTAGAATATGTTCTAAAGTGAAAATAATAATAATAATTGTTCCACTCATCTCAAAAATCTCTCCTAACTAGTATTTATAGTTTTCACAGATTATGCTGCTAAGGATTATTCGGCGTCATTAGTCGAGATTGCCGATGAACTCGGTGATCCGCCCTTTGGTCAGCACATCGCCTTCAGTGTCTTGCCTTTAGCATCCTCGTATTCTGGATCATTGGGCAGTAGAGTACTGCTTCGCAGAATTGATCGGCGACTCGCCGACTGCTCCTTTCCTCGCCTTTTGATCCACTTCCTTCAAGGCTTCGCGTACTGGAACGAAGGGTGGTTCATGTCGTTCCGGCGACTCGCCAAGTTAAACTCAGCCATCCACATGATTCCATTTCTTTTCTTTTCAACCCTATTTGCTCCGTTTTGCGCCTAAGTGTCCATGCTCCACTAAAACTTCAAATACCTGAAACTTCATCATTTTAATCAGGTATTGAGATAAAACAAGCATTCAAGGACACTATTTCCATTAAAATAAAGCCCTAAATGAGTCCAATTTGTGGACTCATCAGATTCTTGTTTCAATTCAGTAAATTAGATTTGTTAAAGAACATGTTAAATAACAACCAGCTAACTAAAACCATCAGTTAGTTGGCGTATAAATGTACCATAATTTTTAACAAGGGGCATATCCATTCTACATCGCAAAGTTTGGGACAAATTCTAGGATAAGGACTAGCATAAATGAATTGTAAATACTTCAGTTCTCATAAATAACATACCTCAATTAGTAGTGTTGATTATTGCCTTCATGATCGAAATCTCATTTAAAGTTGAAAATCTAACGGGTCAACTCCAAATCATCCTATCTCTGTTACATCATAGAAGAAAAGATATTCTGGTTGGGGGAATTTATTTTCTATTGTTTTACTCTATGGTAGATTGGTCGGAGACTTGAGAGGCATTAGTTTATGCTACGGACGTAAGTGATTCAAGTAGGCTCTCTCACATTTATAGTTAGGAAAACCTTGTGATTACCTCTTGACACGAGCCTAAATTTGGCCCTGTAAAGTTGATCTTGTTGTTGTGGGCTTCTCATTGTCAGGCCCATATATCGTGAAAAACATACCTAGATAGGTCAACGGGCCTTACGATGAATAGCCCACCACAAGAAGACCAACTTGACATGCCCAAATTTAGGCTCGTTTCAAGAGGTTATCACAAGGGTTTCTTAACTATAAATGAGAGAGAGCCTACTTGAATCACTTACATATTCCATAGCATAAACTAGCACCGCGTCGGTATCCCAGCTAATCTACCATAGAGGAAGACAATAGTAAATAAATGCCCCCACCAGAACATCTTTTCTTCGGTTGATGTAATGAAGATAGGAAGATTTGGTGTTGATTCATTAGATTTTCAACTTTAAAAGAGATTTGGATTAAGAAGAAAATAAACAACCCTACTAATTGATGTTTGTTATTTATGATAAATAAAGTATTTACAATTCATTTATGTTAGTCTTAACCCTACAATTTGCCCCAAACTTTGCGATGTACAACGGATATAACCCCTGATAAAAAAAATTGGCGCATATATACCCCATCGGCAAACTAATGCTTCTTATTTACCATGTTCGTTAATAAATATATTTTACTAGATTAAAAAAATCCTAAATTATTTTTAAAAAAAAATTAAAAATGTTCGTAACTTTAATTAATTACCCCACCTATTTTTTTTACCCCTCCGAACCTAACCTAAATGAAAACTAACCTAATCATGTATTTTTCTTAACAGGAGAAAATAAATAAGAAACTCATTTATTTTTCTAGAGAATATTTTTTATGTAACACGTTTTCCTTCCTTAGAAACACACCCTACGTTGTAATTCAAGTGTTAGTTTTGGTATATATTAATCACTAAACTTACATTATTGTTTTAAATTATTTGTCTTAGTTACATATTTTTGCAAGTACAAAAATCAAAATTTATCAATAAATTCAATATCATGCATGCTATTATCCTTTGCTATTATGTTTTGAATTATGACATTTTTGTCACAGTAGTATTTCACACTATTCTTTAAGTACTACTTCCTCTTCCTCAAAATACTTGTCGCCTTTACAAAAATATTTGTCCTTTAAAACAAACTAAATTGTTTTTTTAGTGTGCTAATGGTTGTGCAATTTGACTCAGGTGCATATTTATGGATTCAAGGGATGCCTCTATTTCAAGAAGCATGTGTCAAAATTGTAACGATCCTGACTCTAGAAAAGGGGAATTCTCATATTGTGAAGGTGGATGTGAATCTTGGGTGGACAATGGAACTCACACGAAATGGCCTATCTTTGTGGATCTCCAATTGGGGAGTCCTCCACTTGTTGTTGATGGTGGAAAGAACAACAAAGGCCCGATTCTTCTAAGTGATGACAATGAGTTTGAGAGGACTTTGAAGTTGATGGGAGGAATATCCTTTAAGATTTTTAGTATCCTACGAATGTGAATGTTGGACAAGATTTTAATAGTGGAAGGAAAAGAAGGATGTAGAACATTCTGGAGGTGACAAGAGGAAAAAGTTCAGTCCAGGAACTTGTTGGTTCCTTTTGATTAAACACTTCCTTTAGTATTCAAGTTTGAATACGAGGAACCTTTACCTACGGAGTAAGATTAATGAGAAAAGGAAATTGACAATAATTTTGTTTATATGGACATGTGTATCATAGAAGTACAGATTGACATTAAAAATTTGCTCAACGATGTTGATCGATTGAAAAAGTAAGTGCTTGTTTGAACTTAATGACTTTCAATGTTTCAATACTTTGGATAGTTATCAAAATAATCGTTCATAGTTAGTATTACGTCCATGTTTGACCCCTCAAAATTTATCACTAACAGGATTCCTCTGATGTAATAAATGTGTAAAGAAAACATACAACTAATCCTGCAGAGAATTGAGGGGTTTAATTGTGCAAAATCTACACTATACAATGAATGAATGCCAAAATATTTGATATTATATAAATATTATGTTAGAGCATGTATGCCATTTGGAAAACAATTTCCCTCCTCGAAACATTCCATCTTAGGTATAACATTTCTTAAGTGTATTTTCCACAACACAAATGTACCATAAGTTATTTAGCCCTTCTAATATAGACTCTACTAGTTACTAAATCATAAATTGTCAACATAGGCTTCCTCAACCAAATTGTAATATATATAACATGCTATAGAACAAACCAAATGGCTTTAGTTTGATCGAATTTTTTCCCAGTCATTGACTTGTTCGTATTGATGTTCTATTTTGGACAATTCTTGGGAATGAATAAGACTAATCCATCCTACTATCCCATGTTCCATGAACCACCAGCAAAATGGACAACTTCCAACATGGCAGTGAAACATATTTTGACGAGCTATTAAATTTCAAACGTCACTCAACAAACAGATGCAAAAGACAAAGATCGCTATACATACCAAGCTTGGAAGTAATTAAATAGGAGAAAACATAACACACAATAGGAAGCTCATGAAACTTTAATTGGTTGTATTCATAGGCTCGGGGGAAGACAAGATGATATGAACAACACCATAGAACTACCAAGGAAGACGTTATTTTCGTGTTGAATATGTTATTTAAATTTTGGTTACAATGATTTAGGACTCTTTGAAGGGGACATGTATTTCAGGACACGGCATAACAAAGAGGGAAAAGTGTTAATTCATTTTCAATTATTTACTAACAAACTGGCTACAACGTACGCCTACAAAACACTGTACTATTAATAAGAAAGTTTGAATGAGACATTGTTTGATAGCTTCCCTACAAACAAGAAGCAAACCTAAGCCAGACACTACGTCTGGCGTGATGAAAAACTATTGAAAAGCCTATATTTCGTACTCATGAAATATACCTTACACATACAATTTATGGGTATATGGATCTGGAGACTAGGCATAACATGAACCGCACATGAGGTGAATCTAGTTAATTAAAAGTGGAAAGATTCTAAACTTAAAGTTTGATTACAAAAATGACCTTTATAGACCATTTTATTCTTTACTACAATACTATTTCAATAAATATGTTTATAAGAAAAAACAATTGTACATTCCAATTACTAAAAGAATGAAGGAACATTCAATTACAATTCTTAGGCTAAATGAAAAGATTATTGTTTGACCCTTCAACCGTTGCTATAGCCTTTTCATTTAACCTTAATTGCTTCATCTTCCAAATTTATTAAAATATATGGATATTTAAGAGAGACAAAAAGAAAATAACAAAACATATCAAGAGCACTTAAAAGAACAAGAAAGTAGACATTCACTTATTTGATATTAATGAATAAGAATTTGTCAATATAATTTCAAGGCTTCATAAAAATAAAGTGGTACCAAAATTTGTGAATATATTCCAGTTGTTTGGAATAGTTACAACAGGTCAATTATCGTGCCTAGACACGATAATTGTCGTATTTATTTTGATTGTGGTGAAGAAGATAATTTCCAAACCCATAGTGTATTAGGTACAAATATTTAAGAGTTCATTCTAAATTTTCTAGATCTTCTCTAATATCTTGCATGAAATGGTATGATGGCACAAAAAGATACTAAAATATTTGTAACGGTTAATGGACAATAGATGGGCATACAATATATCTATGGAAGAGTGAGTCACGGTTTAGCTATTACTTCTTTTCATGTTATTTTTTGTTTGAGTTTTGTTCTTATGATAAATCTTCATTATATTTTTAGTGAACTGGATTCGGATAGTATGTTGGCTTAAAAATCTAAGGTAGACTACAATTTTGGGATGATGTTCACAAGTGTTTTAATATTTCTGAATTATTTGTTATTATATAAATGATTATTTTTTATGATAAAATCCTAATCATATGAATCATTATATTTTAATTAATCATTGCATGCATATTTTTGTAAATATATTAATCATTCAAATGAATCTAACAAAAAATAAATGGGACACACGTGCAACACAAGGGCCCAGAGACTAGTCAATTAAAATGCAAAAAACATTTATGTATCTTAACGGCATTCCTCACAATAACAACAAGGCTTAACTCTTTTTACAAACACTAACCTGAATAAAGAAAACCTTTTTCTGCCGAAAAATCAAGAATCGAAAGCTTTGCGTTCTTGAAACTGTAAAAACAGAGCAATAGAGACTGATGAGTTTGAATAAATTGAATGCATAGACAAAATTATTTATAGAACCATATAGAGAAACAAAACAAAGAAAACTTGAATTTAGATGAGCCTTTTTTCATCAGAGAAAAAAGTGAAAAGAGAGGGAAAATAAAAAACTTATGTAATGTTTGTGCCATAAGACACATAGTAGAAGATATCAAACACAATCTTCAAGAAAAATAATAAAATTCACCATATAATGATGGAAGGGAACCAACTAGCAGACTACGTAGCAAAACATGACTATTGACAAAGGAAACTACATATTTTTGGATTTAAACAACATGGATAAAATAACAAGAAGGATTATAAACAGTAACAAATTAAATTGCTCATATTGGAGAGTATCACAAACTAGAAGATAATGGGAATGGAAAGGCCACAACATCATATGTTTTTCACATAGACATCATTTACAAAACATCATGAGTCTAACAAAATGTGAAGAGCTATCTAACCTAGTCTACTTCAGCCAGCAAAAGGGACTCGACAAAAGGGAGAAATTGGGGTCAGATGGGAGCTCTTAAACTTGGAGGAGTCTTCATCACTAGTTTGAAAAGGTGGACTGAAGCTACTCATCCATTCTGATCAAGCACAATTTGCGGAAATAGGGGAATTAGATGGGAGAAAAGGAAGAAGAAGAGAAAAAAGGTGAGCAAGAACCTAGACATGAGGTATCCTTTCGGAAGACAAGATACAAAAAGCAACACAAAAGAGGAAAGACCCACCATAAAATAGAAGGCAACTGCAAAGACGAAGAGAGGCAATTTAAGCGAGAAGCAAAAACATACAGAAGTAAACAGGATGAACTGCACTTACTCTTGTTAGATGAGGAAAGAAAGACACAAACACATGGCCATGAATGTTGATGATCCATAAGTTGAGGAGGTGGAACTTCTTTTTTATCCAAAGTAAGAACATTTTTTTAGGTGTGGGGTGGAGTTAGACTGAAAGAGACGCGGACTATGAAATGGGAAACCGTAGCATTAAGGAAATGTTATTGGCAGTATGTCGCACGCCATCTAGACGGGCTACCAATTTATTTGTTTTGTTTGTTAATTGATATGGGCATTAGACCCATATGAGTATTGTAATATTGTTTAGATTCATTTTAATAAAAGCCCAATTTTTTTAAAAAAAAATGTGCATTTAGTGACATATTAGAATCTTCCCACGAAACAAGATGATGTAAAGTATGAAGATTAAATCATCAATTTGTGGTAAATAAATTCACACTCAAAATTTATAAATTTGAATTTCGAAATTTTGATTTAACATAAATTGGATCGGAAATAATAGTACGTGTATATTCTTTTATTATATAAGAATTGATGTGCATGGATATTTTTCGAAAAAGTAAAAAAAATGTCTTTTTTTAGCTTTGATTAAGTTTTTCTATAAATTGTTGAAATTGTTGGGCCTACTTTAGCTTTGCCCATTACTTTTAATTCATATACTTTAGATATAGCTTTATTACTTTGAATGTTGGTGTTCTTTGTGTACTCTTTGTAATTACTTTGAGTAAAAAAATTATTTTTTGATGAAGAACAATACTTTAATTGTGGATATCTTAATAGGCCTCATACATTAAGTTTTCAAGAAAAGAGAATGAGATAATAAGAGAGCATTTATCCGAACGGTTTCAGATTTGTTTACAACCTAGAGAAAGCAAATTAACAATGAAATTATTTTGAAAAAAAAGCTCTGCTCAGCTTAGTTACAAGGGGTTTTCAAATTTTCGTAGAACCCATTATAAAGGTGATTGAGTTAATATAGAGGGTGGTAGGCCATGCATCGATTTTACTTGACAATGTCTTCATAGTCAAGTTCGTCACTCATCTTCAAGCAATTGGGTCAAAAGTTTCATCATAGTCTATCTCTTTCTCCTCATTATATCCTTGAACTACTAATCTGGTTTTCTTCCGTGTGATATGTCATTGGTCATAAAGATTGTTTCGACACACCCAACTAGTTCCTATGACGGTTCTTTTTGGATGTTTGGGGACCAGGTTCCACATTTCACTTTGTTCACACTAATTTAGTTCTTCTTGCATATCAATGATTTAGTCAACATCTAGCAATGGCACCTTGATATCTTTTGGCTCTATGTGTGAAAGATAGGCGGGGAAGGCGCATATATTCCTTAGCTTGGATCTAGTCTATATTCCTAAATCAATCGGTGTGAGGATGTTCTTAATCGGATGTGAGATTTTATGTTTTGAAGTTGCTTCGTTGGACATTCTTGTAACATCCTGAAATATTTTAAGACTGATTCGAGCCATTCTTTATTTGAGAATAAGATTTCACCGAGTGATTCTATATTTTCTTAGATGTTAAGGTCACTAAAATTCCTTAGCATAAAGTTGAGTTGAAAACTTTCCTTCCAATTGAGTTTCACTATGAAATATTTCTTGGTCAAATATAAATGACTATATCTCTTAGAATATAAAGAGTTGTGTGACCCATAACCTATTAAATTAAAGATATTTGAATCTTTTTTCCGATGCCACCAATTTCGCGTCCATTAGAGTTTCGAGTAAAATGTTACGACTATTTCAGTAATCTGATACAGTGCAATGATGAATTAGCCGATGGGAAAACATTAAAAAGGGGTCGCGTTTATCTTTTTACCTCTAAGAAAACCCTAAACGAATTTCTTGATTAATTAAAGGCTCAAAACAATCAAATTTTTATCTCTTAATCCCCCATTATCTTCTCTCTCAAAACCCTAAGGAAAAATCAAAGTACAAGACTCCATTCAAGATTCTTTCAATCTTTTTCAAGATTCTTCTTCAAGGTAAGTTTTTCTCCAAGAATTCCATTCTTTCCAACTCAAATTCCTCCATACAATTATGAATCACTAATCAAAATAATAATTCTTTGTAATAGAGATTTCAAGAAACTAATTCAAGAATCTCAAAAAATGGTTTCTTGATTGTTCTCCTTCAAGCTATGGTTTCAAGGCTTCTATTCATGTTTTTTTTTCAAGATTCTTCAAGAACCTTGTTCTTTCAGGTATGTAAGGTTATCATAGTGTTGGACTAGTTCATCCTCATTCCCTACATCTACTTCAAACCAGTAAAAGAGTAATCTAGGATTCTATTCCTAGATTTGAGTATTCTTGAGATGAGTTGATTTCGAGTTCTTGAGTTACTGATTCTTTTGAAATTTTATACCTAATTATTGATTTGCTATATGTTATGCATTAAGATTCTTGAGTTGATTCGTTCATGTCTATATTTCAACATGAACCATATGGATTGAGTATTCTTGAGATGAGTAGTATCGTTGAGTTCTGAGTTCTTGAGTTCTTACGTTTTGAGTACTGAGTTTCCATATTGTTGTTAAGACCTCTGAGTTGAGTCGTTCATGTCGTTAGTTCCGCATGAACCCTATAAATTAGGTTATAAATTTTGAGAAGTTTTATAAAGTTAACATTTGAGTTTTAAACTGAGTTTTTGACAAAGTAAATATGAGTTTTGAGAAATAGTTTTTAAACATGATTAGTATGAAAGTCGAGTATGCCATCAATGTTTGAGTTGTATGGTATCTAGATATACCATCAATGTTTATGCAATATGACTTCCCGAGTCATCAATGATCATATCACAATATGATTTTGATATATTTTTTAGATAGAGTTTTCAAGTATGAATTGAGTAAGAATATAAAGGAACCAAGTATTCCCAAAGGTATCAATTTATATATTGATGAAAGAGAAACTTTGATTTCTAAATGAGCTATGAGTTCAAAGATATTTCAAGATCACTTACCTCTTTTAAGAGGATAGTTTGAGCAATTATCTTAAACCATAGGAAGAGTATGTTTTTAAACGTTGAGAATGAGTATATATTATTCGGAGTTGTATTGAGCACCGATATGGAGATGAGTTCAGACAACTCACATTCCTCATAAACAATGTATGCCAACATGGGTATGAGATCATACTTTTTAGATGAATCGTAAGTGTCGTCGGGTAGAAATTAGTGGATCCACATAGTTGAGGTGTTATATACCCTGGCAAGGTATAGGACAGTTCTGGCAGCATGGGTGAGACGTTGTATCATCACGTAGCTCATAGTGATTGGTTGTCAGTTAGAGAATCTCCCAAATAGAGTTAAAAGTGTATTTTTATCATATCACTTAATATGTTGAGTTCAGAGATGAGCAAGTATTTTGTAAAGTTTTAATGATTTCACTTCTTTATTTCTTTACATCCAGTTGAGTATATATAAATATATATCGCAGTCCTTTCATTCAGTTATTTTTTATTCAACTTTATTACATATTCATACATTAAATGTACTAATATATTCAACCTGTATCATTTAATGATGCAGATACAGGTTCTTAGGATCCTCAACAAGAGTCAGTTGAGATCACTTCATCTGTTCGCCAGCTTTTGAGTAAGACCTCATTGCTTCTGAAGGACTCCATTTTTATGAGTTGTTAGTAGTAGTTGCCTTGAAGTTTAGTGTGTCTTGTCCCGACACTCATCTTTGTATAGTAGAGGCTTAATAGATAGACAGTTTTGGAGAGTCTTTCAGTTTTCAGATATTTTATTTAAACTTATGATTCATACTTAGTATGTTCAACAACGTTTTGAGATTTAGTAATCTATTTTTAAATGTTTCTTTCAATTTAATGCTTACGTATGCTTGAGTTATTCTTCCGCTTGTAGTCAACCAGGATGAGAATTCACTTGGGGACCAACAATGGTTCTCGAATGCGGGCCACGTCCAGGGTGTAGGCTCGGGTCGTGACAAACTTGGTATCCGAGCACAAAGTTCAAGTGTCCTAGGGTGTCTATGAAGTCGTGTAAATAAGATCTTATTTATGGTTATAAGAGCCCCACTTCTATAAATAAGGGACTACAGACATTTAAGAAAAGTTTCCCTTCTTTCATACTCTAAATCGTTCAGTAGAAATATGTCATAAGAAATTTATTCTAACTCGTGCATTTCTCATATCCATTAGACTACCCGTCATACTCAAGGTAGATGAAAAGCAAAGTCAGATCCTTATTGATGAGTTACTGTCAGCAAAAATCTTGAGAAAATCATGAAACTGCATAGGGGATTGAGAGAAGCCCGTGAGTGAGCTTAAGTCTTGAGATTTGAAAGAATGCACTCTTATTCATATGAATCGTGCGTTCAAACTGGAGCGAGATGTATTCCCATACTCTTTTCTCTAAATCGCGTTTCAGCTGAGATCCTTATGAGGAGGTGTGTTTTAGAGCATGGGCAATATTTTCACCCAAAAAGATAGTGTAAGTTACGAGATTATGAGAAGTATACCATGGGCTATGTTTTCCAGGCATCCCAAATCTCATCACACCTTTCATGGGTGACAAACAGATAAAGAGTTTATCACCTACTACAAAACCCTCAAAGGCTGCCACCTACGGTCAGCATAACTCATGTGCCTACTCTGAGTTATCTAAAGTATATCCTCAATCACCCTTACATGGTCCAAAGCTTCCTGAATCAAGTCGATACCATACGGTCTAGGCTCTGTGGACACAAACAAACCAATCAGAGAGCGAGAAAGCCTACCATATAAGGCCTCAAACTGGGCTATCTAAATGCTAGATAGGTAGTTGTTACAAACTCCGCCAAAGGTAAGAACTAGTACAACTAAACTCCAAACTGTAATGCACATGTCCCAAACATATCTTCATTAACCTAAATGGTACACTCCGTCTGACCATCATTCTATGGGTGGAAGGATGTGCTATGGTCAACATGAGTGCCCAACTCATCCTGAAAAGTCCACCATAAGCTAGAAGTAAACTAAGCACCCCGATATGATATAATAAAGACCGACACACCATATAGATGAACCTCCTCACGAATGTAGATATGGGTCGATCTCCTTGTGTTGAATGAAAACTGAATAGGGAGAAAGTATGCTAACTTGGTCAATAGATCAACGATGACCCTAAAACTATCAACACCTCTAGAAGTCCGAGGCAATCTTGCCAAAAAATCCATGGTGATACGATCCCACTTCCACTCCAGAATGGGTAATCTCTAAAAATCACCACCAGGCCTCAAATACTTTGCCTTCACCTACTGTAACTAATACAATGGGATAGATAGACTCTAATATCTCTCCTCATGCCGCCCAACTAGTAATGCTGCCTCAAGTCACAATGTCTATGGGGTGCCTAGATGGATATATTATTTAGAATCATATGCCTCACGAGTATCAGCTGAATCAAAACCCTAACTCTCTAGAAAACAAATATGGCCTAAGAACCTCAAAACTACATCTGCATCCAAGGTAATTAACAAACATTACCCGCTAACACTGGCTCTTGAAGTTCTACCAAATCCACATCCTCAAATAGACGGCTACAGATCTAATCAAGTAGATAGGGTTGAACCCCCACATAGGCTAAACCACGCCTAAAATTTGAGACATGCAACTGAACCATATGATTAATTAGGATTGAAAGTACAAAGCTAAAGGTGGCTCCACCATAGATAAGAAGTCTAGACTGCATTTACTCACTTCCTTGAGACTCAAGGCATCCACTACTACATTTTCCTTACCCAGATGGTAGAGAATAGAGAGGTCATACTCCTTCAGAAGCTCAATTCGGCGATGCTTCCTGGATTTAAGGTCCCTCTAGATTATGATGTATTGAAGACTCTTATGATCAGTGTAGATCTCATAACAAACTTCATACATGTAGCGCCTCCAGATCTTAAGCGCAAAACTACCACTGCTAACTTTAAGTCATTGGTGTGGTAGTTGCACTCATGTAGCGTATATTCCTCAACACATAGGTAATAACTGAGCCCCATTGCATCAATACACAACCCAAGCCAATGCTTGATGCATCACAATAAACCATAAAGCCCTCGCCCTTTACTAGAGGAGTCAATATAGAAGCAATAGTCAACAACTCCTTAAGCTTCAGAAAGCTCAACTCACATTCCTCAAACTACTCAAAAGAACTACAAGGCGAGTCATCCAGGTCAAAGGTGCTACAATTATAGATAAGCCCTCTATAAACCGTTTGTAGTAGCCTGCTAATCCGACGAAGCTCTGAACCTTAGTAACTAACATGGGCCTAGCCCAATCATGAATAGTCTCAATCTTCGTTAGATATACAATGATGCCATCTTTGGACACCACGTGCCCCGAGAATCCAACAGACATATGTCAAACTTGCACTTTGAAAACTTGGCATAAAGTCGTTGATTTCTCAAAGTCACGAGCACAATCCTTAGATGTTGCTCATAAACACTCATGCTTCACGAGTATACCTGGATGTCATCGATGAACACAATGACGAATAAATCAAGATATCGTCTAAACACCCGCGCCATCAAGTCCGCGAAGGTGGCATGGGAATGAGTTAACCTAAAAACATTAGTAGGAACTCATAGTGGTCATATCGAGTCCTAAATTCAATCTTAGGAATGTCTGCTGCCCTATTCCTCAATTGATGGTAAAGAGACATTAGATCAATCTTCGAGAACACTGTGGCACCCTGAAGCCGGTCGAATAGACCATCAATCCTAGGCATGGGGTAATGGTTCTTCACCATCACCTTATTCAACTACTTATAATTAATACACATGTGCATCTCTTACCATCCTTCTTTTTCACAAACAGGACGGGAGTCCCAAGGACATACTCTAGGCCTAATGAATGCCTTACCTAGGAGATCTTGAAGTTGAACACTGATTATTTCTATATTTCAGCTCTATTCCACATACACAAGTTGATGATGTTCAGGCCACAGCCTGCAGCAAGTTTGCAAATATTTTCTCAAGAAACCAATGATTTTTTATATGGTAGCATTACCGGTCCACAAGAAAGTCTGACAGATCTGCTCAATACTCTTCATCACCTTCTTAGGGATCAAAAATATTTGGGACCAATAAGCTTGCACTCCAAAAAAAACTAACTTGATCAATTGTACTCTTCCAGCATATGATAGTAATTTAGCGAACCAACAAGTGATCTTTGCAGTAATTTTTTCAATAAGTGGCAAGTAATGGTTGAAACTGAACTTCTTAGATGCTAAAGGCACTCCTAAGTATCTGAATGGAAGGGTACCTTCAAAATATCCCAGCTCTTTAAGAATCTCTGATTTTGTCTGAGTTGTGACCCCTGCAATATATAAAGAGCTTTTGTCTACATAGCCTGTAATCCACAAGCCTTGGAAAACTTCAGGAATGCTTGATTTAGCAACTTAATAGAGATAATATCAACCCTGCAATACATCAAGAGATCATCTGCAAAAGAAATATGCATACTTCCAAATTTCCTACACCTTGGGTGAAAATTGAAGTTCCCATTCCTAGCTAACTGATTCAGTTGTCTTCCCAAATCTCCATAGCCAAGACAAAAAGATAAGTGGACATAAGATCCTCTTGTCTAATGATTTTTTTTTGCATTAAAAGGCTGAGTCAATCCTCCATTAATCATCAAGGAATAGGACACCGTAGACACACATGTCATGATCAAATGAACATTTTTGGTAGGGAACCCATGTCACTTAACCACTTCTTGAGAAAGCCCCATCCCACAGTATCATAAACCTTTAGGTCCACCTTAAAAACACACCTCGGGGAAATCCATTTCCAAGAGTAGAATTTAAAAATCTCATGACTAAACAATATATTAACAATAATGCTTCTCCCTTCAACAAATGCAAATTGGGAGCATCCCACTAGACCACCAATCACCTGCTTGAGTCTCCTGGTTAACACTTTCAAAATATTTCTGTACAAGATAGTACAACATGCTATAGGTCTATAGT
Organism: Solanum tuberosum; assembly: GCF_000226075.1. Lineage (NCBI taxonomy): Eukaryota > Viridiplantae > Streptophyta > Magnoliopsida > Solanales > Solanaceae > Solanum > Solanum tuberosum. Next base: position 4,899,251 of record NW_006238927.1, on the reverse strand, counting down.
ACTTACCTTTGTAGGGGATGAACTTTGGGAATTAGAGATATAGCAGTGTTGAAGAACTGTTGTACAGCTTGTACTATCTCATCTTTCAGTAACTCCCAATTCAAAGTGAGAAATTCAATTGGAAATCCATCTACCCGTGGAGCTTTATCTTTTGGCATAGTCTTTAGAGCATCAATGATCTCCTCATATGTCCCCTCTCTTATCAATTCTTTTTGTTGTTGCACTGTTAAGCAGAGCCCATCTCTAACAACCATAGAGTCCAAGCAAGGAACACGTGTGTTGCACGTGTATTCCACGCTTAATAGTATAAATATTTAAAAGTTAAAGTATTTGAACATGTAAAATAAAATACCTACATTTTTTAGAAATATTTTATTATACATTAATTTTTATATTATAAGGTACCTGATGGATGATGTTCTTGTTGTTGGTTTTCATATTTTACTTCTCAATTGAATGTTTAAATAAACCAAAGATAGTCATTTGACTTTTCATTTCTTTTTCCCCATTGTTAAACTAAATAAACATAAATGTATTTTCAATCTGAGAAATCATATATATAATCACCAATTTACCTTACACCCAATAAATATATTGTCCATATCCTTGTAAACTATTTTTAATTTATTCAACAAGGAATGATTCTTTCAAGGGTCAATAACAATGTTGTGTTATCATGTATATAGGGGTGGTATAAGAATGTGAAAAGTTACTGGGCAAAAAGTTAATATAAGGAAAGATGAAAGATAGAAATAATTAATGTAATAACTAACAGAATTCATAATGCTATAACAAAAGAATGTAAAAGGGTGTGAATAACATTTGCAATAATTAATAATAGGTGAAATGGTGTGGTGGACCCTTATATTTGTACCAGTTTGTATTCTAAACCCTTCTACTTACACCTTTGTCATCTGGATCCTTAAACTCAATAAAACACAATTTAACAAATCTCTCTGACCATTGACCAAACTTATGTGTATTTAAGATAGCTGATTTGGCTAAAGCGTGTGACTTCACACAACTTAAAGTGAGTGAATAACATTTTTAGGTTAAAAAAATATTTAAATTATAAAAGAAGTATTTAAAAAAAACAATTAATTAAAAAATCATTTATTCTTCCCCCACTATGGCACTACCCTCTCCTTTTTCGCCATTTTCATCACCTGACCAAATTTTTTTTTTCTTCTCCACAATTTACTAACACCTATTTAGCAGATCTTGGCCACTGATTCACCGCGAAGGGAGAAAGCGGACCTGCGCTCGCTGGAGACCTCTGAATTGCAGTGGCGTGATAGAGAGAAGCAGCGCTGGTGGTGCACGCCACCACTGTTTCACAGTAGAGTGTGAGAGAGAGGCGATACTGGCTAGTGGAGAGGAGAATGAGGTTGGTGAGGGTGCGGTCATGGCAGTGAAGAGGTTTTTCGGTCAGATTTGGTGGTGCGGTGGCTTAGGTTGTTGTTTTTGTGAGGGTTGGAGGAGGAAAGAAAAATAGTAATGGTGTGTGGCGGAGATGAAGACGGGTGAGGGAGAAAGTATATGTGATTTCACAAGCAAAAATGGCGACGACGGCAGCGATGGCTTTCTCCGGTGATTTTGGTCGTGAAACAGTGAGAATTAGATGTATGGAATTTCACTTTAAAAAATGCCAAAAATAAATTAAAATGTTATTATGTTACGGCATTCTAGGGTTTTGTTGCAGCAGTCGCGGTGTCTTTCTCTTCCAGCAGGTGTCAAGGTTCTTCCGTAGCTCGTCAAAATGACCAAGAGAACCAAGAAGGCTGGTATTGTGGGGAAATATGGTACCCGTTATGGTGCCAGTTTGAGGAAGCAGATCAAGAAGTTGGAGGCCACTCAGCACAACAAGTACTTCTGTGAGTTCTGCAGAAAGTATGCCATCAAGAGGAAAGCTTTTGGTATTTGGGGTTGCAAGGACTGTGGCAAAGTGAAAGGTTGTGGTGCTTACACATTGAACACTGCTAGCGCTGTTACCGTAAGGAACACTATCTGAAGGCTTAGGGAGCAGACTGAGAGCTAGTCATTTAGCTGCTACTTAATTTAAAGTTGAAATTGATATAGTTTCACTGTTTGATATCTTGGTTTTGCATTTAAAGAGTTGTATTGTCTACTGTTTTTGAAAATTTTGATTTAGCCTAAGAATTGGAAAAATATTCCCAGTGTGACTTGTCCCAGATCTTATTTTCTATATCTTATCAAGTTGAAGTTTAATGGATTTAAAAAAAAATGTTATTATTTTACATTTTATTAAATAATTTTGGTTAATAATTTTAAAAAATAGTTATGAAATAAGTATGATATGACATTAATATATCTGACGTGGATATGACATGTCAATTATATAAAGGAGAGTGAGCTACACACATGGTTGGAGGGGCTTAAAAGTCTCATTTTAATTGAGTTTAAGGGTCTAGCTGACAAAGGGGTAAGTAGAAGGGTTCAGAATACAAACTGATACAAGTACAAGGGTTCACCATACCATTTCGCCTTAATTAAACAAAGAGAATTTATACTGCCATAACTAAAGAATTAAAGTGCAATAGCCGATTATCTTATTAATTTTGCATTTACATAAATAGATATGACTTCTAATTGTTTTTACTATTTATTTAGATAGTTAATTAGATTTTAATCTAGTGTAGGGGTAAAGTAGTAATCCAACTTTACACTTTAAAGTTTTCTGTGCATTCCACATTTATTCCATATTATTTAATATAAAATTTATCTTCCAAATGATAATTTTTTAATGATTCACATATTTTCCTATTTTTATGAGTTTTTAAAAAATAAACAAAAAAGAAGACGAAATCAGAACATTTAAAAATAATATATTTTGAAGTTGGAAGATCTTGTTAGCTTGATGATACTTTCATGATACATATAATACTTTAATTTAAATATACATACCTACCCAAATATATATCTATATATAAAGATTTGCATATAGTAAAAATATTTATCTCATAAAAATAAGTAACTAAATAAAAAATAAAAATTACACTACTACACCCTTCAACTCAGCACCATTTTAAATCATATGAATTTTCCTTCGACTAAAATACATAAATATTTTTTTCTTAAAAAAAGTAAATAAGTAAAACGAAAGGAAAATGTTTATATTTATAAATCACATGAAAAAATTTAAAGTATAAGAAGAAGAAGAGTAGAATATTAGAAATATTTTGTTGTTGAAACATGAGGGGAAATCCCTCTATTTATAGCCAACAAAGGGTAGTATCAAGTATAAACAAGTACTTATGTGCCTTATCTGAAAAGTCATAGCCCTTAGAAAAAGTGACAATCCTTAAGTCACAACTTGTCGAAAAAATCACAACTCTTTGGAAAGCCACAACTCATCTGAAAAGCCACAATCCTTTATCATATCTTATCGAAAAGTCACAACCTTTTGGAAAGGTCACAACTCATCAGAAAAGTCACAACCCTTTGGAAAAGTCACAACTCATCAGAAAAGTCACGACCCTTCGAAAAAGTTACAACTCATCGGAAAAGTTACAACCTTTCAAGAGAACATATGTTATTCAAATAGATATAGATGAGTGTTTTAAGTAGGGGTACTATAGTAATTTAATGGTTGAACCCATCGGTGGCCCCTAAAGTTGGCACTAAGTTTCACTTAGTCACCTCAACTACGATTAAGTAACTAGGGGCAAGATACAGACTTTAGAGCGTCAAGTCATACACAAACCGGAGTGACTTCACTACCTGAAGAAAGAAAGCTGCTTCGGCAGGGTCGAAGAAGACGTGTAAGACACTGAGGGGCCGGGGCTTCTTTATTGTAAGGCGTCTAGAAGCCCAATTTTTGGCGATGTCCATTTTAGACACCTCATGTAGGTCTGTGTAGACAGTGAAATTTTATTGATAAATCCATATTAAATTTTGGATTAATCCATAAATTCATGATATATTGGCCAAGTTAAATTATTGGTTAATAAAGTCGGATTAATATTTAAGTCAAAATATATGACTTAAATAAAGTCCAAATCACATTTGGGTCAGTCCATTTAGTTGACAAGATGAGCCCAACTCATGTTCTTCAAGCCCAAGGACCAAAATTGCTTGGACAAAAATACCCCTAAAACCCTAGCTCAAGCCTATATAAAGAGGTCTTCATAAGACCAGAAGGAGAAGGAAGAAAAGAAGAAGATACATAGAAATACATGCAGAATCCTTGCTCTTCAGTGGTGATCTGCAAGTCTTCCGCATACAAAGAAGTCTTCGCTCCAAGTGTTGAGCCGCAAGTACAAAGAAGTCTTCACTCCAAAAGTTGAGCCACAAGTATTCCATCAAATCAAGAACATCATTGAAGAGAAGAATCAGGGGATTACATATCTTTTCTTAAAGATTTTATAAAGATTGTAACCTTCGCATAAATTCAAATACAAATACTGTTGTTTGCTTGCTATTTTCCTTTCCCGTTTGCTGTATTTCAGGATTGAAACTTTAGACGCTTACAAATTGGCACGCCCAGTGGGACAATCTTTACCTCTCATCTCTTCTCTTCAAGAAAATCAAAGTTCAAAAACACTGAGATGACTTTCAAAAAGATCAACTCAAAATTTGCATCTGCATCTATATCCGCATCTGCATCTAAATCTCGATTTGCATTTGTATCCGCATCTAGATCTGCATCTGCATCCGCAAAAACTGATGGATCCAAATTTTGCGTTGCTGAGGAAAACATCCTTGATATTACTGCGGGAAGCATGAGACCTGTCACAAGAAACCAAGCCAAATTGCTACGACAGCAAGCCTCCCTAGTGTCGTCTGAATCTGCTGCTATTGTCTTTGGTTCATCTCCAAAATGTGTAAAGTCTCCACCAAAAGCCACAAAAGAATCCATCGCTGAAATGGTCGAGAGGGTTCTTACCCGATTGAGCCTATCTATATCCAACAAGACGTTCGTTTCAGCCGACAATGATGTCTTAAGCACAGGATCTACCCCACACAAAATGTTTGCATCTTATGTTTGGGAAAATCAATGTTATTCTCCATCACCTACTATGATAATGCACACGATGGTGGTCGAAACTTCTACCATAAAAGAAAAACTTGCATATTTGACGAAAGAAGTTGAAGACCTATCAAAGCACATCAAAGGTCAAGACGTCCAAATTACCAAGTTGACAAACATGATGGAGAATATGGAGAAAAGAGAATTCACTCAATTATGTGAAAATCTTCATGAAACTTAGGAGAAAAGAGAGTCCTTCACAAAACAAGAAACAATCATCAAAGAGTTTCAAGTGTTTGCCGAAGGTCTGATTCATGTTGACAAATTGAAGGATTTCATCAAAGAGGCTATCAAAGATAAATCTGAGTCCACGTCCAAGTTTTCTCTCACATATGTAAATCCGTATTCCCAAAGAATTGATGACCTAAAAATACATGATGGCTATCAACCTCTTAAGTTGCAGCAATTCGACGGTAATGGAAATCCAAAACAACACATAACACACTTCATCGAAACCTGCAACAATGCTAGAATATACGGTGATTACCTCATCAAACAGTTTGTCCGCTCCCTTAAGGGCAATGCTTTCGATTGGTACACGGACCTTGAATCTGGTTCCATTGATAGTTACAAACAAATGGAGAAAGAATTCCTCAATCGCTTCTATAGCACAAGGTGTGTTGTGAGCATGATAGAGATTGCAAACGCCCGTCAAAGAAATGATGAACAAGTCATTGACTTAAAAAATCGCTGGAGGAGCTTGAGCCTTAACTGCAAAGATCGCCTTAGTGAAACTTCTGGGATCGAAATATGCATCCAAGGTATGCATTGGGATCTTCGTTACATATTGCAAGGCATAAAGCCTAAAACGTTTGAAGAACTAGCAACGCGTGCTCATGATATGGAACTGAGTATGACTTCAAATGGAGATCAGGAGTTGTCCAACTTCAAAACTTACAAAGAAAATATAATCGACATTGAGGATGAGGACAAGTTTTCATCTGAAACCGAAATTGAAGAGTCTATGTAAGTTGACATGCTCCTTGATGTACGAGCCTAAACTGCAAATCATAATGGTCATCGACGCACGAGCCTAAAAATGCATATCATGAAACTCATCAAATTCAAGCTAAATTTTCAAGCTCTAAAGCTCCTCAAATTCGAGTTAATTCTTCAAATCAAAATACTCATAGCTCATCAAATTCAAGCTAAGTCTTCATGGCGTAAAACTCATCAAATACGAGATAAATCTCCATGTCGTGAAGCTCGTTGAGTTTAAGCTGTCTTCAAGTCACGAGGCTTCTCAAATTTTAGTAAAATCTTCAAGTCAAAATGATCCTCGACGCATGAGCCTAAAATGCATGTCATAAAATTCATCAAATTCTGTTGAATCTTTATGTTTCAAAGCTCATCAAATTCGAGCAAAACCTTCAAATCAAAATGCTCATTGACGCACAAGTAAAAAAA
>NW_006238927.1:4877132-4884251 GCF_000226075.1 Solanum tuberosum | reverse complement strand
TGACTTCATAAATCGCTGGAGGAGCTTGAGCCTTAACTGCAAAGATCGCCTTAGTGAAACTTCTGGGATCGAAATATGCATCCAAGGTATGCATTGGGATCTTCGTTACATATTGCAAGGCATAAAGCCTAAAACGTTTGAAGAACTAGCAACGCGTGCTCATGATATGGAACTGAGTATGACTTCAAATGGAGATCAGGAGTTGTCCAACTTTGAAACTTACAAAGAAAATATAATCGACATTGAGGATGAGGACAAGTTTTCATCTGAAACCAAAATTGAAGAGTCTATGTAAGTCGATGTGCTCCTTGATGTACGAGCCTAAGCTGCAAATCATAATGGTCATCGACGCACGAGCCTAAAATGCATATCATGAAACTCATCAAATTCAAGCTAAATTTTCAAGCTCTAAAGCTCCTCAAATTCGAGTTAATTCTTCAAATCAAAATACTCATAGCTCATCAAATTCAAGCTAAGTCTTCATGGCGTAAAGCTCATCAAATTCGAGATAAATCTCCATGTCGTGAAACTCATTGAGTTCAAGTTGTCTTCAAGTCACGAGGCTTCTCAAATTTGAGCAAAATCTTCAAGTTTCAAAGCTCATCAAATTCGAGCAAAATCTTCAAATCAAAATGCTCATTGACGCACAAGTAAAAGAATATATATGTCATAAAGCACATCAAATTCGAACTAACTTTTCAAGTCAAGAAGTTTCTCAAATTGGAGCAGAATCTTCAAGTCTCAAAGCCCATCAAATTCGAGAAAAATCTTCAAATCAAAATGCTCCTCGACGCATGAGCCAAAAATGCATGTCATAAAGTTCATCAAATTATGTTGAATCTTCAAGTTTCAAAGCTCATCAAATTCGAGGAAAATTTTCAAGTCAAAATGCTTCTCGACGCACGAATCTAAAATGCATGTCATGTAGCTCATCAAATTCGTGCTAAGTCTCAAGTTTCGAAGCTCTTCAAATTTAAGCTATGTTTTCAAATCATGATACTTCTCAAATGCGAGCCAAGTCTTCAAGTCAAGAAAAGCTTCAAATTGTTACTTTTGGCCCTCATGAATTTAGATCTATATGGTCCAAAAAAAAAATCCAATAGGTGAAAACCTTGAAATAAGTAGCCTAGAAAAAATTAGAAAAAAAAACTCACATGTTTTGCATGGAAGTGTAAAGTAAATACATTTTATTACTTCAAAATTGCAAGAGTTTTTTACACATCATAAAGAAGGGATGTAAAATGGACATATTATCCCATACAAAAGGTCTAAGTAGAAAAAAAGAATCAAACATCAAGAAGTGGTTTGTCAACTCCTCTTGGATGTCTTTATCAAGTTCGCATCACCTCTTCATCAAACATCATTGCTTCAAATGTTTTTATGGATCGATGCAGCCATAAGTGAGCCTCTATCTTTGACATGGGGCCATATTTTGAAGTTTGATTTAATGAGTTGATAATGTGACAAGTAGTTCCTTTCCAAAACTAGGACAAACTGCGACAAAAATCTCTTTCTCTCCAAAGCCATAACTATAGAGGAAGAGGTACAAAGTGTGATTCATCACTAAGCTTCAATTTAGAGGAAGATACACTAAGTGTTGTTCTCTCCAAAGCAACAATTGTAGAAAAAGATGCACTATGTGTGGTTCATCGCTAAAGCTGCAACTGCAAAAAACAGATGCATAAAGTGTGGTTCATCATCACAGCCGCAACTGCAAAAAAAAAAAAACAAAAAAAAAAGTTTCATGTGTGGTTTGTCATCAAAGTCGCAACTCTAAAAGAAGATGCACCACGTGTGGTCTGTCATCAAAGTTGAAACTGTAGAAGAAGATTTACTAATGTCGTTCGTCGTTAAAGCCAGAAATACAAAAAAAGATGCACCAAGTGTGGTTCGTCATCAAATTCACAACTACAAAAGAAGATGCATCATCTGTGATTCATCATCAAAGTCACAACTGCAAAAGAAGATGCAGTAAATATGGTTGGTCATCAAAGTCGCAATTGAAAAGGAAGATGCATCATGTGTGGATCGTCATCAAAGGTGTGATTGAAGAAGAAGATGCACTAAGTGTAGTTCATTACTAAAGCTGCAACTACAAAAGCAAATGCATCAAGTGTAGTTCGTCGTCAACGACGCAATTGCAAAAGAAGATCACAAAGTGTGGTTCGTCTTCATCAATGCCACAATCGCTAAAATATTGCACCATGTATGATTCGTCGTCAGAATCGCAACTACAAATGAAGATGCATCAAGTGATTCCTCATCAATTATGGATTACCCCTCATTTTTTTGGTGTGATATTGAGGCTGTATTCGGTCCATCGTAAACCTACAAAAAAGAAGAAGAAGAAGAAGAAGAAGGAAAAGTGATGTGTCTCACGGTGCCAATTGCACGAAGCTTCAAATCGGCGTGGTAAAAATTGTGGCATATGCTCTCGCGCTCGTCATGATGAATATGGTTGTATTGACTTAAGAGATTCTTGTTCTTTCTCCATGTAGATGATGAAAAAATTCTCAATCAATATGCAGCTCTTCGGCGAAGATGCAGAGAAGTGAACTCATGGATGTTGTCCAAAGTCAATTGGATCGCTAACTTTTAAAATATCAATTTTGGAGAATTCATAAGAACTTTGACTTTGATTTTTGGATAGGTTGTAGGCTTAAGAGTCTATTTTCTATCGAATCAAGTCGCTCTCCTACACCAAGATGCAAACGTTTTGGTGAGACTCCACAATCTGCAAAACAATAATGACAGAATTGAAGACCAACTTCAAAAATTAATTCTCATCAATTCATGAAGAGTTTTACCTTGATTTTTGGATATGTTGTAGACTTTGATGTCTAGTTTCCATAGAAATAAGTCGCTCATCATTCGGAATCTCCTACAGCAAGATAGAGACGTTTTGGTGGGACTGCATAGAGCTATAAAAAAAAGACAGATTTGATAGCAAACTTTAAAAATCAATTTCCGCCAATTCTGGAGGTTTTTGATTTTGAATTTCGGATATGTCGTAGCCCTCTGAGTCTAGTTTCTGTAACATCAAACGGATCATGATTTCAATGTTTCTACAGCAAGTTATGAACTTTCTATCGGAGACGTGCTGTGCTGAATAAAAGGTGACGAAAATTGAGTTTGATATGCCTCAAGTTGACAATCAATCATTGTAAGAGCATGTGTATTTATATAAATCAAAGTACATAAATTGTGTTCCTACAAATTATGGAAAAACCGTATTTAAAATAAAATTATGGTAAATTTTTCTAGGAACCAAATTATGGTAAGTTTCTATAGGAATCAAGTTATGGAAAATTTCATTGGATTCAAGTTATGGAGCATTTCCATTGGAATTAAATATGGAAAGTTTTGAAAGACTCCATAAAAAAATATATTTCACGAATGCATCAAGCCTTGTCTTTAAAGGTTGGACACCGCAACAAGCCTCGAAGCAAGGGGCATTTGATAGACAGTGAAATTTTATTGATTAAATCCATATTAAATTTTGGATTAAATCCATAAATTCATGATATATTGGCCAAGTCAAATTATTGGTTAATAAAGTCAGATTAATAATTAAGTTAAAATATATGACTTAAATAAAGTCCAAATCACATTTGGGTCAGTCCATTAAGTTGACAAAAGGAGCCCAACTCATGTTCTTCAAGCTCAAGGACCAAAATTGCTTGGACAAAAATACCCCTAAAACCCTAGCTCAAGCCTATATAAAGAGGTCTTCATAAGACCAGAAGAAGGAGGAAGAAAAGAAGAAGACACATAGAAATACATAGAGAATCCTTGCTCTTCAGTGGTGATCTGCAAGTCTTCCGCATACAAAGAAGTCTTCGCTCCAAGTGTTGAGCCGCAAGTACAAAGAAGTCTTCACTCCAAAAGTTGAGCCGCAAGTATTCCATCAAATCAAGAACATCATTGAAGAGAAGAATCAGGGAATTACATATCTTTTCTTCAAGATTTTATAAAGATTGTAACCTTCGCATAAATTCAAATACAAATACTGTTGTTTGCTTGCTATTTTCCTTTCCCGTTTGTTGTATTTCAGGATTGAAACTTTAGACGCTTACAGTCTCGTTGTATCATTTTGACACTTTTTGTTGACATTTTAATGTGAGTGTGATACACTCAACAATAGAGCGTGAAAGGCTCAATTTAGCTATTTTTTCATTTTATTTTCTCTTCTTCTTCTCCATTTTTCAAGCAACCACCTCCCACCAATTTTTGAAGATTAAACTCCTTCAATGGAGGTCGAATGTTTTATTCAAATCCGAATTCAAGTCATTTTTATTCTTATTCATTGTATTACTTCTCTAAATCTAAAATCACCTCCCTCCACCATTTTTGCTGGAAAAATAGATACCAACACTCCTATTTCATATTTCTTCTCTCTTTCTTTCTTCATGTCCCTCTTTTATTCCCACAAAACAACACTAAAAAGAAAGAAAAAAAATAATTAATATGAAAAATAGTAAAAGAAATGAATTAATTTTAAAAAAAGTACAAATGGATTTTGAGTGTAATGAAAAAGACGATTTTCGATGAGAAAGGAGGGTAAGGTACCATCACCGCTATCCACCTTTTTCGTCGGAAAAAATGGATACTAACACTCATATTTTATATTTTTCTTTCTCTCCCTCCCTCCCCTTCCTCTCTTTTTCTTTCAAAACGACAACAAAATAGAAAGAAAAAAAAAGAGATCCTAAATAATTAAAAAAAAGTAGATTAAAAAAAAGTAGATTAAAAAAACGGAGAAGTGCCTAAAATACCCCTCAAGTATTTTAATTAGTAAAAAAATTACCCTCCATCAACCTATCGGCACTAAAATACCCCTGACGTCCACCTTTCGGCTCAAAAATACCCTTATGTCTAAAGGATCATACTCATTAGGTGGATGGAGGGTAATATTGTACCAAATCTCATAGTTTAAGGGCATTTTAGGCCCTTTTCCGTTAAAATAATTTGAAATTGCTTAATATATAAGCTCACATGATTGACTTGATTTTGAATTTCATAGTAAATTTAAAATTATAAAAAAGTTAGGCATCTACTCTCTAGACTCTTCCCTTCCCGACCCTTCACTTCCTATCTCTGCCATTTTTTTTCTATTTGGATCTTGTCCACCATTTTATTTTATTTTTAAATTTATAACAAACAAGAGAGAAAAAAATGAGGAAAATAATGATGCATTCATATAGAAATAATTAGTTCAATAAAAGATGACTTAATTAAGCAAATATGTACAAATATTACATGTTTCTTTTGTGTGTACCCAAAAATTGAAAATAAAAGAATTAAAATAATCATTTCTCTTATCCCCACTCTCATCCCATCATGACAATAATACTAATTAAAAGAATAAAAATATGTGAATTCATATCAATTTTGAGTCCCGGATATCCTAATTAAGAATAAGATATTACAAAAAGGAATAAAAGAGAAAATGAACAAGACATTTGAATAATTAAGAGAAAAAATTTTATTAATGAAAATTATAATTTTTTTAGATGGACAATCAGTCGGGGTAAGTATGGATTTTAGTTGGATCCCCATTTATGAGTTGGGTTACATTATAATAAATTGGGTCGATTTAAATAAGTCAATAGGAAGATATCATGAAATTAATTATTTTTTTCAATATTATTTTCAAGTGTATCGGGTCAAAATATGAATCATAAGTGGTTTTATAGAAAAATATATTTTTTATTATTTTTTAGAGAAGGATTTAAATTTGGACCAATCACATTAAGCAATATAATAAATAAATATTTAATAATTTTACTTTAAGGGAGCTATTAAAAATAAGGGCAAATATGAGTCAAAGGATTAATATCGAGAGTATTTTTGAGCCGAAAGGTTGACGTCAGGGGTATTTTAGGGCAAATAGGTGGATGGAGGGTAATTTTGTACTGATTCAAATACTTGAGGGGCATTTTAGACCCTTCTCCGTTAAAAAAATTAAAAAAAAATGTTGGGGGTAGTAGAGAAGACAACTACCTGCAGGAAGGGGGGGTGGGGAGGTTAAATTGATTTTTTTAGAATAATAATTTTATTTTATTTACTAAATAGATTTTAAATAATTTTTAACTGAAAATTACACATGTAATTATTTAATTGGTTGTTTGCCACATCATTAATTAGTGTATTACACTCTCCTTCAGTTTTTTGCTTATCTATATCTATCTATCTATATCTATCTTTACTACCTTAAAAGTATGAACTCCCAAACTTGAATGTTGAATTACTATAATACCCCAATTAAAAATACTCAATTTATTTTATTTATTAATTTAATTAAATTTATTATATTGAAAGTAGATACCTTTTCAAATTAAAGGATTGTGACTTTTTCAATGAGTTGTGACTTTTCGAAAGGGTTGTAAATTTTTCAATGAGTTGTGACTTTTTCGAAGGGTTGTGATTTTTTCGAAGGGTTGTGACTTTTCTAAAGGGTTGTGCCTTTTCTTAAGAGTTGTGCCTCTTTCAAAGGGTTGTGACTTTTCCGATAAGCAGTGACTTTTTCGAAAGGTTGTGACTTTTTGGATAAGGCAGAATTAACACCTATTCATACTACTATTTGGTAGCTATAAATAGAGGGGTTTCCTCGCACTTATAAACTACAATTTATTTAAGTTCTTTAATCTTCTTCTTCTTAAAAAATCTCAAGTGGTATTTGCAAAAATTGATTAAGTTCGAAATTCAACTAAATTCAAGGTACCTCATCGGAAAGAGTTCGTGAAACAATTATAGCAAATCATTCATCAATTCACACTCGTATTTTTTCTTACCATTTTAATGAGTTAACAGTGACGAAAAGTTGTGCGAGAGACAATAATATTAAACATAAATGAAAAAAGGCATATGATTTGGGTAAGATATTTCTTCTTTATTTTTTATTTTTTATTTTTTATTATTTTCCCTCAAACGTAGTCCATTGAATTATTAGTTTTGATGTTAAATTCCCTATTTCAAAAATAGATTTTCACTTTTACTTATAATATGATAACATATCCATGATAACAATTATTTTTTAATGGATATGTATGTACAAATGAATGGAGAAAGTACAGTGTTGATGGCAAGAGATTTAAATCAAATGGAACACTAGAGTGA
>NW_006238927.1:4865000-4876854 GCF_000226075.1 Solanum tuberosum | reverse complement strand
TAATGATTCTATAAATAATACTTTAAATTTTATTCATCTATTAATTTTTATTATTAAAAAATTTAAATATTTTATATCATGATACAACTTCTATAAGATACTAGATACTTTCATTAGACAACAACTATATGATATGTATGCGGCAGAAAAAAGGAGAAGACTACAATTCCACAAAGATAAGATAGAAACATAATGAAATGAAATATTTTTCACCATATGTGATGTTATTCATATATCAAAATTAAATTATTCTACTGAAGTACATATAACCATCATTCATGATAACAACCAAGTACACTTTTTTTGGTAAAATTACCTCTCTATGATAGCCTTACTCAAATATTAATTGAGTAATAATATTTTGTAAAAGATATGTTATATATAAATATAAAATATTGAAATACTTATGATAATCCTTATTATTGTCATGAACATACTACATTCCAAGTATGAATATTTAAGACAAAATTTGTACTTAAATGGTGTACATGTTCATAACCTTAACAGGAAAGGCTATTGGTGACATTTTTTGAATGGATATTTTTTTTCAATTTTGTTGGTTAGATTTGTTTACAAAATTGAGCGAAGTAAGAAATAATAATATTAAAGAAATGTCACTTTCTCCCATATTTAAACTTTGAATGTATTTTGAAATGTTTTAATGATATCTGGTCATTTTTATCTCAAAATACAAGTAACTCTATGGCAATATGTATTAATAATTCAAAAATACTTGTTCTATGTTTGTTCAATTATAATTATTTATTTAAAAGATTTAATTTAGTAATATTAATTCTATTTTACAACATCATATAATATATATACGATAAACACGTGCAACGCACGTGCTGTAAAACTAATTGTCAAAAAGTGTCAAAATGACATAGCGGGACGCTACATAAGGTGTCTAAAATGAACATCACTCGGTTGAGGTGTCTAAGTGAACTTGGTGCCAACTTTAGGGGCCCAACCGATGGCTTTGACCTAATTTAAAATTCAAGTTAGAGAGTTCATACTTTTAAGTTAGTATATATATATATATACAAACTCAATAATTATTTGAACACAAGGAACCTCTTCTCCCGGAGAAAGAAGCATGGGAAAAAAAGAAATTAAAATTGAAGATCTCTTTGTTGAAATGGACATGTATGTCTTGCAATCACATATTGGCATTACGAATCCATCAGTTTTACTGCTGCAGAGTAAATGTCACAAATTTGACACATCTGCTTATTTATTGTTCATATGTCATATGAAGAACTTTTATTTTCAAATATTTTGGATACTCTGCTCTCCAATTTATTTTTGGTCCATCATAAATTCTTGAACTTATGTGTCATCTGCATGCTTAGAGAACTCGAGTGAGGTACTCAAGAAAATATTTTGGAGAGTCGCCATTACTCTTGGATGTTGACACCTTCAGGGTTTCAGATTCTTCTACAGCCAGCGATTTTCCTATTTATGGAGAAGGAGTCGTGTGGGATTTAGTTCCCAAAGTTCCGAAGCAACAATGTATTCTCATTAATGTGGAGGTTTTGATTTCATGTGGAACGACATTACTAGATATATAAATCTTGAGAGGTTTAGAGAGCCCATATCTGAGAGTAAGGGAAGATGCATTATCTCACTCCCACCTGGAACCGGAAAAACCTGACTCACCATAGTGTTTCTTCAATCATTTCTGAAGCTCTTCCCAAACTGTTGGCATGTAATCATAGATCCTTCCATTTTTCTTCTTAACTAGGAAGACGAGTTTATGAAATGGGAGGTGGACATCATTCTTCTATGCAGAAGGAAATGTCCACCTCCCATTTCTGGAACACGGTTGCACAGTTAAGTAGCAAACTTAATGGAGAACTGATTATAGGCTGATACTTTGGAAACATCTTTAGAAATAATTGAATAAATACTATGGTGGGTTGGGTTTTTTCCGAAGCAAGGTGGATGTGATATTATGACTTGACCCTCACTAGTAGATAGGGGATCTCTCAGTCTCTCAAGAGTTATATCTCCAGTAGTGCTTTTCCACATGAACTCAAATCCTCCACGATGAGGATACAAAGTCGCTTTAACATTTGGGGAGTTTAAATCCAGACATATACTTCTCCATAAATAGGAGAATCATTGTCTGCAGAAGAATCAGATGCTTTGAAGCCATCAATATCCAAGAGTGATGGCGACTCTCTAAAATATTTCCATCCATGCCCTCTTCGAGATCTGATAGCCTGCAAATGACACATAAGTTCAAAATTGTAAAAGTGAACAAAATATAAACCGAAGAGCATGTCTGTCTAATTGGCATGTCAAAGTTATAGACAAAACTTTCATAAACTTAGATTAAGTAGAACATGTGTGCAATAGAAAAATAACAAAAAAAGTGTGTGAGACAGAACAAAACTCGTATACTTACAAAATTAGGAATGATGTACTTGACCTACAAAATCACATGTGAACAAACTGAAAAGATGATTCCGATTTTTTAAGTCTGGGTCATCATTTAATTATTCATCTGTTATGTTAAACTTGCATTTTTACTTCAATATTTTATAATAATACATCTAGAAGTAGTCCAAATATGACATATTTCCTATAAAAGAATATTTTATTATTAGTAAAAAATCAAATATACCGAGTAATATATCAAAAGTATTAAAATCAAAATTTGTCACTACCTCATATACCAAACATACAATATTATCCTTTGTAATTAAGTTTTGCATGATGACATTCTGGTCAGAATAGAGTTTTGAAAAAAATTATTGAAGAGACTGAGTTTCTGAAGTTTATTGTTGATTCAATAAAAAATATTGATGATCATAATAAACTCAGTACTCTAGAAGGGAAGGAACATGTTTTTGTCAATGAAACACTTCCTTTAATATTCTTATTTAAAGACGAGGAAACTATTCCCCCGGATAAAGAAGAAGGGGAAAAGGAAATTGAAGATATTTTTGTTAAAATGCCCATATCTGTCTCGGAATCACATTTTTTCTTACGAATCACTCAGTTTCGTCGATGCAGAGTGGACTATTAAGTCGTATAGGGAACTACCATCTTGATCTATATGAATGAATTGGACCCATCTATTTAGTTTGTTCATTTGTCCATTTTGAGAGAAAGTACACCTTCCCTCCTTTTGTAAGTTTATGAGTTTTGTCTTATAAAACACTAACTAAACAGATGAGTCCGAAACTGCATACGCACAAATATAGGGAATATGCATTTGACCTCAAAAATCAAACAAACAAAACAGACGAGTCCAATTTTTTCATTTAGATCTAGTTGGTGGTTCCCTATCTGATAATCACTTAGTTTTCCAGTCTATATTGCCGAAACAGGTGAAATTGTAAATCCAACTTGTACTTCCATGATATGCATGTCCATATCAACAAAAAGATTGTAAAATTCCTATTCCCACTCTTCTTTCTCCAGAGGTAGAGGTTCCTCATCTTCAAACTTGAATACTAAATGAAGTGTTTATTAGACAAGAACCTACAAAATCTTGGACTGATCTCCTTCATCTTTGTCACCTCCAAAAGGCTCCCCAATCCTTCTTTTCCTTCAACTATGAATATCTTCTCCAATATGAACATTCGTAGGATAACCAAAATCTTCAAGAATATTTTTTCGATCAATTTCATAGTCCTCTCAGACTCCTCATCATCACATAGAAGAATCGGGCTTTTGTTGTGCTTTTCACCGTCAACGGCAAGTGGAGGACTCCCCAATTGGAGATCCAAAAAGATAGGCCATTCCGTGTAAGTCTCATTGTCCACCAAAGTTGCACACCCCCTTCACAAGTTTGGAATTCCCCTTTGCTAGACTCAAGATGGTTATAATGTGGACACAAGCTTCTTGAAATAGAGGCATCCCTTGAACCCACGCATATGCACCTGAGTCAAATTGCACAACCATTAGCACACTAAAAATAAATTCAGAAAATTATTTAATCTTTTTAAAGGATAAATATTTTTATTAAGTGCGACAAGTTTTTTAAGAAAGAGGAAATAGTGCTAAAAGAATAGTGTGAAACACTGTTGTGACCAAAATGTCATAATTCAAAACTTAATTATAAAGGATAATAACAAATATGGTATTGAATTTATTGATAAATTTTAAATTTGGTACTTGTGAAATATGTAACTAAGACAAATAAATTGAAATAATAAATGCAATTTTAGTGATTTATATACACATTACAGTTTATTCATGCAGTCAACTAATTTTTATAATTAATTTTATTTTAAAATATAAAATATCTGATTGTGTCATTACATTGGTAAACCAAAAGGTGAAACATGAATTACAACGCAATGTGTGTTTCTAAGGAAGGAAAATGTGTTGCATGAAAACATATTTTCTAGAAAAATAAATGAATTTCTTATTTTTTAGTTGTGTTCAGAAAAATACATGATTGAGTTATTTTTCATTTGGGTTAGATATGGAGGGGTAACATTTTTGGAATATTAAAAATTATTTTTTGGATTCTTGTTTCAATTTAGTAAAATAGATTTGTTAAAGAACATGTTAAATAAAAACCATTAGTTAGCTAGCGTATATATGTACCATAATTTTTAACAAAGGGTATATCCGCTCTTCATCCGAAAGTTTGAGACAAATTCTAGGATAAGGACTAGCATAAATGAATTGTAAATACTTCAGTTCTCATAAATAACATACCTCAATTAGTAGGGCTGATTATTTCCTTCATGATCCAAATCTCATTTAAAGTTGAAAATCTAACGGGTCAACTCCAAATCTTCCTATCTCTATTACATCAAAGAAGAAAATATGTTCTGGTTGGGGGATTTATTTTCTATTGTTGTCCTCTATGGTAGATTGGTCGGAGACCTGAGAAGCACTAGTTTATGCTACGGCTGATGTAAGTGATTCAAGTAGTCTCTCTCACATTTATAGTTAGGAAACTCTTGTGATCACCTCTTGACACGAGCCTAAATTTGGCCCTGTCAAGTTGATCTTCTTGTTGTGGGCTTCTCATTGTGAGGCCCATATATCGTGAAATACATACCTAGACAGCTCAATGGGCCTTACGATGAATAGCCCATCACAAGAAGACTAACTTGACATGCCCATATTTAGGCTCGTTTCGAGAGGTAATCACAAGGGTTTCCTAACTATAAATGAGAGAGAGCCTACTTGAATAAATTACATCTTCCATAGCATAAACTAGGACCTCGTCCGTATCCCATCTAATCAACCATAGAGGAAAACAATAGAAAATAAATGCCCCAACCAGAACATCTCTTCTTCTGTTGATGTTATGAAGATAGGAAGATTTGGAGTTGACCCATTAGATTTTCAACTTTAAAAGAGTTTGGATCAAGAAGGAAATAAACAATCCTATTAATTGATGTATGTTATTTATGATAACTTAAGTATTTAAAATTCATTTATGTTAGTCTTAACCCTACAATTTGCCCCAAACTTTGCGATGTACAGCGGATATAACCCTTGCTAAAAAAATAACACATATATACCCCATCAGCAAACTAATGCTTCTTATTTACCTTGTTCGTTAACAAATGTATTTCACTAGATTAAAAAAATCCTGAATTTTATTTTTAAAATTTTAAAATGTTCGTAACTTTAATAAATTACTCCACCCATTTTTTTTACCCCTCCGAACCTAACCCAAATGAAAAAAAGCCTAATCATGTATTTTTCTTAGCAGAAGAAAATAAATAAGAAACTCATTTATTTTTCTAGAGAATATTTTTTATGTAACACGTTTTCCTTCCTTAGAAATATACCCTACGTTGTAATTCAAGTGTTAGTTTTGGTTTTACCAATGTAATGACACAATTAGATATTTTATATTTTAATATAAAATTAATTATAAAAAAAATAGTTGACTACTTGAATAAACTTTAATGTGTATATTAATCACTAAACTTACACTATTGTTTCAAATTATTTGTCTTAGTTACATATTTTTTGCAAGTACCAAAATCAAAATTTATCAATAAATTCAATACCATACATGATATTATCCTTTGTTATTATGTTTTGAATTATGACATTTTGGTCACATTAGTGTTTCACACTATTCTTTAAGTACTACTTCCTCTTTCTCAAAATAGATGTCGCCCTTACTAAAAATATTTGTCTTTTAAAACAAACTAGATTATTTTTTGATTGTTTTTTTAGTGTGCTAATGGTTGTGCAATTTGACTCAGGTGCATATTTATGGATTCAAGGGATACCTCTATTTCTAGAAGCCTGTGTCAACATTGTAACCGTCCCGAGTCTAGCAAAGGGGAATTCTCATATTGTGAAGGTGGATGTGTATCTTGGGTTGACAATGGAACTCACACGAAATGGCCTATATTTGTGGATAACCAATTGGGGAGTCCTCCACTTGTTGTTGATGGTGGAAAGAACAAAAAATGCCCGATTCTTCTAAGTGATGACAAGGAGTTTGACAGGACTTTGAAGTTGATAGGAGGAACAACCTTTAGGTTTTTTGTTATCTTACAAATGTGAATGTTGGAGAAGATTTTAATAGTTGAAGAAAAAGAAGGATGTGGAACATTCTGGAGGTGACAAGAGGAAAAAGTTCAGTCAAGGAACTTGTTGGTTCCTTTGGATTAAACACTTCCTTTAGTATTCAAGTTTGAATACGAGGAACCTCTACCTACGGAGAAGGAAGAATTAGAAAAGGAAATTGACAATATTTTGTTGATATGGACATGTGTATCATAGTATTACACATTGACTTTAAAAATTTGCTCAACGATGTTGATCGACTGAAAAAGTAAGTGATTGTTTGAGCTTAATGACTTTCAATGTTTCCATACTTTGGATAGTTATCAAAATAATCGTTCATAGTTAGTATTAAGTCCATGTTTGACCCCTCAAAATTTATCACTAACAAGATTCCTCTTATGTATTAAACGTCTAAAGAACACATACAACTAATCTTGCAGAGAATTGAGGAGTTTAAGTGTGCAAAATCCACACTATACAATGAATGAATGCCAAAATATTTGATTTTATATAAATATTATGGTATAGCATGTATGCCATTTGGAAAACAATTTCCCTCCTCAAAACATTCCATCTTAGGTATAACATTTCTTAAGTGTATTTTCCACAAAACAGATGCACCAAAAGTTATTCAGCCCTTCTAATATATACTCTACTAGTTACTAAATCATAAATTGTTAACATAGGTTTCCTCAACCAAATTGTAATAAATGTAACATGCTACAGAACAAACCAAATGGCCTTTGTTTGATCGACATTTTCCCCAGTCATTGACATGTTCGTATTGATGTTCTATTTTGGACAATTCTTAGGCATGAATAAGACTAATTCATCCTACTATCCCATGTTCCATGAACAACCAGCAAAATGGACAAATTCCAACATTGCGGTGAAACATATTTTGACGAGCTATTAAATTTCAGACGTCTGCAAAAGACAGGATCGCCATACATACCATGTTTGGAAGTAATGAAATAGGAGAAAACATAACACACAATAGGAAGCTCATGACAGTTTAATTGGTTGTATTCATAGGCTCGGGGGAAGACAAGATGATATGGAAAACACAAGAGAATTACCAAGGAAGACGTTATTTTTTGTGTATAATATATTATTTAAATTTTGGCTACAATGATTTGGGACTCTTTGAAGGGGGACATGTATTTTAGGAAACGGCATAACAAAGTGGGCAAAGAGTTAATTCGTGTTCAATTAGTTACTAACAAACTGGTTACAGCGTACGCCTACAAAACACTGTACAATTAATAAGAAAGTTTGAATGAGACGTTCTTTGATATGTTCCCTAGAAACAAGAAGCAAACCTAAGCCAGACATTAAGA
Source organism: Solanum tuberosum (assembly GCF_000226075.1). Taxonomy (NCBI): domain Eukaryota; kingdom Viridiplantae; phylum Streptophyta; class Magnoliopsida; order Solanales; family Solanaceae; genus Solanum; species Solanum tuberosum. Next base: position 4,869,007 of record NW_006238927.1, on the reverse strand, counting down.
CTAGTGTGATGAAAAATTATTGAAAAACCTATATTTCGTACTCATGAAATATACCTTACAGATACAATTTTATGGGTATATGGATCTGGAGACTAGGCATAACGTGAACTGCACATGCGGTGAATCTAGTTAAATTAAAAGTGGAAAGATTCTAAACTTAAAGTTTGATTACAAAAATGACCTTGAAAGACCATTTTATTCTTTACTACAATACTATTTCAATAAACATGTTTATAAGAAAAAAATCGAACATTCCAATTACTAAAAGAATGAACGAACATTCAATTACAATTCTTAGGGTAAAAGAAAAGATTATTGTTTGACCTTTCAACCGTTGCTATAGCCTTTTCATTTATCCTTAATTGCTTCATCTTCCAAATTTATTAAAATATATGGATATTTAAGAGAGACAAAAAAAATAACAAAACATATCAAGAGCACTTAAAAGAACAAGAAAGCAGACATTCACTTATTTTATATTAATAAATAAGAATCTATCAATATAATTTCAAGGAATCATAACAATAAAGTAGTATCAAAATTTGTGAATATATTCCAATTGTCTGGAATAGTTACAATAGGTCAATGATAGTGCCTTGACACGATAATTGTCATATTTATTTTGATTGTGGTGAAGAAGATAATTTCCAAACCCATGGAGTGTATTAGGTACAAATATTTAAGAGTTCATTCTAAATTTTCTCTTGAAATTGAAATTTTCTAGATCTTCTAAAACATCTTGCATGAAACGGTATGATGACAGAGAAAGATATTAAAATATTTGTAATTGTTAATGGACAATAGATGGGCATACAATATATCTATGAAAGAGTGAGTCACAAGTTAGCTATTACTTCTTTTCATGTTATTTTTTGTTTGAGTTTTGTTCTTATGATAAATCTTGATTGTATTTTTAGTGAACTGAATTCAGATAGTATGTTGGTGTAACAGTCTAAGGTAGATTACAATTTTGGGATATGATGTTCACAATTGTTTTAATATTTCTGGATTATTTGTTATTATATAAATGATCATATTTTTTATGATAAAATCCTAATCATATGAGTCATCGTGTTTTACTTAAACATTACATGCATATTTTCGTGAAAATATTAATCATTCTAATGAATCTAACAAAAAAATAAATGAGCTCACGTGCAACACAGGTGCCCAGAGACTAGTCAATTAAAATGCAAAAACTTTGATATATCTTTAAGGCATTCTTCATAATAACAACAAGGCTTAACTCTGTTTACAAACACTAACCTGAATAAAGAAAACCTTTTTCTGCCCTAAAAGCAAGAATCGAAAGCTTTGAGTTCTCAAAACTGTAAAAACAGAGTAATAGAGACTGATGAGTTTGAATAAATTGAATGCATAGACAAAATTATATATAGAACGATATAGAGAAACAGAACAAAAGAAACTTGAATTTAGATGAGCTTTTTTTCATGAGAGAAAATAGTGAAAAGAGAGGGAAAATAAAAAAGTTATGAAATGTCTGTGTCATAAGACACATAGTAGAAGATATCAAACACAATCTTCAAGAAGAACAATAAAATCCACCATATAATGACGGAAGGGAACCAACTAGCAGACTACGTAGCAAACATGACTATTGACAAAGGAAATTACATATTTTTGGATTTAAACAACATGGATACAATAGCGAGAAGGATTATAAACAGTAAAATTAAATTGCTCATATTTGAAAGTATCACCAACTAGAAGATAATGGGACTGGGAAGGCCACAACATCATAAGTTTTTCACATAGACATCATTTACAAAACATCATGAGTGTAACAAAATGTGAAGAACTGTCTGACCTAGTCTACTTCAACCAGCAAAAAGGGACTCGACAAAAGGGAGGAATTGGGTTCAGATGGGAGCTCTTAAACTTGGAAGGAGTCTTCATCACTAGTTTGAAGAGGTGGACTGAAGCTACTCATGCATGCTGATCAAGCACAATCTATGGAAATAGGGGATTTAGATGGGAGAAAGAAAGAAGAAGAGAACAAAGGTGAGCAAGAACCTAGACATAAGGTATCCTTTTCGGAAGACAAGATACAAAAAGCAACACACAAGAGGAAAGACCCACCATAAAATAGAAGGCAGCTGCAAAGAGGAAGAGAGACAGTTTAAGCGAGAAGCAAAAACATACAGAAGTAAACAGGATGAACTACAATTACTCTTGTTAGATGAGTAAAGGAAGACACGAACACATGGCGATGAATGTTGATGATCCATAAGTTGAGGAGGTGGAACTTCTTTTTTATCCAAAGTAAGAACATTTTTTTAGGTGTGGGATGGAGTTAGACTGAAAGAGAGGCGAATTATGAAATGGGGAACCCTAGCATTAAGGAAATGTTATTGGCAGTATGTCGCAGGCCATCCAGACGAGCTACCCAGTTATTTGTTTTGTTTGTTAATTGATACGGGCCTTAGGCCCATATGAGTATTGTAATGTTTTTAGATTCATTTTAATAAAAGCCCAAAAGTTGTTTTAAAAAAGTGTGCATTTAGTGACATGTTAGAATCTTCCCACGAACCAAGATGATGTAAGGTATAAAGATTAAATCATCAATCTCTGTCAAATAAATTCACACTCCAAATTTATAAATTTGAATTTCGAAATTTTGATTTAACATAAATTGGATCGGAAATAATAGTATGTGTATATTCTTTTATTATATAAGAATTTGCGTGCATGAGTTTTTTCGGAAAAAGTAAAAACAATTTTTTTTTTGCTTTAGTTAAGTTTGTCTATAAATTTTTGAAATTGTTGGGCGTACTTTAGCTATGCCCGTTAGTTTTAATTCGTATACTTTAGTTATAGATTTATTACTTTGAATGTTGGTGTTCTTTGTCTACATTTTGTAATTACTTTGAGTAAAAAAATAATTATCGATGAAGAATAATACTATAACACCCCGTAACTAGAAATAAGTTAAAAAGTGGAAATAGTCATTTTTGTAAAGAATATAAAAAATCTGGAAAATTTGTTAAGTATGTTAAGTTGGATTTTTGTTCAACTTCAAACGACCATAAATCCTAGGTCAGGATGTGTTAGCTGTATTTCCAGATATTGTAGGAAATACCTTGGAATAATCTTTCCAACGCCATCAAGTTTGCGCTATTCCGAGTTTGTATGAATGAGATATGCCCATCGTAAGTTGGGATGTTCAATTAAGGAAAGTCTAATCCGGATTTTGGAAGGGTATTTTTGTCTTTTCCTTTCACAATTATTTTAATTCATTTTTAGGAGTTTAATTGGGGTCTAAATTGAACTTGGTCAGTTTACGCTTTTCCAAAGAGAGTTAGGTTTTTGAGAGAAGAGAAAAGAAGAGGAGAAGAAGCATGATTCATCAAGATCGTTCAAGTTTGATCGTGGATTTCATCAAGGGGTGATCCCTACGAGGTATGTGAGTTCACACAGTGTTGGGTTCGTTCACCCATGCGCCAAACATGTTTATTCAGTGTAATTTCGTCGTAAAAAAATTGAGAATTTGATGTTCTTGAGTTGTATTCTTTAATTGCTTTCGTTCTTAAATTTGGGATGAGATTGAGGAGTTCTTGACAGTTCAAGATTGATTATTAGAGTTGCTTTGAGTTAGATTCTTGTGTATATGTTGTGGGTACCTGAATCTAAAGAGATATGGAGAAAAAGAATCGAAATTAGGCGAATTGGGGCAAGAAAATGAAGAAGGAACAAGTTGGGCAAATCTGGTACCAGGTCCGCGACGTGGACCTATTCCTTAGATTTGAAAATTTCCCATCGCGTCGCGGAGCGGTCACGGACCGTTCTGCCTCAAAAGTTATTTTCGCGACCAAAATTTAAATACACCTCCACGTCGTGGACCAGTTTTCAGGCAATGATTTCTTTGATCTTTTCACATGTTTAGCTATCTAAAATCATTCCTAAACATCATGAGATCTTTCCTATCACAAATCACAATCCTTGAATCCATAACTCAAATCAAGGAAAGTTAAGAGTCAAGTCAAGAG
>NW_006238927.1:4835679-4864815 GCF_000226075.1 Solanum tuberosum | reverse complement strand
GTTCATTTCTTCAAAGAGTATATGGGGACTATGTATTCCCAAAGAGTGTAAAATGTTTTCAATTTAAGCAAGAAGGGAAACTTTGATTTCCAAAGAGCCTTTGAGCTAGTTTCCAGAAAAGAGTAAATACTTTCACAATTAAGCAAGAAGGGAAACTGAGATTTTCAAGATAGCCATTGAGCTATGTTTTGAGCAATTATCTCAAATCACAAAAAGAAGTATGTTTTTAAACATAAGAGCTAGAATCATATTTTGGGAGTAGTATTGAGCACCGATATGGGGGAGAGTTCAGACAACTCACACCCCCATAAACCATGTAACCATCATGGGTAAAAAAGGGTCATATTTTTTAGATGATTCTTTTGGTGCTTTTTAGCATAGAATAGTGGATTCACCTAGTAGTTCAGGTTCTATACCCCTGGCAAGGTATAGGACTGCCCTAGAAGCGTGAGGCAAAATGATGTATCATCACGATAGCTCTAAAATGATGGTTGTCGATTAGAGAAACTCCTACAACAATACTTTGTATTTTTATATACATCAGAAATATTTGTATTTTCATAAACAAATAGAGTTCATATTGTATCTTTGCAGACATAGAGAGTTATTATTGTATTTCTAAATACACAGAGTTGAAAACCATGTTTTAAAGCTTTTCTTTATACTACATTTATATACACTGCTTTATATTGAAATCAGTTCAGTTGAGTTGAGTTGAGTTGAGTCGGGTAAGTTCTTCAGTTCCTTTTAAGCTTATGTCTTGTTTTAGAATTCCCCTCGCATACTCGTACATTCAATGTACTGATGCCATTTGGCCTGCATCTTATTATGATGCAGACACAGGTAACCAGGATCAATATCCAGCGCATCGTTGATCCAGCTGAGCACTCAAAGTCAGTTGGTTGGTGAGCCTCCTTGTTTTCTGGAGGATCCATTTGGTTATGTTTTGTTTTATTGCTTGCTTATTTCAGTTGTTAGGATGATCGGGGGTCTTGTCCCGACATCCCTCGGAGTTTAGAGGCTTCATAGACAGAGTTAGTTGATGTTAGTTCATGAGTCTTTACTTTTACTTTTCAGTTAAGTTGAGACTTGAGTGGCCACTTTGGCAGTGAATGTTATTATAATACATTCTAAGTTATATTTTGAGCAGTTCAGTTTACTTGGTTTAAACGTATTTATCTTGAGTAAAGTCTTTCGTTGAGTAAGTAAGCCAGGACAAGGTTTTGCTTGGGGCCAGCAACAGTTCTCGAGTGCCGGCCATGCCCAGGGTGTAGGCTCGGGGAGTGACAAACTTAGTATCAGAGCACAGAGTTCAAGAGTAGTAGGGAGTTTATGAAGTCGTGTCTTTAGAGTCCTGGTTATCGGTGTGAAGCGCGCCACATCTATAATGAGAAGGCTGCAACATTTAGGAACTATCTCACTTCTTTCATACTCATTTTGTGGCCTGCGCGCATCGCCTCTGGCTTGCACACCACGGTCAGCCGACGTCAGACGTGGCCTGCCCGCATCGAACGTGGCCTGTGCACATCTCTCAGCCAACGTCGGGCGTGGCCTGCCCGCATATCCCTTGGCTTGCACACATCGCTCAGCCGACGTCGGACGTGGCCTACCCGCATCGCCCTTGGCCTGCACACAACGGTCAGCCGACGTCGAATGTGGCCTGCCCACATCGGCCGTGGCCTATGCACATCGCTCAGCCGACATCGGGTGTGGCCTACCCGCATCGCCCTTGGCTTGCACACATTGCTTAGCCGACGTCGGGCGTGGCCTGTCCGCAACTCCCTTGGCTTGCACACAACGGTCAGCCAACGTTGGATGTGGCTTGCCCGCATCGCCCTTGGATTGCACACAACGGTCAACCGACGTAGGGCTTGGCCTGGCCGCATTGCCCTTGGACTGCACACAATGGTCAGCCGATGTCGGCTGTTGACCACCCGCATCGTTCGTGGCTTGCACACAATGGCCAACCGACGTTAGCCGTGGACTGCCCGCATCGGTCATGGCTTGCGCGACATTGGTCGAAGTCTAGTCGACAACATGTGAATGTTCATGCCGTACAAAAATAAAAAGAGTGTGAAACACCCTTCATGCATAACAACAAATTCATCTATTTTCCATCATCTATTCTCAACGTTTTTGCCTCACGTGGTTCGTTCGTACCAATCTTCATTACTTTTACGGTTCGTATGACATTGAAACTTTTTTTATTTGTACAAATATGTACTGTATGATTAGTTTCACATGTATAGAAGTCATTTCAAGCATTTACATAATTTTTTGACTTTTATTCATTTCTTTTTTAAAAAAATTACGGTTTATTACTTTTTGCGTCATATTTTAAAAATTAAAATTTACTAAATTTTCAGATTTAAGGTTACTAAATTTATTTGTGAATTTTTGGTGTTAATTTTATATTTTTTTGATATTTTTCCTATTTGTTATTAATTTATTACTACATTTTCGGAATTTTCCAAAAAAATTAAAAACTAAAAAAAATTGTTGAAAACTATTTTTTTATATATATAAAAGCCATTTGTGGAAGCTAATATGTGTTTGTACCTTAGAACGTGCATATTTGGGTTGTACATGTTCATTATGATTCTCTAGAAAAACGATGCCTACTCCTGTCACATGGAATTTTTTTTCCAGCATATATAAGGGGGGTAGAGGTGTTGGAGGCAGACTGAGGCGACGGCAGGTGGACGTCATGGGCGTCCTGTGGGCTTAGTGGGCGTGTTGCATGGACGTTTGATGGCATGCATGGCTTGTCCGTGCTACGTCATTGGGGGTCTATAAAAACATGCCGACGACGTCTTGTGGGGCGACCATGTGCCGCTGAGGGAATTTATCTCGACTGGTCTATACGTGTTTGGTGTGGAAACAACAGTGCTTTCGGGTGAGTGGCGAGTTATAGAGCTCCTGTTACAGCTAACTCTAGGCGTTGCACGCACGGGGCACGTAAGGCCATGTACGGCCAGACGCTATCGGTGGACCGGGCGTGGGCGGTGCTCGTGCAAGAACTTTAGTCTGCCTTCAACACCTTTGCAGTGATTAAATTCTCACATCCTTTGGAGGCGCGCAAGGGCGGGGATAACATTGGCCTTGCAACGAAGGCATCGACGTCGGCGCACGACATCTCATGTCGAGCGTCGGGGCAGGTGCTAGGCGTGCATCGACGAAGCTATTCACGTACGGCGCATGAGTGGTATTCGGCTTATGTGGTTAGGTTGGATCCCTGCTTAGAGCAGTGACGTCCTAACCCACATGCCATCTCGGTCGCGGATCAAGCACAATCTAGGCTTGTCGAACGTCGGTATCTTGTGTTGCATACCTAATGCCTAGGCATTACTCACGTGCAATCGGTCACCTTTTTCCCCTCACATTCAATGTGCGGGGTGAACCTAAATGCCACTCTCGCATCCCACGCCTTCTTCGCTTCGTCGTGCGATGGCATGGTCTGCGAGCGGCAGCTCGAATTCGGTAGACGCAGTGGGCATGGGGCCTTCATCGGCTCCTATTTGCCCAAAAAAAATGCTCCTTGCGAATGACACCCACGCTTGCCTTGGACCCGAACGGGGACGCCGGGCTCATGCAGCGCGTGGCGTCGTTGAGGAATGCTACCTGGTTGATCCTGCCAGTAGTGCTTGTCTCAAAGATTAAGCCATGCATGTGTAAGTATGAACAAATTCAGACTGTGAAGCTGCGAATGGTTCATTAAATCAGTTATAGTTTGTTTGATGGTATCTACTACTCGGATAACCGTAGTAATTCTAGAGCTAATACGTGCAACAAACCTCAACTTCTGGAAGGGATGCATTTATAAGATAAAAGGTTGACGCGGGCTCTACCAGTTGCTACGATGATTCATAATTACTCGACGGATCGCACGGCCATCGTGCCGGTGACTCATCACTCAAATTTCTGCCCTATCAACTTTCGATGGTAGGATAGTGGCCTACTGTTAGACCCCTGATCTAAGTCACTCAATTAAATGGCAGCATGGACAAGGTAGTAAGCATGTTAACCTTGTCAATTGCATAAGCCAAGGACACAATTATGCAAGGCTAAGTTGGCGACAGACTGTTGACGAAGTTAAGGTGTGTGCAATGGCACCATGGCCTGATTTCAAAGCAACAAGTGAGGACCAAGGACTTGATGGCAAGGAATCTTGGTGAGGACTTGACAAGCTTAACAATGTTGTGTGGGCATGGCATTCATATTCAAAGAAAAGAACAATGGCAAACGACCAGCAAAGCCAAGGCAACAATGAAAGGGCATTGATGCCAATGTGGGGTGAAGCAATGGCATAGATTTGTGATCATGGCTTGGCAGAATTGAGTAGGAGCAATGCAATGCTGAAGAGTCTAAGTAGGACAGTGTTAGGCATGGGAGCAGCTCGTCCAAAAGGCAAGCAAATTCAAAGCTGACCGGCGGTTACAAAACACATGTCAAGCACATGACCGGCGGTTACAAAAAGTGCAGCATTATCCTATTTCGTGTGAAACTGAATTTTACCGCCTTGTTTGAATTATTTTGAATATACCAAGTAGTTGCGGAGTGTCAACTACATAGGATAGGATCAGGCTAAGACCAACAAGTGTTTTATTCTAATTACGCCACTTGTCAGGAGTTGGCTGCACATAGTGTTATAAATGTGCAGGCTGCCTATGGTGTAATTTCGGGTTTGGCTATTCTAAGTATTAGGGAATACTAATTAGAGTGACAAATCTAAGTTAAGGTCTAGGGTGATCTTAAAGTGCCAAGGTTGGTACGATTTGAGAGTGTTCTTGTATTCACTTTATTAATACAAGTTGGAAATTAAGTTTTCTGTAAAGTTGGTTGCCTTTTTCTCATTTTATATTTTCGTGGCATTATTATATTGTTGCGTACTGTTTTATGTTGGTTAAACCGTCCAAGAGTTAGTCTCAAAACATTGCTGTCTATTTTTCGAGTTGACACCAAAAGAGTCCTAAATTTGGCTAAGTGTTGGAAGGCTGAAGTCGACAAGGTTGTTGGCTGCCAAAGTGGGTTAAATCAGTGAACTATTTGTGTTCAAAGATCAGCCCCCCTTATAGTTGGTATCAAAGCGCGGTGTTGCAAGGAATCAGATGATGGTGACGAACACTGAAATACAAGAACATGTACGAAGGATCGAAGCTTTTGTTGGCTTGACTGATGACCGGCTTGATGACCCAAACTTGGTGGATCTGCTCACGCAATTCTATGGTATGAAAACTGAATTTGAAAATTTTCGTTCAGAAATGGGTTTATATCGGGCTGACATCAAAGAACAATCAGCGGAGAACCTTAGTTTTCGTGAGGCGGTGTCTTTGCAAATTGATGGCGTGATGAAATACAATGAAGACCTTCGAACTCAAATTGACAAAGTGTTGAAGGAAAAAGAAATCCTTTATGCTGAACTTTCCATCTTGTGTTTGGCCATTGCTGGTTCTAGAACAAATCGTGAGGAGTCTTCTAAAGTGAAAATTCCCGAGCTCATTTGGAGGCACAAGGAGTGCCAAGAAACTCGAAAACTTCTTATGGAATATGGAACAATACTTCATTGCAGACCATGTACGTGATGATGATCAGGTGTCAATTACTACTATGTATCTTGCGGATGATGCGAAATTGTGGTGGTGTACAAGAATGGTTGAACAAGTAAGTGTTGAACATCCTAAGATTGATTTGTGGGAACTTCTGGAAAAAGAGTTAAAGGATCAATTCTTTCCTCGCAACGCAGGCTAGATTGCTAGGGACCGTTTGAAGACCCTAAGACAGAACGGATCTATTAGAGACTATGTTAAGGAATTTTCTTCTTTGATTCTAGATATTAACAACATGTCCGATGAGGATAAATTGCATAATTTCCTTTATGGATTATAGAAATGGGCACATAATGAACTACGAAGGCAGAACATTAAAGATCTTCCTAGTGCAATCGCAGCGGCAGATGCATTGGAAAATTTTCATTTAGGATGAGATGATGCTGAAAATTCTTCTGTTTCTTCTAAGTCTAAAGAGAGAGACAAAGTGAAGGATTGGAAGAAAAAAAATCCTAATGTTGAAGACAAGGTCAAAGAAAAGGAAAAACAAGAGGCTAGATCATCCAAAGGCAAAGAAAAAGTGAAGTTTGATGGCTGCTTTATTTGTGATGGACCACACATGGCAAGAAACTGTCCAAAACGGGGAAAAATTGTCAATTATTTATTAGCTGAGAGTGATGAGGTCTAACCAGATGAGGAACCAGTAGAGTATGTTAATCCTATGAGTGTTTTATTAACCAAAAAGGATGTTGTTGTATCTCAATATATTTCATCGAGGGCGATGAAGCAAACTGGTGGGGGTGGTCTGTTAGACCCCTGATCTAAGTCACTCAATTAAATGGCAGCATGGAAAATGTCGTGTGGGCATGGCATTCATATTCAAAGAAATGAACAATGGCAAACGACCAGCAAAGCCAGGGCAACAATGAAACGGCATTGATGCCAACATGGGGTGAAGCAATGGCATAGATTTGTGACCATGGCTTGGCAGAATTGAGTGGGAGCAATGCAATGCTGAAGAGTCTAAGTAGGGCAGTGTTAGGGATGGGAGCAGCTCGTCCAAAAGGCAAGCAAATTCAAAGCTAACCGGCGGTTACAAAACACATGCCTAGCACATGACCGGCGGTTACAAAAAGTGCAGCATTATCCTATTTCGTGTGAAACTGATTTTTACCGCCTTGTTTGTATTATTTTGAATATACCAAGTAGTTGCGGGGTGTCAACTACATAGGATAGGATCAGGCTAAGACCAACAAGTGTTTTATTCTAATTACGCCACTTGTCAGGAGTTGGCTGCACATAGTGTTATAAATGTGCAGGCTGCCTATGGTGTAATTTCGGGTTTGGCTATTCTAAGTATTAGGGAATACTAATTAGAGTGACAAATCTAAGTTAAGGTCTAGGGTGATCTTAAAGTGCCAAGGTTGGTACGATTTGAGAGTGTTCTTGTATTCACTTTATTAATACAAGTTGGAAATTAAGTTTTCTGTAAAGCTGGTTGCCTTTTTCTCATTTTATATTTTCGTGGCTTTATTATATTGTTGCTTACTGTTTTATGTTGGTTAAAAACGTCCAAGAGTTAGTCTCAAAACATTGCTACCTATTTTTCGAGTTCACACCAAAAGAGTCCTAAATTTGGCTAAGTGTTGGAAGGCTGAAGTCGACAAGGTTGTTGGCTGCCAAAGTGGGTTAAATCAGTGAACTATTTGTGTTCAAAGATCAGCCCCCCTTATAGTTGGTATCAAAGCGCGGTGTTGCAAGGAATCAGATGATGGTGACGAATACTGAAATGCAAGAACATGTACGAAGGATCGAAGCTTTTGTTGGCTTGACAGATGACCGGCTTGATGAACCAAACTTGGTGGATCTGCTCACGCATTTCTATTGTATGAAAACCGAATTTGAAAATCTTCGTTCAGAAATGGGTTTATATCGGGCTGACATCAAAGAACAATCAGCGAAGAACCTTAGTTTTCGTGAGGCGGTGTCTTTGCAAATTGATGGCGTGATGAAATACAATGAAGACCTTCGAACTCAAATTGACAAAGTGTTGAAGGAAAAAGAAATCCTTTATGCTGAACTTTCCATCTTGTGTTTGGCCATTGCTGGTTCTAGAACAAATCGTGAGGAGTCTTCTAAAGTGAAAATTCCCGAGCTCATTTGGAGGCACAAGGAGTGCCAAGAAAGTCGAAAGCTTCTTATGGAATATAGATCAATACTTCATTGCAGACCATGTACGTGATGATGATCAGGTGTCAATTACTACTATGTATCTTGCGGATGATGCGAAATTGTGGTGGTGTACAAGAATGGCTGAACAAGTAAGTGTTGAACATCCTAAGATTGATTTGTGGGAACTTCTGGAAAAAGAGTTAAAGGATCAATTCTTTCCTCGCAACGCAGGCTAGATTGCTAGGGACCGTTTGAAGACCCTAAGACAGAACGGATCTATTAGAGACTATGTTAAGGAATTTTCTTCTTTGATTCTAGATATTAACAACATGTCCGATGAGGATAAATTGCATAATTTCCTTTATGGATTATAGAAATGGGCACATAATGAACTACGAAGGCAGAACATTAAAGATCTTCCTAGTGCAATCGCAGCGGCAGATGCATTGGAAAATTTTCATTTAGGATGAGATGATGCTGAAAATTCTTCTGTTTCTTCTAAGTCTAAAGAGAGAGACAAAGTGAAGGATTGGAAGAAAAAAAATCCTAATGTTGAAGACAAGGTCAAAGAAAAGGAAAAACAAGAGGCTAGATCATCCAAAGGCAAAGAAAAAGTGAAGTTTGATGGCTGCTTTATTTGTGATGGACCACACATGGCAAGAAACTGTCCAAAACGGGGAAAAATTGTCAATTATTTATTAGCTGAGAGTGATGAGGTCTAACCAGATGAGGAACCAGTAGAGTATGTTAATCCTATGAGTGTTTTATTAACCAAAAAGGATGTTGTTGTATCTCAATATATTTCATCGAGGGCGATGAAGCAAACTGGTGGGGGTGGTCTGTTAGACCCCTGATCTAAGTCACTGAATTAAATGGCAGCATGGACAAGGTATTAAGCATGTTAACCTTGTCAATTGCATAAGCCACGAAAACAAACATGCAAAGGCTAAGTTGGCGACGAACTGTTGACGAAGCTAAGGTGTGCGCAATGGGACCATGGCCTGATTTCAAAGCAACAAGTGAGGACCAAGGACTTGATGGCAAGGCACCTTGGTGAGGACTTGAAAAGCTTAACAATGTCGTGTGGGCATGGCATTCATATTCAAAGAAAATAACAATGGCAAACGACCAGCAAACCAACGGCAACAATGAAACGGCATTGATGCCAACGTGGGGTGAAGCAATGGCATAGATTTGTGACCATGGCATTGGCAGAATTGAGTGGGAGCAATGCAATGCTGAAGAGTCTAAGTAGGGCAGTGTTAGGCATGGGAGAAGCTCGTCCAAAAGGCAAGAAAATTCAAAGTTGACCGGCGGTTACAAAACACATGCCTAGCACATGACCGACGGTTACAAAAAGTGCAGCATTATCCTATTTCGTGTGAAACTGAATTTTACCGCCTTGTTTGAATTATTTTGAATATACCAAGTAGTTGCGGGGTGTCAACTACATAGGATAGGATCAGGCTAAGACCAACAAGTGTTTTATTTTAATTACGCCACTTTTCAGGATTTGGCTGCACATAGTGTTATAAATGTGCAGGCTGCCTATGGTGTAATTTCGGGTTTGGCTATTCTAAGTATTAGGGAATACTAATTAGAGTGACAAATCTAAGTTAATGTCTAGGGTGATCTTAAAGTGCCAAGGTTGGTACGATTTTAGAGTGTTCTTGTATTCACTTTATTAATACAAGTTGGAAATTAAGTTTTCTGTAAAGCTGGTTGCCTTTTTCTCATTTTATATTTTCGTGGCTTTATTATATTGTTGCTTACTGTTTTATGTTGGTTAAAAACGTCCAAGAGTTAGTCTCAAAACATTGCTACCTATTTTTCGAGTTAACACCAAAAGAGTCCTAAATTTGGCAAAGTGTTGGAAGGCTGAAGTCGACAAGGTTGTTGGCTGCCAAAGTGGGTTAAATCAGTGAACTATTTGTGTTCAAAGATCAGCCCCCCTTACACCTACCATGGTGGTGACGGGTGACAGAGAATTAGGGTTCGATTCCGCTGAGGGAGCCTGAGAAACGGCTACCACATCCAAGGAAGGCAGCAGGCGCGCAAATTACCCAATCCTGACACAGGGAGGTAGTGACAATAAATAACAATATCGAACACTATGAGTCTGGTAATTGGAATTAGTACAATCTATATCCCTTGACGAGGATCCATTAGAGGGCAAGTCTGGTGCCAGCAGCCGCGGTAATTCCAGCTCCAATAGCGTATATTTAAGTTGTTGCAGTTAAAAATCTCGTAGTTGGACTTTGGGATGGGCCGGCCGGTCCGCCCTAGGTGTGCACAGGTCGTCTCGTCCCGTCTGTCGTTGATGCGCTCCTGGCCTTAATTGGCAGGATCCTGCCTCCGGCGCTGTTACTTTGAAGAAATTAGAGTGCTCAAAGCAAGCCTACGCTCTGTACACATTAGCATGGGATAACATCATAGGATTTCGGTCCTATTACGTTGGCCTTCGGGATCGGAGTAATGATTAACAGAGGCAGTCAAGGGCATTCGTATTTCATAGCCAGAGGTGAAATTCTTGGATTTATAAAAGACGAACAACTGCGAAAGCATTTGCCAAGGATGTTTTCATTAATCAAGAACGAAAGTTGGGAGCTCGAAAACGATAAGATATCGTCCTAGTCTCAACCATAAACGATGCCAATCAGGGATCGGCGGATGTTGCTTTTAGGACTCCGCCAACACCTTATGAGAAATCAAAGTTTTTGGGTTCCGGGGAGGTTTGGAGAATTGTTTAGGGAGAGGCATGCATATATCCTCTAATCAATGGGTAATCAAAGGGTGCCTGCTGCCGAAAAATCGCAAGATAAAAAATGATCGAGGGTGACTCCTTATATGTGGAGAACGTAACTGAGGACAACAATCAATTTACCGTATTCGGTGCAGGTGCTACTGCCTATGTGGACCTACTGGAAACGTCATGTTCTTATAGGGAAATGACTTGATCTAGATACCTTATGCTCACGCGATGGCCGCTTTGCGATCGAAGCATGACAATGAGTATGGTATGACCATTTATGAGTACTCTTCGCCTTTGTATAAAGTTGAATCATACCTCCTTGCATACTTAGATTCTATTAATGTTGTCCCTCTCGAGTCGGAATGGTGTGTGCTAGAAGAATTGCTTAATGTGAAGATTCTTCCATTGGAAGAAAATGAAGAAAATGTGTCAAAGGTGTCGGTGAGAATTTCATGAAAAGCAAGAGAAGGAACAAATGTTCAGTTTTCAAGAGAACTGGACACAAGAGAACCACAGTGAACAACAAAAATATTAATTAAGCTTGGTTGAATTTGTTGATTGAATTTGTTTTTTAATCATTTTTGTAATCAAGCCACTGTTTTTTTTGTTGCCAGCATTTTGGTTAATTTAATGTCAGCTATTATCGTAATTACTCATTATCTAATATAGATCAATCAAAAGATGACATACATTTTGTACACTGTCTATTAATGTTTATTATCGAGTCCACTCATTGTATATTAAGTTGTGTATTGTTAATATATAAAAATTATTAATATATAAAAATTCATGGTATTCGTAATGCAATGATTTTAATGCATGAATTAAAATATGATTAAAGAAGGAAGAGCTCCAAAAAAATTGACTAAAATTGTGACTATTTTTAATGCACCAAATCAAACAATGCTTAAGAAATAATCTAAGTATAACTAATCCAACTATAACTAATACAAGCATTATTTGCATATACACTCTACCAAATGAATCCTTAAATAATTGTCAAAAAACCAGATGTTACCATTGAAAAAATAGTAATGTGAACTTTTTTTACCATTGTAAAATTTGTATATCTAAATATTTAGTGGTTATCAAAATATATAGACCCTTTATACAATCGATACATCTCTATGTGTGTGGTGTATGTATGACCAATGAGATTTACACTCTAACATTAGTAAGGTATATTCGGGTTTATATCTATGTTAAAGCATTGTCGATACTTCACCTACTAGAATCTGACACTTATATATTGACAAAAACTAGTAGAATTTAAAAAAGACAACAATTAATTAATAATAAATTATATTTTTAAAATCTATCCAATTAAATAAGTTTTAAAAAGTGATATGATCATGTAAGAGTCCACATAAATTGGGTGTGGTGATTAGTGATGTACGAGGAAGAGTTGTGGTTATACAATCAACATCCTTAGAACAATGTTTGAGAAAACATAAGTAATGTTGTGAGGATGTCACTTGTTCAACCACACATTGTTGATTGCCAACCCCAATTTATGTGGACTCATACATGATCACATGCTTATGTTGTAAAGATGTTGATTATATAACCACACATAACTATTCCTCATTCATACTTGTGCTTTCTTCACACATTAGTTTGAAGATGTTGATTGTATAACTACAACTCTTTCTCATACATCATTTATCTCCACCCCCAATGTATGTGGATCCTTACATGACTTGTTTAAACTTATTTAATTGAATATCTTTCGATAATATTATTTATTATTATTTAATCATTCTTCCTTTTAAATTATACTAGCTACAATCTATATTTAAGCGTCATATTCTATTAGGTGCAGTATAGATCATTTTTGGATCATGATATTAACCCGTATATACCTTATTAGTGTTGAAGTGTAGATGTCGTTGGTACAATCTAAACCAAGCACATGAAAAAGTATCGACTGTCTTAATTATCTATATATTTTGACCAACAGTGACAATACTCAATTATCCAAGTTTTACAACGGTAACAAAGTACAAATTGCTATTTTTCAACAGTAATATTTGCTTTTTTAGTATATAAAAAGAAGGATTTAGGAACTCTTCCATCCTATTCTATTTTAAAATACTTAAACATCTCTTTTTATTATGTCTCAAGCATCTCAAACATCCAATGCAAAAAAATCTGACGTTTGTCGCTGTGGTAATTTAGTTGAGGACGTCACACATCGATACGAACCCATGTCGACAATTCTTTAACTGTGCAATTGGTGCATGCTCCTTTTTTAAGTTGCTTGAAAATGATTCATCAACGAGCAGCCCATCAAAATTGAGTCAGGGACTCGAGACATCAAATTTTCAAGGCATTACCAAATTTCAAATATTAGAAAGGCTTCGAAACTCCGAAAAAATAGATATTTGCTATTGAGTTTATCCTAGAGGCCAAAGAGCAGAGGAATCACTTTAAAGGATTGCTAAAAGACATCGAAATAGATAGGGATCAACTAAAATAAAAGTTGATATTGGCCGAAGAAAAAGAGAAAGGCCTAAAAATAATATTGTATGGTTTGTTGTTAGTGGTTGCTTTTTGAAAATGTGTAATAGGGATGCAGTAGTTCAATCTTATATCTTTTACTCATGTATTAGTACAGTCTATTAATAAAATGAAGTCTTTTAGGAATTGGTAAGACAATGCATTATATATACAATTTAAAGTCGATAACCTGCAACAACATCCATCAAAACAAAAATAACATTTACATGATCCAACAGTCTTAAATATCACTTCAAAAGCCAACTACTTCAACCACAAAAAACTAATTATTTTAAAACTCAACTATCTTAATCATCAACCACCAAAAACCAACCATTTCAAAATCCAATTGTCTTAAAACCCACTTCAAAAATCAACTATCTCAAAAACCAATTGTCTTAATATTCAACCACCAAAAAATAATTATCTTAAAAACCAACTGTCTTAATCATCAACACCAAAAACCAACCATTTCAAAAATCAATTGTCTTAAAACCCACTTCAAAAACCAATTGCTTTAAAAAAATCAATATAACAAATACCTTACTCATCACCATTTAGCTCACCATTGAGTTCCATAATAATACCCTTCACGTCCATTGAATTTTCATCACTGCCTTATTTTCCCTCTTCTGCCAAGCCTTCTTCTACCTTCTCTTCGAACTTCCCCTGTTCTTTTTCTTCTTCTTCCTTCTCTTCGATCTGCTCCTCTTCTTTTTCTTCTTTTTTCTTCTCTTCGATCTTCTCCTCATCTTTTTATTCTTCTTTCTTCTATTCGATCTTGTCCTCTTCATTTTCTTCTTGTTTCTTCTCTTCCAGCTTCTCTTCTTTTTCTTCTTTGTCTCTTCCAGTTTCTCCTTTTTTCCTCTTCATTTTTTTCTACCATCTTCTCCTCCTATTGTTCATTAACTTCTTCTGCAAAGTACTCATCAACTATTGCTAATGGAAGGATTTCATCAACTTCAATTGCAGCACCATCTTTATCGATTGTTGGTGTTGTATAGTCTTCATCAACTACTGCAAGATCATTGGCTTAGCATTCTTACCAATAAATTATTTTACAGAAATAGTATATAAATTAGTCTACCTTTATTTTTCTTGTTCTTTTGAGCTCTCCTCAATTTCTCATCTCGTATAAATGCAACAACTTTTATCATTGATTCCTCAAGGGATGCAACACACTCACACAAATTATCATCCTTATTTTTTTGTCCACTCGAAATATAATTCTCACAAGGTTGGTTGAAATTGTTCTCACCCAATATTTCATCCTCCTCATTCTCTACTGCTAAAGTGAGGACAGCTACACCTTTCAAATTGGCCTTTAAGGCATCAATGATTTTGTCCTTCATTTCGTCCGTATATGGCTTTAATTGTTGCCATGTAATTTTGTTTTATCTCACGGACAGTAGGTGTGAGGTATGGGTGCACAATCTACAAAATAATATATAAATAGTACAAGACATTCACTAATTTACAAATATTGCTAGATAATAATAAATAAAATTAAACCTTTGTACTTCTCCCCTTGTACTTAAATGTTACCTTCGATAATATTATCGCTCTTTGTCGTGTGCCATCTAAGTAAACGGGGAATGGGCAGAGGAGAATCCAAAGACTTCTTGGCATACTTACCAAGATGATAAAGCCTCATATATCCAAACCTGAAATTAATAAAATAATAAATGAATAAACAGAGACAATGAAATACTATATAAATATATAAGAGTTTATTATAAATTAAGTACATACTTGATAATAATTACCAAAAATTCCCAGGGGAAGCCATACAGAGCATACGATGCATTCCCTGTTTCTTTGTACACTTCACTCTACTTCTTCAAATTACTTTTGTTCTTCAAATACATCACTGTTAGATCAAAACACTCTTTCCACTACAGATAACTATTGAAGAAATCTAAATCATCTACCATATTAATGTGGTTTGAATCCACAATCTTAGATCGATCATGGGCAAGCAACATCGAGTGGACGAACCAAACTAAAGAGCACTTCAACTTCTGCTCCTTATTCAATCTAGTACCCTTAATCAAACTCATCTGATTTGTAGCAGTAATATTCTTATTCTTGGTCACTTTATAATGAAATTTCTCAACTTTCTGAAGTACTTTTGTCATTTTTGCATCACGGGGGTATGCTGAGCAATTCAGCCCCATAATCAATGCAAATTCTCCTAAGCCAAAATAAGTAGGCTTATCATTCACACAGAACCACATCTCATACAAAAAAAATTATCATTTTTCACACGTCACAACAACATATAATGGACCATCTGTCCATTGAACTTGAAATGTTTTGGAATATGCCTCAAATGTCCAAAACAAGTACCTTTAAAGTCATTATAATTTTTTTCTTGAACTAAAAGTTTTGTAAAATCACGATAAAGAGTCATTCTTGCTCTCACAGAAATTTTCGCTGGAAACGATCCTAACTCATCCATCCATGTTGTTATATTATAGGACTTACCAGAGATTTCTCTTGCACAAATTGGCAAGGACATGGGATCATCATCCTCATCTCCAATATCTCGGGTATCTCTACTACTCTCATCATGTCACGCCCCGAGCCTACACCCTGGGCGGGACTGGAACTCGGAGACCATTTCTGGCCCCAAGCGAACCCTTGGCCTGGCTTACTTAACTCAGCGGAAGACTTAACTCAATGAAACAGTCTCAAATAATAACTTAAAGAATAATAAGTTGGCCAAAATGGCACTTAAGTCTTAAAACAACATCTGAAAGATAAAGAAAGACATCTAAACTAATAACTATCTGACTGTCTATGAAGCCTCTAAAATACTGAGATGGATGTTGGGACAAACCCCACAACATCCTAATAAATGAAAGACTGAAAGCGAATAAAAGAGTCCTCCGGAATGCAAGGAGGCTCACCACTGACTCTGAGCTACTCAACTGGATCAACGAGGTGCCGGATGCTGATCCTGGTTACCTGCGTCTGCATCATAATAAGATGTAGGCCAACTGGCATCAGTACATTGAATGTACGAGTATGCGAGTTGGAATGCTAAACCACACATAGGCTAGAAGGAAATCTGAAAGAAACTGAATAACTTACCTGGCTCACTCAACTCAAACTGACTGACTCATTCCAATATAAAGCAATTTAAAGCAAGTGCAATATAAAGAAAAGTTGTTTAAAACATGCTATAAACTCTGTGTGTATGCAAAGATACAATAAATCTGAGATGTATGTAGTAATTCAAATGGTTGTTGTGGGAGTTTCTCTAACCGACAACCATCACATAAGAGCTATAGTGATGATACAGCGATCAACCCTCACGCTGCCTGAGCATCCTATACCCGGTCAAAGGTATAGAACCTGAACTACCTAATGGATTCACTAGTCTATCTTGAAAAGGATTCATCTAAAAAGTATGAACCTCTTCTACCCATGATGGCGACATGGTTCTATGGGGGCTGTGGGTTCTTTGAACTCTTCCCCAATTCGATGCTCAATACTACTCCCAAAATATACTAGCTCTTATGTTTTTAAAATATATTACCTCTGTGATTTGAGATTAGTGCTCAAAACTTAGCTCAAAGGCTATCTTGGAAATCTAAGTTCCCCTGCTTGCTTCATTTAGAAAGCTATTACTCTTTTCTGAAAACTAGCCTGAAGGCTCTTTGGAAATCTCAGTTTCCGTTCTTATTTAAATGTGAAAACATTTCTTTAGAACTTATTTGGGAATACTTAGTTCCCTAATAAATTTGGATAAATGAACTCAACTCTTTACGCTTTACTTTACTTGAAACTGGAGCCTCAAAATGAAGTTAAAACGTTTAATAAAGACCCTTGAAAACTATGAGAAACTTTACTTTGACTTGCTTCTTAACTTCTAGACTTGACTTTCAACTTCTTAGACTTTGATCTTAACTTTCCTTGAATTGGATTATGGATTCAAGGTCATGATCTCATGTTTATGAATGATTTCGTGATGTTTAGATGTACTTTAGAGTGTTAGAATCGACTAGGAAACATAGGTACATCTCTTGGAAACAAGTACTAAAAGATGGGGGAAGAATGTGGTGCACTGGCGTCCTTGGCGCTCTGAGAGGAGTGGGGCGCCAGGCCCCAAATTTCAGAGGCCTGTGTGGGGCGCACTGGCTGGCGCGGTGCCCCAAGGACCAAACTTCAGAGACTGGTTTGGGGCACGCTGGTTGGCGCGACGCCCCACCCTATTCCCCAGGTGTTTGACGACTTTTCTTCTCCCTTTTTCATCTCCAAACCCTCTAAACTTCCCTAGTTCTTTTCCCAATTACATAGGATCATTAGTACCTTCAATACACCATCAATCTAACTCGAAAAACAGCCCGGAAACATAAATCAAATCAACCCCCAAGCATTAACAATTCAACCAACAAGAATTCTACAATTTGTTCTTCAAGAACCTCACTTCTCAACATGTAAACAACTCCAAACCAAAGGATTGAAACAAGTTGGTGTGTGGGTGAACTAACCCGACACAGAAAGATCTCACATACCTTAATAGGGATCACCCCCGACGAATTCCACTCGCAATCTTGAATGATCTTGGCTAATTCTTGCCTTCTTCTCCCGTTCTTTCTTTCTTTCTCTCTTCTCCAAGCCCTAAGCGTATTCTAACTTTTCAAAACTAAATTAAGTTCTGTTTTACCCCTATAAATCCCTAAAAACGAATTAGGACATTAATTAGAGAAAAGACTACTTTGCCCTTCCCTAAATCCGGATTGAAACTTTCCTCGATCCAACAGCCCAACTTCCAGAAGGCATATCTCACTCATACGATGTCGGAATTTCGCAAACTCAGCGGTGTTGGAAAGATATCTCCAAGGGCTTTGAAAATGGCCAAAAGTACACTTTCTTAACTTAGACAAAATTTCCAGATTTCCTTATTCTTTCCAAAAATCATTATTTTCAGATTTTAAACTCCCTCTAGTCGTTTCTAGGTGTGAGATGTTACACCTCATCTCCACTATCAGTTTTTTCTTCACTAGATTCAACATCATCACTAGCCTAGGCACTATTGTCCTCATAGTTGTCAATCTCAGCCATTGTATCAGAATTTGAGTTAGACTTAGGTTCTTCAACTACAATTTTTTCTTTTTTGATGATCTGGGAACTTCTTCAGCCTTTCTTTTCTTATTTTTTGAAGCCTTAGGAACAGATCGTTTAACGATGCCGCCTCTAGTTTTAGCCATATTGTACTATATACAACAACACAATTTTCATATCAAAATATCGACCACTAGTCTATTAACATAAACAGAGTAATGCTAAAAAAATATGCAAAACAAGTACCAGTTCCAACAAAACTCGACAATGCCATTGACATAAACACCATTAAAGTCGACCAAAATACAGTAAAAACTTTCAAATCGATAGGCTAGATAAACATAAAAAAATCAAAAATTTCTACGCATTATCCAAAGAAAAACGTCAGTAATGATTCCGAATAAAAAGCATGAACTAAAAACGGGTCAGATTTTCAGAATTTTAAGCAAAAATCTAAACTTCGCTACGCAATCTCAATAAAAAAAAAGTCAAATAGGCTAAAATCTATTGAAAACATGATTAAACTTACTTGAGAGGAAGAAGATTCAAAAAGATCCAACTGAACTTGGGAAGAAGATCGAAAAAGATTCAACCGAACTTGGGGAAGAAGATTGATTAAAAAAATTAAACGTCACTTCGATTTTCAAGAACAATTATAGGATCTCACTTTTCTGTATGTTTTCAATAATGGAAGATGGAAGTTTTGTTGGAGAATGATCAGTTTTATGGAGATTAATGATTTCGTAAAGCGGGTTTATAGAAGAAGACGAAGAGTTCTCTGTGAACATTCTAAGGTTTCCTCGGAAAATGTTTATACCTAATATTATTAAATATTTTTTCGTACTTCTTGGGATTGTAATTTAATTTTTATTATGGAGGGATGAATTTATTTAATGTTGAAGTGTTGGGATGAAAATAATATTTTATATACTTGTATTTTTATTCCTAAGTTCTTAAAATGATGAAAAGGCCCATGACCCCACAACCCAACTCCACTTTTTCACTTTTTCACTTTTTCTATCCCTAACCCTAAAAATTAAATCAAAAAGAAATTAGGTGGCTATTGTTCAAATGAAGCTTTGAAGGTGTCCCCAATGCCAATTCTTCTCATGTGTATATGGTGTACAGAGTGATTTGACATAACAGTAAAATCAGATCTATCGGCATATACTTATTGGGATACACAGTAAATGATAATTTTTATCAGCTTGGAATTAATATGCAATAAGAAGAACATACAAATTGCAAATTTTCTCAAATGGAAAGAGACTTAATTTCTAGTAGTTTTGTTAAAAATCACCATGCTCTCACCAACAAAGAATTAAAGGTCGTTGAGATAATTGTGGTGTACGAATCAACTTGCACGTACTTAGACTAATTGCACGAGATATATGTTATTCCTACCAGCATCCACAAAGGTTTGGATGATCTACTTTCCAGCTTAAGAAAAAAGTAGTAAAGTAACCACTTTAGTTCTTACTCGTCCAGCTTAGTTTATTGACAACAGATCTGAGCTGACAGAGACAATTGTGGAGTCAGTAGTGACTGATTTTGGGATTCATTATCATTGGAGTCATCTCTTGGTGTGTTTTTCATAGCCATTATTGCATTCTTCACTTCCCAAGTAATCATTTTATAAATACATATAAATAACTTCTCTACTTTATCCTATTAATTTAAAAATAATATATTAATTATTTTTATAGAATTAGTTTAAATTTTTAAAAATCAAATCCTAATATAATCTGTCACTGTTAAATTACATGATCTTTTCATCTCTCGAATTTTTAATTTATAAAACTAAATTTGATTAAATGAAAATCATCTTATTTTGCAGGATTGAACTAGAGAGGAGCGTGCTAAAGAGGTTGCAATATACTTGACAATAATTTAAATTTTACCTAATGGTAGAGTTATTATTTTTATTAGTAGGTTCAAATCTAATCTATGAATTTAAAATGTAATTAATTAGTATAAACATGAATCAAGCACACACCATTTATGCTATTAATCTTCGTTTTACTTAGAAAAGGCAGAATGTTAGAATAGTGTTTGGCGTCTTTGAGAAACATATCTTTACTGTATTAGGAAAATGATTTATTAGTATCAAGTGCTTATTATTTAAAATCAAAACATAGTATAGGATTACACATGCACTTATGATACTCAAGAATAATTCATATTAGTTATTTTTAAATTAAAAATTATTATATTTTTAAATATCCGCGCAATGCATGGGTACGTATACTAGTAATATTATAATATTTATTTCACTAGTTAAGTTTATCCGTAAAAAATTCTTAATAAATTTTTAATTTTATTTATTTGTGGGGTTCATATTTATATATTACTTTGTCATGTCAAATTTGATTTTAATGACAAATTTAGTCTAGTGATTTTATTGATATAAATACCTAAGTTGAGTGATTTGTTGATACAAAACAAAGTTTAATGATTTTGCTAGACAAATTCTCAAAGTTGAGTAACTTTTTGAGATGTTAAATCATATATGTTATTGTCCATTAATGCGTTTAGCATTGGAATCATTCAAGTATTCAATACTTCAGGTAACAAACGCTTTCTCCAATGTAGAACAAAAAGAGCAAGAGTGATACAATAAAATCTTCAATACCTGAAGAGATCATCTATGCTATATTTTTTAATCTTCCCGTCAATTCTTTAACGCATGTCAAGTGCCTTTCTAAATTTTACAATTCTCTTATTTCGGATCCATGTTTTGTATATATTTATCATAACCTCTCTATATCTCATCCCGATAAGACAAAATTTCTCACACGTTCAGGGGATGGAAAATGATCTTACACGATAGATCAGAAGGTGGAACATAAAAAGAGAAATTAAAATAACGGAGCTTGCAGAAAATGTGGAGATCATTGGCATCTATAATCATGTAGATAGTCTTTTATCGTGTAGGATCATGAGTGCATCTCACATGATTTGTCGTGTAAGACGTGTGTGTCTACTTATTTAATTTTATGATAGTTTAAGTGTATTTGTATACACCTGAATTTGGAAGGCGTAGTTTTAACCTATTTTACTTTGAATTTTATTCATTTTTCAATATTTAAATGACTTACAATAACGTTTAGTCATTTATCAATATTTAGATGACTTGAGTAACACCCCAAAAAAAAATTAAACTAAGACTCGAACCATCCTTCGTTGTGAATAGGATTTTATCGAGAAATTTAAATTTTTCTCAAGTGTTAAGGTCACTAGATGAAAAAAGAAGGTAGATTATTCTATTCTATTTCCTCCTTTGGTAAGGATTGGCTTTAGAGAATTAGACTAAATTGAGTCTAAGTATACTTAAAGAAGAAAGAGGGAGCTAACTCCACCCTGATTAAGATCCTCTAATAGGGTACAGAGCGGAATTCCACAATTGCATAAGCTTCGGTCTCGATCGATTATACTTTTGGTTAATTGGGTAGGTGCAAGGAAGCTTGACTAAGAAAAGAAGTCAAGGAACGAAGAAGCTTCTCTAATAGCCCCGTTGAATAGGCGGGTGACACCTTGAGTTCCAAGAAGAACTAAAGAGAATTCATTCAAATCATTCGGAAGTTCTTTTAAGTTTTGGGTCAACTTCAAATGACCATAACTTTCAGTACAGGATGAGTTAGGTGGCAAATGAAAAGTCTTTGAATTATTTTTCCAACGCCACCGATTTTTCTAAATTAGAGTTCAGGTGAGTGAGATATGCCCTTTTGAAGTCAAACTATCCAATTATGGAAAGTTACCCAAAAATAGTGAAAAGTATTTTGGTCTTTTCCTTACCCAATAAGATTTAATTCATTTTTAGTAAGATTTTAGGGGTCTAAACTGATTAAGTTCAATTTTATAATCCTAATATACGCCTAGAGTTTTAGTTGAGAGTTCAAGAAGAGAAAAGAAGAGAAAAGAGGAGAAAAAAAGAAGGGGTCAAAGCGTTCGTCGAGATTCTTGAGTTTCGTTGCGGATTTTCGCCAAGGGATTGATCCCTAAGAGGTATGTAAGTTTTCATAGTGTTGAGTTCATTCACCCACACGCCAATCATGATTTATATATTCGAATTCGTCCATAAAGATTGAAAGATTTAATTTCTTGATTAGTGTTCTTGAAGTTTCATTCTAAATCTTGTTTGGTTGGGGTTTTGATGAATTCTTGAGATGAAAGTTAGTGTTTTGAGGGTTGCATTGAGTAGATTAGAGTGTAATTATGTTGAGTAATCAAATCCAAGTGAGTAGAGCAGAAACCATTCGATTCTAGTCGAATTAAGGTCAGAAAATGAGTAGAAAAATTCATCGGAATTGTCTGGGGGAATGGTGGCGCAACGCGCCACAGATGCGCCAGCAGTGCATCAGGATGGTGTTTCTGAAGTTTGGGGCTGGCGCCCCGCGCCAGGGTCGCCTGCCCCAACTCTTTTTCCGTCGATTGTCCCGTTTGAGTTCCTTTAAATTGCACTTTCTAACTACTCTAAACTACTTCTAAACACCTAGAAATCATTCACAACATGAATCATAACCTTGAATTCATAATTCAAATTCAAGGTAGAGTTAAGAGTTAAGTCTTGAGAGTTATTTCGAACATTTTGAGAAATTCCCTTCGAGTCTTTTTGAGAAGTCTTCTACAATTTCAAATAACTTGTTTCAAGACATGAGCAAGTGAGTATGAGAATGAGGAGAATATATTCATGAGTCTACCTTATCATCACGAGATCCTTCACATCATGAATCATAACTCTTGAATTCATTATTAAAATTCAAGAGAGAGTTAAGAGTAGAGTTCAAGAGAGCCTTTGAGTTCAATTGTGAATCCTTTGAGATCAACTATTGATTTTGAGCTAAGTTTTGAGAAAGTAAGTATTAGAATGAGAAGAGTCGTACACATGAGTTCCATATTGTTATTTAATTTACACCCTCGAGTTGAGTCGTTCATGCCCATAAATTTTGCATGCACTCCATCAGTTGAGTATCTTTGAGATGAGTAGTATCTTCAAGTTCTATGTCTTGAGTATTGAGTTCCTAACCCTTTTGAGATTATATTCCTAATCATGGGACTATTACATGTTACCCATGAAGTCCTTGAGTTGAGTTGTTCATGCCCATAATTCCGCATAAACCTTATGAGTTGAGCATTCTTGAGATGAGTAGTATCATGAAGCCCTTGAGTTGAGTTGTTCATGCCCATAATTCTGCATGAACCCTCTGAGTTGAGTACTCTTGAAATGAGTAGTATCATTGAAGTTGTTGAGTTCTGAAGTTATTGAGTTTCGAGTATTGAGTTCTATGTATATCCAAAAAATCTGATTTGGATACAATCGAATTACAGAATGTGGAAACGCACTTTAGACGCATTAATGACTTAGCAGGAAGCCATGAAAATATTTCAAATATTATTTCTTGAGGAATCGATAATTCTTTTCCGGCAGAATAATTCATCTTCTTGTTCATTGTTGACGGCGGCTTAAGTTTATTGTATCCTTGGTAAAGCTCTTATTGAAGGTTGCAGGCGGCTAAAGTTGACATTTTTAAATTTGTTTTAAAACTCTAGACACAATACTATTACCCAAAAATATGATTATTTTAAAGAACCCTATGACCAATTTTATAGCAAAAAAATTGAACGTATGTTTTGTTTTTGGTTTTAAAACCTTAAACAAAATATTGCAAGCAATTATTTTGATTTTTATTTTTTAATTGGGGGTTAGGGGAGGGATTGCAAGGTGGGGAATCAACTCATCACCAACAAAGTGAAAGTTCAAATAATCAATCAACTCAGCTACTAAAGACTCCCCAATATTGCCAATGATCTCTCATTATTTCGCAAAATGATTGACTCTACTCCTTAAACTATTTTTCCCCTTTCAGAAGAAAACTTGCTCAAACTAGGAAGATTTTCCAAGTATTTGTTTAGTGTAAGTAGAGAATAATGGAAAGAGGAAGTGCCGAAAAGATTTATAAAGCATATTCTGAAGAAGGGAGGTATACGCTTTTTCATCTTTCTTTTGCTCAGCAGAGTAATAAACTCTTCCTCCGTGCAGAAGAATTTTTTTTGTACTAGATAGGTCAGGCTTGTTCAGCTTGTATTCATTTATTCCTTTCAACAAATAGATTAGATAAGTAAGAGCTCATTTGACAAGCCCGTAAATTTGGAATGATAATTGTCTTCATGCTGTCTAGATAAAGCATTAACTACTTGGATCTTAGACCCCTTCTTGTATTGAACCTCATAGTCCAACCCCAATAGTTTTGTCAGGCCCTCTGTTGAATAGTAGCAGTTACTCTTTGTTCTAGCAGATATTTAAGACTGTGATGATCGGTCTTTACCTTGAGAGAAAAATATGTAACTGTGAAAGATTTCAGCTTGACGAGATGTGTTGTGCGCACACAATTGTTGTTTTGAAGAGAAAAAAATATAACAGAGATACATCCCTATTGTTCTGATTACTACAAATCAGCTGCATTAGCAAACATGTATGAAGTTCCAATGGTTCTAATACCGGATAAAGAGGATTGGTCAGTACCAGAGTTTGTTTTGGAAGAAATTTTCTTGCCACCTAGGTACAAAAGGATACCTGAATGACCAAGGAAAAGATGGAAAAAATCCAGATGAAAAGATAAGCACAAACACAAATTGTTGTAGACGTTGTGGACAAGAAGGTCACAACCGAAGAGCTTGTACATTTTTTCCGAAAAAAGATTGACAAACTCTTTTTTGGGACTACTATTATGTTTCAGATACATTATTTTGAGATTACAGATTTTTAGTTTTTTGCTTTTCCACTATTACCTTGATAAAATATTACAATTTACTGTTAGCTGGTGAAATTATGATACAATAAATTGAAATGTTGAGATTTTCAACCTTGTGTTCATTTTTGTAACACATTATGTTTCATATAACTATTTTAAAATAATGTATCATTAGCTATTTGATAATAACGTACCACATATTGTGTTTGTGAAGATAGTACCACTCAATATGGTTCAAATACATTTTTATATGATGTATCATGATCTAGTTGATAATGATGTATCTGATATAATGAGCTTGTGAAAAAAAGTAGTATTTAAAATGAAATAAAGTGTATCTATAAATGTATCACAATAAGTAAGAATTAATTTATCAATTAGATACATGAATGAATTATCAACTAACTACAACTAATTGTCCAATGTATCCACATGAATGAACCAACAACTAATGAGAACTAAGTTATCATGTAAGTACATAATTGAATCATCAATCAAGTTATAAATTATATTACATTGGTTAGGTATCAAAATGTATCAGCAACTAACTTGAACTAATGAGAAGAAATAATGTTGTATGTCTATGCATTAATAAATTTGATACTTAATTTTATCAAAATTTTGTATCGGATTATACAAAACAATTGCTTACGAAAATTCATACTGTAAATAACAACTAAAAATAATGAAAGTGAAAGTCAAAATAAACAACTTTTTAGAGAAACACTCAAAAATTTCAGTACAAGTATCTTAAAACAATAAAAACAAAAAACTCTAAAACTAGAGTTGATGTATCTCAACAACAATTACACTATAAAAAAGTGTCTGACAACTGATAGATAATCTCTATTTAACATTAACCAAATCGTCTTGAGTTCGTGTTGTGAATTAACTCTTAGGCCTTAGTGGATCCTCATTTTCACTAACGTATCCTGCCTTCACCTTTTCAGTACCGTATTTCCATACTAGGGTTGCATATCGTGAACGGAGATAATATGAACGGAAACCATTGTGTAACACCCCAGAAATTTCCAAGTTAAGATACGAACCATTCTTGAATTGCATATAAGGTTGTATCGAGTGATTCTTAATCGTTCTTAGATTCTAAGGTCAATTCATTGTGGGAATGATTTTAGATATGAATTAAGGCCACTAGAATCCCCTAGCACAAAGTTGAGTTGAAAGATCTCTTAACGATTGAGTTTCAATATGAGATTCTACTTGGGTCAACTTCAAGCGACTATATCTTCGAGGACATAAATAATTAGGTGACCCATCACCTACCAAATTAAAGGTCTTTGAGTCCTCTTTCCAACGCCACCAAGTTTGCCTCAATCTAAATTTTGAGTAAAAATTTATGACTAATTTACTAAGGACGCTCTAACCAGCAGCAGCTCTGCGATGGCTCCGCGTTACGGAGTGAATACAAACCTCACTCTCCACTGGAAAAATATCTTGACTTCCATCTCATTTTATTTATTTTTTAAGGATATTTTAGTCCTAAAAACCCTTATGAAGTCATCTAAATTACCCTAAACGTGTAGAAAAATCAGTTTTCATAATCAAACCCTCTCATTCACTCCTAAATTTCTACGCTCAAGAACTTCAAGAAACGCTAAGGCTAAGGTTCATCTTCTAAGATTTTCCTTCAAGTTTCTTCAAGAACATTGTTCTTCCAGGTATGTGAGGCTTCTCATAGTGATGGACTTGTTCGTCCTCATGCCAATCATGTAATTTGTTCTTTAAATTGTCCATGAAATCATTTATGTAAAGATTCTTCAAGAGTTCTTGAAGTTTTAACCTCATTCTTTAACAATGGAAGTTTTGAGTTCTTAGGTGAGAGTCTTGCAAATGAGTGGTGTTTATTGATAGAATTTGAGTAGGATGTTAATAAAATTGCATTGGGTTCGTGTTTATTGATAAAATCTGGGTGGGATTTCAATGAAACTGCATTGGGTATTGGATTAAAGTGAGTGTGGAAGAGGAAGAAAGAAATCGGCCAAATATTTGAGTTCAGGGTCGTGTCGTGGAGACGCTTGAAATTCCATACCCAGTCGATCACCCCCCTCTCTGTGTTGTGGAGAGGATATGGATTCTTCTGCCTCAAAAGTCTTTTCACGACTAATAATTTAATTCCCTCTCCACGTCGCGCCATGGATACGTTAGGGTCACCTGACCTTTTCTCTTTCGTCCTTCATTCTGTATGTGTTCTTTCAAATTGTACCTACGTTCTCTTCATGATATTAACTCTTAAAGTATTTATTTATCCTTGAGAGAGTCTACACGTCACACTCATATGTCTTCATTTACAATTTGAATTAAAGTAAAGTTAAGAGGAAAGTTCAAGAGATCCTTTTGAGTCAAATTTGAAATTTCTTTTGAAATTGATTTGAGTTTCGAACCATGTCTTGAGAAGAGTTGTATTCACGAGTTTCTATATTGTTATTTAAGTCCTTGAGTTGAGTCGTTCATGTCCATAATTCCGCATGAACCCTATGGATTGAGTATCCTTGAGATGAGTAGTATCGTTGAGTTCTGAGTATTGGTTTCCTATATTGTTATTGAAATCCTTTAGTTGATTCATTCATGTCTATATTTCATCATGAACCCTATTTTTAGTTATAAGTCTTGAGGATCTTTGAAAGCTAATCATTATGTTTTAAACTGAGTTTTGAGGAAAAGTTTAAAGGTCCTATTTTAGAATCACTTAAGAGTTTCAATGTTATATATATATATTTGATTATTGGAGTTAAAAGATAAGTTCATAAGTTCATGGTTTAACAATGTAATCACGTCTAATGTTTTGAAAAGTATTTCAATAAGGTAAGAAGTCCACTCTTTGTAATGGGTGAATTGAGAATAATGTTATATCAAGTATTTTGGGAGTAGTATCGAGCACCGAATTGGGTTCGAGTCTTTTATGATTCGGAAGTACCATAAAACTAAGTAGCCAGCGTAGGATATAATAACATTGATTCCTCATGTGACTCCTCACTGCCTCTGACAAGGCCAATAAGATGGATCCATAGTTATGATATCATCCTATACCCCTATCACGACCCGAGTCTACACCCTGGACGTGACCGACACTCGAGAACCATTGCTGGTCTCCAAGCAAACCTTATCATGGTTGACTACAAGCGGAAGACTAAATCAAGCATACAAAGACTTAAAACTGAATTTAAAATTCATAAAACTCAAATAATTCAACCTTTAAAAGTTTGAACAATACTCAAAAGATATACTCAGAGTTTATGAATCAACTCAAAAGAATTAAATTACATAAAACTCCTTAACTTTGTCTATCTATGAAGTCTCTACTAATACAGAAGGATATTGGGACAAGACCTACGATATCTCAAAACTACTAACTGTAAGATAAAGTTGAAGTCCTCTGGAATATGAGAAGGCTCACCACAGCTGACTGGAATACAACATGACCTCAACAAAACACCCGTTGATGATGATGATCGTGAGTACCTGTATCTGCATCATGAAACAATCAAGGCCAAATGGCATCAGTACATGGAATGTACGAGTACCGAGAAAGAGCTTTTTATGGTGGTTGTACCTCTAGTGCTCCATGCTTTATTCTTTTTGGCAATCTTTTCAAGTTTCTCGGCATAATGCTGAAATGTTTTAGCTCTGAATGATCCTCCAATAATAGTATTCAACATCTCTTTACCATTGCCATCCAATCATCTGTAGAAGAACTCCTTGAGTGATTCATCATAAATTCGGTGGTTCAGGAAACTTCTCAGGTAGTTTTAACTTCTTTAACAATGGGAAATATTTTTCAAGGAATAATATATGCAACTCCTCCCATATTGTCGTAGTTGAGTTATATGGAAGCTAAGATAGTCACACGGTAGCATCACTAGTCAATGATAATGGGAACTAAGGCTGGCAATTGGGCAGGACCGGATCAACAGGACTGATTTTATCGGAACCGATACCAAAACCGGGACACGTTACCGGATTTATTTACCGGAACCGGATCTTACTGGAACCGGTTTTACCGAAAATTCCCAAAGGTTCCACCCGGTCCCTTAGTTACCGGATAGGAACCGGTTTGGACCAGACCGGAACCAATTCTTACCAGATCATTGTGTACCAATATTTTTTATTATTTTTTATTAACTTTAATTATTATATAATATTATATTATTAATTAATAATATTATATTATTAAAAAACTTCAATTCAAAACTTTAAACTTTAAAGTTTCAATTGAATTTAAGTTTAAAGTTTATATTGAAAATTTGAATTTAAAGTTTAAAATTGACTTTAAAGTTTAAAGTTTATATTGAATTTAAAGTTTAAACCTTAAAATTCAATTTTA
>NW_006238927.1:4821064-4835597 GCF_000226075.1 Solanum tuberosum | reverse complement strand
CTTCCATATCATCATCACTATTATCACCAAATATTTCATCTATTTCGTCTTCTATTTGGCTATTTAATTGTGGTAGTCCGGTATTTCTTCTTTCGGCATTGACCCAATCTCGAAACAACACCGATATTTCCAAACTATCCTTTGCTAATGAATATCGATGATCTCCAATCATAAATCTCGCCGCACTAAAGGCTTGCTCTGAAGCGACCGATGATGCTTGAATCGCTAGTACATCTCGAACAATCCTAGCAAGGGTCGGAAATTGATTTTCACGATTCTTCCACCATACTAATATTGGAGCTTGAAGTTGTCCTTCTTCATGCCTAATCTTTTCCCGTGCCTGATTGAAATATAAATCAAAATCATTATTAGTAGATGATTCAAGCTCAAGATAATCATCCATCCAATCATCCGTATCATCGCTTCTAGGTTTACAAGATGGAGGTTCAACTATTGGAATATTTTTTTCCATAGATTTATATGTATTATATAACTCTCTAGCTTTTATATATATGCTACTTTTACAATCTTCAACCCTAGGAGTTTCATCATCTTTAATTTCTAAATTTGCATAAATCTTTTCAACCATTCTTTCAACACCTTTTAATTTGTAATTTGGGTTGAAAGTAGTAGCAGTCAAATAGATTTGAGGAATAGGGAAAAAATATTTTTTGAATTTTTCAATCATAAAAGCAAGGGAATTTTCAAATCGATCTTTTCCTTTATATTTTGCAGATTCAGATGAAATAGCACAAATATTTACTAAAACAGAAGAAATAGTTGGATAATATTGACCAGAAGCAGCATTTGTTGCTTTATAAAAAACACTTAAAAATTCAATAAGTTCTTTTGTATTTTCCCAATCTTCATAGCCAATTCTCAAATTCGGGTCCGCATTATGAGCATTAAAAACTAATTGTACCGGCTCTTGATAAATATAAGCAACTTGAAGCATTTCAAATAAAGAATTCCATCTAGTGCATACTTCTTTTGGAACTTTTCTATATTCAAGTCCACATTCTTTACAACGATTTTTAAATTCTATAATTCTAGCTTTTATTTTAGCTTTAAAAATCCAATTACAAGCAAGTCTAATTTTTTCACAAGAAATTCCAAATTGAGAAACACCATCCTTTACTATCAAATTATATACATGTGCGGCACACTTAATATGAAAAGAATCATTATCAATGGACAAAGTTTACATTTTAAATAATCAATTGCTTTCAAATTATTAGAAGCATTATCTAAAGTGACACTCATTATTTTATCACATATTCCATAAAATTGTAAAACAAGGCCTATTTTTGTTGCTATATAAGCACGGGTTTTTGTTTCTTCAACATATTTATATCCTAATATTCGTTTTTGCATGTTCCATTCATGGTCAATCCAATGGACAGTAATTGTAAAATAATCATTACCATTAGGACTACGTCCCATATCAGAAGTAATAGATAATCTACCATCATAATAAGCAAATAAACAACGAAGAAAATGACAATATTCTTTTTGATATTTAAAAAGATCACTTTTAATTGTACTTCTTGGAATACCTTCATAATCTGGGTTATACAATTCCCGAATATACTGAATAAAACCAGGATGTGAAGGAAATGAAAAAGGCAAACCACAAACAGCAACCATTTTAGCTAATTCTCTACGATCTTTTTCTTTACTATATGTGCGGTGTGTGCTTCGGCTAGCCGGGTTAGTCATATTTAATTCACTTTGAACCATATTAGAACCTCCAGCTCCCATAGAATTTTCAGGTTGAGGTATTCCATTTCTATTAGCCCTTTCTATATCATCTAGGCGAGCAAATTCTTTATTACAGTTTCTCAAATGCGTTCTTAGTCGTCCCCCCTTGTGTACCCGTAGTCATATGTTTCATGGTCAATTTACATTTCGTGTAAGTAACAGTAGTTTTTTCTTCATTTTGTACCAAAAATTTCCATACTAAAGATCTTTTAACATGTACAACGGCCTTTGAAAAAGTAGGTAAAGAGGGGACTTCATCTTGTTCAGTTAATTTGGTAGCCGGACTAGTAGGAGTAGGGGTCTCATCATTTTCGTCATTTATTTCTACTTCCTCATCTAATTCTTCCTCAAAATTAGTAAAACATCTATTTAAAGTCTCATGATCTACTATATTTTCGGAATTAAATTCAATAGGTCGTGAGTCTCGTGTAAAAGAAGTTTCATCAACATGAGTATAATCATTAGTATTAATTCTAAATCTAGGTAACAAATTTATAGAACTAGAACTACTTCCTCCTCCTCCCCTATTATTTTTTCTTTCCGACATTGGTCTTTTACCACTATTTATTTCAAATTCATGTTCAAGTTTAAAATAATTAAATATTATGAAAAACAAGCAAGATAATATAACAAAATAAAATAAAATAACGTAATTAATAAACAAATAAAAAATTAAAAGTTGGAACGAATGTACCGAACGTCCACGTAAAAGTAGACGTATAACCAAAGACGGAATTGAGAGATGCCAATTGAAGCTTCCGATTTACTTCAAATAAATCTCCGAAATCCGAACTCCAAGTCAATATCACAAAATAATAATTATGAATTTATGAGAGATTGAAAATTAAGAGATTTTATAAGATGTTAATGAAATATTTTGTGAATTTGTCATTTAAATGAAAATATATGGGTATATTTATAGTGTTAGGGGGTTAGAGAGGGGTGGGGGCTGTTTTGAGCTGTTTTGGGCCCCAGCCCAACGGCTATATAACGTTCAACTTAAAAATAAAAAAAAATAAAAAATTGGAATTGACCGTTGAACCGGATCAACCGGACAGGAACCGAACCGGATCAACCGGATAAAAAACCGGGTTCCGTTTCGGTACCGGTTCCTTATCGGTTCAACCAGTATCGAACTTACCGGTACGGGAACCGGACCGGACCGGAAAAAATCTTGTCCAATTGCCAGCCTTAATGGGAACACACATAATCCGATAGTGTCCATGTCTATGTCTGGCCTACCCACTCTACTCTTACAAACACTGGTGACTTTACTCAGATGAGCATATGGGTCTTCAGATGGTAGACCAGCAAACAACCCTCTGGATGTAAGCATTTGCATCAGGCTGCTAGTGACAACGAACATATGTAAGGATGGTAGTGTAGGTACAACGATGGCACTCATTGATCCAACAACATTATGATCAACCCTGTAATTATCACATACATCTAGTGTTGGCCTCTCTCGGATCGGAGGTTGATCTGCACTATCACAAGGTTGTTCTGGTTGTTTCATGTTACCTCTCCCACACCCAGAAGTCGAGCTCCATGATTACCCTCTAGTCCCTCTCCGATCGGTGTTCAACCCTAGATTTTGGCCACATCCGGTGTTGGCCATTATTCGTAGTGTTTTCTTTAGTTCAAGATTGAAAGAGGTCAGGGGATTGCGTTGACTCGTGTACTTGGCATACATTAGGCTGACTTGTCTTGGTGGGAAAAGACGAGTTTCATCACACCCATTTTTGTATCATGACAGCTACAATGGTTGGAGGATTATGCTTTGGACCGTATATAAGGTATCTTATAAACATGTATCATGCACCAAAAATAATTCAGCAAAATGATGTACATAAATGTGTTGTATCTGTTTTTATAAATGATAGTGTATAATTGTGTGTATATGATAATAATTGTATAAGTAATGTATACACATTCATATACACTGTTATACAATATAGATTTATTGTATAACAGTGTATAATGATTGTATAAATATTGTATAATTATATTTAAATAATGTACAAACAGTGTGTCCACGGTATTATACACATATCAAATGAAGAAGAAAAATGACCCTTGATTCTAATATTAATTTATTTTAATGATAGAATCGCTAAAAAGATATTTAGAAATAAAACAAATTTTAAGAATGAAAGATAGTAAAATAAGAGTGGCGGGACGATCAACTACTTTTTTCAGATTTTCGAACCCTGTTCTAAATTTCCTTTCTTTTCGGCTCAAGTGATGTTTGCTTTAAGTATCAATTATCTAGTTAGGACTGATGCTTTGATTTCAGATTATAATTTCGTATCCCAAATTTTTCAAAATGAAAAAAACAAGATTTGGAATTTTAAATTATGATTTCAATCTTTTAAAAATGTAAAACTTGATCCATAAGTTTGTATTTCTTTTTAAAAGAAGACTCGACATTTTAAATTTTGTAAAGAAGACTCATGTTCGGCATATAGTGATTATTCATATCATGGAGGATAATATTAAAGAATACATAGTAACTATATAATTATATAAAAGAATAAATAGTTGCTACTATTATTGACTAGTCAATATTTATAAAATTGTGTGTATTTGAAAGTTTGTAATTGCTAACATTTATTTATAAAAAATAATATGGAGATACGTGATTTATCAATGCAGTGTTTTAGGATATTATGATATGTTGTTTATGAACTATGGTGTGCTCATTTGGTAAGATTCTATAAGAATTGAGAAAATTTTGATAATTTTTATAACTTGCGGGGCTCTCATATTTATGAAAAAAATACAACTTAAAAAAATCCAAGTTGCACATCCAAACAAAACTTTAACTTTAAATTAATTTGATTCCAAATTATGATTCTATATCACATGTCCAAACAACACTTAGTGTTTGATTATTTTACTACTTGGACGTAGAACATCCCATACAAATAATGGACATATGACTTTTCTAGTGGAAACATGCATTAACAATAATATATATAGTACCATACTTGGTTGTTGTCAAATTGAGTTTTGACATATTTAGAGTTCATAAAAAGTAGAGTAGCTGGTTTTTATCCATATTTAAATAGTTATCATGATTTATATCTAAAACTTGGAATCTTTGAAAACAAAAACCTACTAAGTAATCTATATCTATATTGATTTGGACTTTATGAAAAAACTTAGTTTTGAAAAATAGACCATTTATGAAAAGATTTCCTTCTACATGCATCCAGAAAGATCTCCAATTAATGGAAGTGGATATAAGCCCACTTACTGCTTATAAATGTGACTATTGCTATTAGGTTTTGTTGCAATTTATACACTTTTCTGCAAATTTTTATAGTTCATATTTCAAAGATAATGCAAGTCAATTGATTGACCTTTAGCCTTTGTTTTGATAGTACATTTATTTGACTATTAGAGTAAATTAGGTTTATAATGTAGATTAAAATGGTTCATTACATATTAATTAATTCTAACATTTGGTTAGGGACATTCAAACTCAATTCATTTGTTTGACTTTACTTTGACTCGTTGTAATGTAGATATTTTGGAGATCAATAAAAAAAAGCATGTGAATTAATCTTTTATTACGATTTTCCAACAAATATATGCTTTTTTTTGCCTTTGAAACTAGATTTGTGTGTAAAGGAGACGGGGTAGCAAACACAAGTTCATGCACCTTATAAAAGTTTATCTATTTAATAACAATGATTAATTAGTATCAAGCAACCTAGATTGATCTCTTAATTAATAATTTAATTCAAGATTGAAAAATAGTAATAGTAATCCATTGTTATAAGCTTCCTTTGTTGACAACAAATGTACACTATGGTCAACCACAAAGAGATGTCTTTGACTTTGTAGATCAGTATTAAGACAAAAATGTAGTAGGAAAATAAAATTAGATAGTGGCTAATTAGGCTGCGTTAGAATATAATTAAATTATAAAAATCTCAACATGAAAATAAAGGATAGTGGTACAATATTTTTTAAAGGCTTAGAGTGAAGTAGTGTTATAGTTTAAAATACAAAAAAAAAATGTGACAAGTAGGAATAATGGTTAATTAAAATGTTGGGGCTTTTGGCAACCCGATGTCTCATGTTTGAAGAGCAATGATGAATAAAGAAAGTAAAAGATAGAAAGTGGAAGTATTAGTTTGTGTTCTACTAGGACAGCCTTGTTGAGTTCATACTGGACAATCTTTTCTTTGTTATAATGGAGGAATATTTAACTCTTACTTTCTTCAACTTTTATATTACACATGCTTGCTAGCTTTTGGCTAACTTATTACTCCATAGATCTAATACTTTTTATAGGTTCTATTTTGTGTTCTAATATGCTTTCGAGTTCCGATCGATCGAGTGTGAGCATATAGTATTTGTATTTATGCAAATAAAGTAAGCATGTTTATAAGTAATCGAAAAGTTATTTAAAAGTAACGGTTTTTAATTTGTTTAGAATTTACCATTATCTTTTTAACTAGTGAAATTGTTCATACTTTGACGGCTATAAGGAAACATAATAAATTTATATATTAAATTAATTATATAACAATTCTTTATTTAATAAGTAGTATATAATATTTGTATTTAGATTAGTGTCGGATAAAACAATATTGATATATCTCTTCATATGCCACATGATATGTTTTTACATTTTTTTAACATACAAAAGAGAAATTTTGTGCATCCTTTTCAGTACAAACTATTCATATCTATATGGTAGAACAAAACACTTACGATGATGAAGTAAATGGAATAAGAAGTCATATTTTGAAATAACAATATATTGTATTACATTGAAAATGTTATTTTATGTTTTGATATTCTCAATCTTTTGTAGGAGCACTTGATTCCCTATTCAAATTTTGATTTCATAAAAACCATTGAACTTCTTAATTGTGTCTTTATTATAATTACATTTGTTTATTATAATTTTTAAATATTAATTAAATATTTCTAAGAATTATGATAATGACACACAAAAAAAGTACGAATAATATTCAAGAGTAGAAGTTATAAGTATGAGTAACAAATAATTTAAATGTATGATTTTTTTTTTTGACAATGAATACATTAATAATTATGCATTGATTTTATTGTAAATAATAAATAAATTAATTGTGAAAATAAGGGGGGAAAGTAAAAAAAATGATGAAAAAATATAAATGATTGGTGGCTGCATAAGAGATGTGTCATGTTATTACTATTTAATAAACCACAATCATATGACATATAGATGATAAATTTTATTAATTATGTTGTTAAGACATAAAAATAACCTACACTACTACACTCACAAAGTAATTAAAAACGAAAAGAAAAAAAATTAAAAATATTTTTCACACAAAAAGAAATAGTAACGAAAACATATTGTTACATACGTAAAAGAATAGACAACGACTACAAAATTTGCAATTTACAAGTTCATTATAATCAGCAGTAATTCATGCAGAGCATTGACACAAATATGATTTTTTTCAACTGGCATGTTCATTCCTCTCATTAACTTTTTAGTTTCATAGAAATTTTTTGACATCACATTATCAGGCAGAATAATCTCATTCACATATTAACAAATGTCATCAAAACATCTTTCAGAAAGGTGGTATTCAGTCTTGATATGCAATAAACGAGCAACGACTAATAATTTTGAGTGTGTTTCACAATTAGGCCACAATTCTTGATTTGCAGAATCAATCATATCATAAAAAAATTGAGCCTGCTATTCTTTCATATTATCTATTAATGAAAATAATAATTCTTTTAGATGGACAATCAGTCGGGGTAAGTATGGATTTTAGTTGAATCCCATTTATGAATTGGGTTACATTATAATAAATTGGGAGTTGATTTAAAACATGTCAATAGGAAGATATCATGAAATTAATTGTTTTTTTCAATATTATTTTCAAGTGTATGGGGTCAAAATATGAATCATAAGTGGTTTTATAAAAAAATATATTTTTAAAAATATCATTTTTATTATTTATTTGAGAAGGGCTTAAATTTAGGCCAATCACATTAAGCAATGTAATAAATAAATATTTAATAATTTTACAATAAGGGGACTATTAAAAATAAGGGCAAATATGAGCCAAACAATTAACATTGAGGGTATTTTTGAGCCAAAAGGTGGACATCAGGGGTATTTTAGGGCCGAAAGATGGATAGAGGGTAATTTTGTACCAATTCAAATATTTGAGGGGCATTTTAGACCCTTGTCCGATTAATAATTGCCCATGAATCAAAATTTCTATTTTGACATTTTTTTCCGATTACATAGGCACTTTAGTCTCTCACCATCCCTCCCTTCTAGATGACTCAAAGCGAACTCAATAAATTGTTCTACACCCCTTACGAATTCAGAATCATATAGACCTTTGATTAATTTTTTGTATATACATTGACGATTTGAACTCATTTTACTTGTAAACCTTCTTTTCTAATAATGTCTAAAGGGTATAGTGAAATAAAACCACAGAGAGAATTGAAAATTAGAAATTTGTGGTATGACAAAAAATGAAATAGAAAAAAAATGTTATTTGTTTGAACATTGAACTGGAACTCTCTCTTTTTTACAGCAAATATGCAGGTTATATATATTGACTAAATAATAACCTTTTCTCCTAAAATAATTCAAACAAAGTCCTATTCAAATAAAGAGATAATCTGATATCATTTCAAAATAATGAGAACTGAAATATTTGATTCAATCATCTCAAAAATCATAAGTTAAAACAGTAAAAGAAGACATATGAAGAAGCAAGTATTTTTTTTAACAAAAAGCATTGCAATTATAAAATCACTGAATAGTAAAAAAGGATTCAATTTAATCAAGCCAGAAGGACAAATGTTTCTACTCAAGCTTCCTTTCTTTCTTTTTTAGTAGGTTAGTTTAATCAAAACTTCATAAAACATGTAACTCAATATATGAAGGCAATGAAAAATATTATGTTACTCTACGTCTTATGTGATTTTAAATTTCTTCTCTAGCAGTTTCGAATTTGGAGGACTCCTCAACCAATCTCACAAGTATCTTAATTACACAAATCTCTTTATCAATGGAATTCAAAAATAAAAGTGTATATTCCATCTTATTTAGTCTATAATCCATCAACCACATGCTATATAAACACTATATATTAACCAACCAAAAAAAGCATGTTAGAAGATTTACAATTAATCAAAACAAACAAAATGAAAAAATAAATGTGATAAAGAATACATAATGTTTAGCCGAAAGGATTGTGGAACTGAGAATTCAAGAGTGGTAGATGAATTGAAGGTAACTGTATTTAAAAAAATTACTTGAAGCGTGAACGTGGGCAACAATTGGAGCTAGAAAAAAAATGAATAATGGCTCGAGTATAACTCTATATTTTAGGGAGGTGGATTACTTTAGCGGCAAATTTTTTATTTGGACTATTTTTACAAAAGAAAAAATAGATTCTTATATTAAAATAGTACAAATTGAG
The DNA here is from genome assembly GCF_000226075.1 of Solanum tuberosum. Lineage (NCBI taxonomy): Eukaryota > Viridiplantae > Streptophyta > Magnoliopsida > Solanales > Solanaceae > Solanum > Solanum tuberosum. The sequence continues at coordinate 4,826,370 of NW_006238927.1, read as the reverse complement.
TCCAAAAAAACTATAGCTAATCTTTTTAATGATTGGATATGCCATGAAATCATTAATATAAATATAATAATTAAAAAGTGCAAAAATTGAAACAAGCATCGGAGTTTACACAACAAGTACCTCAGCACAAAACAAGCCACACATGCAATTATTTGAACAAAAAGAGGATGAAAGGGTAACAAAACATGCACTAGACACACCAATATGAGTCTTTTTAAGAGAAATTGATACATCTGATAGAGTTTGAGTTACAAGTTTAGGTGATTTATAGCTAATGTGAATTATCCTTTATCGGTAGCTCTCCAATCTAAGCGATTTGTAGATTTAATCATATGTAGTGATTTGTAGATCTCTGATTAGATGGGTTGTAGTGCCAATATGACGAACTATAAAAATATAGTGATGGATGGATGGAGATTTGCAATTTTCAATCTGTTTCAGCGAATTTACAATTCATTAGCTCTCTGAATTCAGGATGGATAAAGATTTAGAAGGAGATTCAAGAAAGGGCAACACATCAGCTCTCCAAAATTATTTTGAATGTTAATGATAGAGATTTTTCTTGTTCAAAATGAGATTCAAAATAAGCTCTTATCTTTAGAATGAGATTTGAAGTCATAGATAGCAAAAACTTATCTTCTCCAAATTTACTAGATAAGAAGAAGATGGAGACCATTAATGACTTCTCTGCTCTTTGTTCTAGTTCTTTATGTTTTTCTTAAATTATTTTATTTTTTATTTTTTGCTTCTTTATTTTAATTTAACAAAATACTATTAATAAGTTGTCCTCCACTAAGTTATGCTTACTGTTTTTTAAAAAAAAATTATACATGGAAGTGTGAAAATTTAATTAAATACTTTAATGTAAAAATATTTTCTTTTATATTTTATATTATATTATATAAATCAACTATTTTACAAAAGGCATATAATAGATCTGATTGTATCTTTAGAAAAGATTTATAAATAATTAGAAATTATATTTAATTAAAAGGGATAAATGGTATTAACTTTTTTGGATGTTGGTTTGTTAAACTAAAAATTAATAAACATTATATATTGACTGAAGTCAAACAGTGGACAAAGTTAAACTTCAAAGTTAAAACGTCTAACGACACATATTCAAAACGAAAGCCTCGAAACTCAAACCACCATTCTACTAGATCAAAAAGGACCTTCCGAAGCTAACCACGATGACACAATTCTCATCCGAGCATGTTTACCAAGAATGCTGACCGAAGTCAAATTTTGGACATACCTTCAAAATTAAAACGCCTAACAACACATGAAATATTAACAAACGCCTCGAAACACGAACCAACCATCCTATTAAACCAAAAGGATCTTCCAGAGTTAACCACGCTGAGAAAATGATCATTCGAGCACGTTTATCAAGAATGATGAATGAAGTCAAACTTTGGCCAAAATTTCAAAGTTAAAACGCCTAAAAGCACAAACCCAAAATGAAAGCCTTAAAACTCGAAGCAACCATCATACTAGACAAAAAAAAGGACCTTCTAGAGCTAACCGTTCTAAAGGAATTCTAATCTGAGCATGTTTACCAAGAATATGGACAGAGGTCAAACTTTAGCCAAAATTTCAAAGATAAAATGTCTAACGACAAAAGTCAAAACAGAAGCCGCAAAATCCGTACTAGTTATCCTGTTAGATAAAAAAGACCTTCTGAAGCTAACATCGTTGACAAAAGTTTCATCCGAGTACATTTACCAAGAATGTTTACCGATGTCAAAGTTTGGCCAAACATCAAAGTTAAAATTTGTAACACCACAAACTCAAAACAAAAGCCTCAAAACCTCAACCATTCATCCTACTAGACCAAAAAGGACTTTCCAGAGCTAACCACACTGATATAATTCTCATTCGAGTATTTTTACCAATAATTTTGATCAAAGTTAAATTTGGCAAAAACTTCAAAAGTAAAATGCTTGAATGGAATAAACTCAAAACAAAAGCCTCAAAATCCGAACCAACTATCCTACTAGACCAAAAAGGATCTTCCGCAGTTAAACATGCTGACAGAATTCTCATTCAAGCATGTTTACCATGAATGTTGACCAAAGTCAAGGTTTCATAAAAAATTCAAAGTTAGAATACCTAACGACACAAACTCAAAATGAAAGCCTCGAGACCCAAACCAACCATCATACTAGACCAAAAAGGACCTTTCGGATCTAACCGCTCTGATGAAATTCTCATCCGAGCATGTTTACCAATAATCTTTAGCAACATCCACTATGGACAAAACTTTAAAGTTAAAACGGCTAACGGTACAAACTCAAAATGACAACCTGCAAACCTGAATCAACCATCCTACTATACCGAAAAGGACCTTTTGGATCTACCATGTTGACGAAAACGTTTAACAACACAAACTCAAAACAAAAGCCTCTAAACTCGAATCACAAATCCTACTGGACCAAACAGGTTCTTTCAGAGCTAACAACACTAACAGAATTCTCATCCAATCTCATTTACCAAGAATATTGAACGAAGTTAAACTTCGGACAAAATATCAAAGTTAAAACACCTAATGGCGTTAACTCAAAACAAAAGCCTCAAAACCCAAACCAACCATCCTACTAGATAAAAAAAGACCTTCCATAACTAACTGCTCTGACCAAATTTTCATCCGAGCACATTTACCAAAAATATAAACCGAACTCAAACTATGGTCAAAACTTAAAAGTTAAAATCCCTAACCACACAAACTGAAAATAAAAGCCTCAAAACCCGAACGAACCATCCTATTAGACCAACAGTGGCAATCCAAAGCTAAACGCGCTGACGTAGTTCTCATCTAAGAACTTTTACTAAGAATGTTGACCAAAATCAAACTTTGGCCAAAAATTCAAAATTAAAACGCCTAACACCACAAACTCAAAATGAAATCCTCGAAACCTGAACAAACCATCTTACTAGACCAAAAAGGACCTTCCGAATGTAACTGTGCTGACAAATTTTTCATCCAAGCATGTTTATCAAGATTTTTGACCAAAGTCAAACTTTGGTCAAAACTACAAAGTTAAAATGTCTAACGATACAAACTTAAAATAAAAAAAAGCCTCAAAACTCGAACCAACTATCTAACTAGACCAAAAAGGACCTTCCGTAGCTGTCGAAAATCTCATACGACATTAGAATCGCCAGGATGATCAACTAGATGGTTTAAAAATTTAAAAGTTTTATTACTCCATTCTTGTTGTTCCTCGAGCTTGACATTTAGTAATGAATGATCTGAAAAGAATGAATCTATTGATTTTACTTCGTGTTGAGGCCACATAATCTGCCAAGATGCATTAACTAATGATTTATCAATTTAACTGTGAACATGAATTTTTTCAAGTCTAGAATCTTACAATCGTTCTCAACTTTTCCCAGTCTATTTGTGTCATTAGTTTCTCAAAGTCTCTAATTTCAGAATTCAAAACAGGACTTGAAGCCATAATTGGTATCTATTTTATTTGAATTTTCCATGGGAGTAATTGCTTTGCTAACAACCAACAAGGGTTGTGGTGGAGTGGTAAGTAATCTTTCATCCTTAATCAAGAGGTCTCGGGTTCGAGTCCCCTTGGGTACGGAGTCGTCTTTGTTAGGGAGCGCTTTACCCTCCAATGTGGGATTTCCCGGTGCGAATCCGAATTTAGTCGGGCTCCAATGTGGGTACCGAACACCGGATGGGAAACCAAAAAAAATTGCTTTGCTAACATATTTTCCTTTTACTTTATTTTATCCTTCCTTATGTTGTTTATTGGTTTGAGTTGTGATATTTATGTCAAGTATACTACTTTTTCGAGTTTGTACATGAGTTTGTTTAGCCAAATTTATAAATTTGCACACCCCTTTACTAGTCCATAAATATTTAATCCTCCTGGTATCAACTCTCTATAAGGGGCTTGTTTAGGTTAATTATGAACTATTGACTTTGGTTGGTACATTGAAGTAGTCATTTATTTGTTTATAAGTATTTCCTTATTAGTTAAATCAAAAATCAAACTGTTAAGGATCAAAAATGATAAATCGATTAAAAAGATATCTTATAAATCAAATGGATAATACATAAAATCAAACTGAACTGACCGATGCACACCCTATATGTGACTATACATATTTCACTAAAGGAGAAAGCATTAATGATAAAATTGGAGAGATGATAGTTTCTGAAATTTAATTCTCTGTAAAACAAAATCATGAAGTAGCCCAATTATATTGATCACAGTTAAATCGATAAAAGAAAATTGATCACCTATAAATGTGGACACATTAATATTTCCATCAATGGCTTGGCTAGTTCTCAATAAAAAGTGGCCAACATTTGCTTATATTTTTAAAATTGTTTAACTGAGCTCACCTTACTTCTGATATCTCAACTTTATTCTAAAATTGTTGATGATCTTCTATGTTAGCATAGTTTACCTTAAAACTATTTAACATACTTTAGGCTTGAATTTTGTAAAAAAAAGTTGGGGAGTTTCTATCGTTTAATTACATCAATAAGATGTTTTGAGGTGCGTGGATGAGTATTTCGATTCACTGAAGCAATATGCTTTATGAAGTCATTGAAAAGTTAAATTTGATCATCATGATCCTTTGTTCTTTTTTTTTTCTCATGCCTCAAAATTCAAGATGCATATTTGGTTTCAACACCAAGAAGAAGTAGACTATACCATTTGGTTTTGGCCAGAAATCCATTTGGTTTTTCTGATCAATCAAAACAAAGTTTGGTCAATACTTTCACCAACTTGATTATTGATATACCGTGAGTTTACGGTATTTCTAATACATTTCACTTACAAGTTGTGTGTGTCTAGGGCCTGTTTATATTGGTTTTTATGTGTTTTTATCATGTTTTGCAGGAAAGGTGTTCAGGCGCGGAAGTATAGAGACAGCTGAAAGAAATGCAGAAACAAGGCATCCACAGAGGTAATCTACGGACCGTAGGTCCATTCACGGTCCGTAGGTGATGACCGTAGATCAGCAGGCATGGTATTGAGGACAAATCAAGGAAATCTGACCAAGTGTGGAACCACGGTACTCATTGACGGTCCGTAGATTGATCTACGGAGCGTACTGTTGATCCGTAGAGTGATACTGCGAGGGTTCCAGTACCTGATTTTTGAAGATTCTAAGTATGGAGCTACGGAGGGGATTGACGGACCGTAGATTGATCGACGGTCCGTACTGTTGGTCCGTCGTTTACTTCAGAGAAGCTGACTTGTGGAAACTGAAATATTTTCTAAGTCCCAATTGACGGAAGGGACTTACGGACCGTAGATCCATCGACGGTC
>NW_006238927.1:4818276-4818498 GCF_000226075.1 Solanum tuberosum | reverse complement strand
GTGCATGGTCCACCAGGCCCACGACAACATGACAACTATCAGGGCAACATCGATAGAGCAGACTCGGATGGACCCATTGTCCTACCTCCGCTACCTCCAGGGAACAGATTTGTGGTGACTAGTAGCTTGATGCAGATGCTTACAGCAAGAGGTTTATCCTCATGATCGCCGTCGGAGGATCCACATGCTCACCTAGCCAAACTAAGGGTGGTGTGCAAAAGT
>NW_006238927.1:4811670-4816907 GCF_000226075.1 Solanum tuberosum | reverse complement strand
TTCACCAGATTGGGGGCAACCGTTTGAGGTAATGTGTGATGCGAGTGGAGTGGCGCTAGGTGTAGTATTGGGTCAATGGTGCGAGAAAATTCTTCACCCTATTTACTATGCTAGAAAAGCTCTAAACGTGGCCCAGAAGAATTATACTGTGACCGAACAAGAACTTCTTGCGGTGGTTTTTGCATTCGAGAAATTCTGATCCTACTTGATTGGTACTAAGGTCATAGTGCATACTGACCATTCTGCATTGAGGTATTTGATGGCGAAAAAGGATGCAAAACTGAGATTTATTAGATGGGTATTGTTGCTGCAAGAGTTTGATTTTGTAGTAAAAGATAGAAAGGGGACTGAAAATCAAGTTGCCGATCACTTGTCCAGATTAGAGGAAGAGGCTATGCTAAAGCTTGGAGATTTGGCTAAAATTAATGATGTTTTTCCAGATGAACAGGTATTGGTTGCTTTTAATGATTTGATTCCTTGGTTCGCAGACTTAGCTAATTATTTGGCAAGCAATATTGTGCCACCCGATTTGTCTTTTTATCAAAAGAAAAAGTTTATGCATGATGTGAAGAGATTCTTTTGGGATGAACCTTATTTGTATCGAAGTTGTGCTGATGGGATTATTCGTCGGTGTGTGCCCGAGGTTGAGATGTTGAGTGTACTTGAAGCATGCGATTCATCGCCCGTTGGTGGGCATCATAGTGGTATTCGGACTGCACATAAGATTTTGTAGTGTGGATACTATTGGCCCACCATTCACCAAGATGCTCATGACTTCGCCAAATCTTGTGATCGTTGTCAAAAAGAAGGAGGAATTTCAAAGAGGCAAGAGCTCCCTATGAATCCTATACTGGTGATAAAATTGTTTGATGTATGGGGCATTGATTTTATGGGTCCATTTGTGAGTTCATATGGGATGAAGTATATTCTTGTTGCGGTTGATTATGTATCGAAATGGGTGGAAGCAGTAGCGCTCTCCAACAACGAAGGTAAAAGTGTCACCGCATTCTTGAAAAAGAATATCTTCTCCAGATTTGGTACACCAAGGGCTATTATTAGCGATGGAGGTTCTCACTTTTGTAATAAGTTGTTCAAGGCACTACTTGAGAAATATGGTGTCCGTCACAATGTAGCCACTCCTTACCATCCACAGACTAGCGGTCAAGTTGAAGTATCCAACAGAGAGATCAAACAAATATTGGCGAAGACTGTGAATGCTAATAGAACGGATTGGTCAAGGAAGCTTGACGATGCTCTATGGGCATATCGCACTGCATACAAGACCCCCATAGGTATGTCTCCTTACCAACATGTATATGGGAAGTCTTGTCATTTACCAGTAGAGCTAGAGCACAAGGCTATGTGGGCAATGAAGAAGTTAAATTTGGATTGGGGCGCCGCATCTAATCAAAGAATGAATGACTTGAATATGCTTGATGAGTTTCGCCTAAAGGCTTCTAAAAGTTCAGCCTTGTACAAAGAGAAGATGAAAGCCTTATACAAAGAGAAGATGAAGAGGTACCATGATCAAAGAATTGAAAAGTGAGAATTTGTGGTTGGTGATCTTGTGCTGCTATTCAACTCTAGCCTGCGCCTATTTCCAGGCAAACTTAAGTCCAAGTGGACCGGGCCATTTTTTCTCACGAAAGTGCTCTCGCATGGAGCAGTTGAGCTTGAAAATAGGGATGGAACAAGGTTTGTGGTGAACGGGTAAAGGATCAAGATCTATCTGGGAAATACTGAAACTGTCCAAGAGGTGATTGAGGCCTACAATCTTGATGAAGTCTGAGTAATCAAGACACCTGTGTCGTGCCACGACGTTAAATCAAGCGCTGCTTGGGAGACAACCCAAGATGTACAATCTGGCCAACGATAGGGTTATGTTTTCCATTTAGTAGTTTAGCTTTCTTTGATTACATGCGTCGTTGTATCAATGTAGGTAGGTGCTTCGGTGTTCTAGTTCTTAGTGTTGGCTAGAATTAAGATAGGGTCCGTGTCTACAAAGTGTCCAGAAAATGTAAAAAAATAATAGCCTATTGGCTGCTACATGTGCAGGTACACCACGCAATAAATCTGCAGAAAATGGTCTGGTGTAGAGGTCTATGGATCCCATCGACGGTTCGTCGATTGATCCACGGACCGTCAATGGTATCCGTAGATCCCAGGTAAGCCCCTAAATTTGTCTAAGCATAATAGTGATCTACGGTCCCGATCTACGGACCGTAGATCGACTCACTGACCGTAGACGGGGTCTCGTGAGTCCAAACCCTAAGGTTGTCTGACCCGACCCGGACCCCCCTCATTTAAAAGCTCCCATGTTTCAAACCATTTCCCTTCCCTCCATTACTCCCAAAACCGTTTTACCCATTCTTTAAACTCCCTAAATCACTCCATAACTACGACAGAATATCCTCCCTTCCATAAATTCCCAAAATCCATTCCATACCAAAAACAACCCATCCCATAATCTAATACAAAGGGTCCGGTGTTTGGTCAGTAACGAAGAGGTGACTCCTTCGTCTTGCTACGCATAGTATCATCAAGCAATCACTCCACTCCTTGTCGCTTGTAAGGTAATAGACTTTCCCTTCACTTTGAATTTCTATTCATAGATTGAATATAGAGAGTCGAGAGTTGGGTCTTGACCTTGGGTAATTGTTAGATGAAAGTGCATGATAAGCTTGAATATTACAATGCCCTTGGAACGATAGATAGTGATTGTATAGCATTATTGTTTGTGATCGTAAAAACTATATGCTAGTTTCGACTTAGGGTTCCACATATAGCATGACAAACTAACATAATTTAAATTTGTAAATACATGATGAGGTTGTGTTAATGTTGAAAACTAAGGCCAAAAATGTATTATACCTGGCACTGATGGCTTCCACGATACCCCGTCTACGGACCGTAGATGGGGTTCGTAATTGGATGCAACTGAAATTTTTCACCAAGTGTGAAACCACGGAGGTGGACTACGGTCCGTAGGTCCATCTACGGACCGTTCTGCACTTTCGTGGTTTCCATCTGCGACCTATATGTCAGGACCCCTGATCCACGGAAGAGATCCATGGATCGTAGTTCAGTCTACGGACCGTAGTTCTCCTCCGTGGATGACCACTGTAGCATCTGTCAAAATTTTTTTGTGGACTTAGTTGAGGGTAGTTACCAATTCTAAAAGTTTCTTTTGCTGCATATGGTTAGTTTTGGCACTAATATCGTTCCCGCAGGTACGATGGCACCCAAGAAGATGGTCACCTACTCAAAACGGGGCAAGTCCAAATCTACTGCCCCTAGTTTCCGGTTAATTGATGAGGACACCGACAACGACGCTGACCCAGAATATGTGCCTATCAACCCTAGGGCTTCTCGCGCTGGACCCAGAAGCACCCCCCAGAAGGTGCTCCCCGACGTAGTCACTGTCTCCCAGTCTGATGAGGAGCACACACTGATCGAGTCACCAACTGGGGCTGCTTCCAGTTCAGAGGGACCTATGTCCGGGTCCGAATCTTCCCACTCTTCACAATCAGAGTCTGCCCATGCTACAGGATCCAATGCCAAATCATCCACAGGGTCTGGAGAGAATGACCAAGCAGCCTCGTCTGATGAGGCAAATAGCTCGGAGTCCATACCTATACCACGGAATGATAACCCCACTCCAGTAGCTGGCGAGCCCAATAGATGGTGCATAGAGGGCCAATGGAAAATATATCGGGATGCCAAGATGATCAATGACAAACAGAAAATGGCCCGAATTATTACAGAGGAGCGTAGAGTCCTCACAGGGAGCTTACACACTGTCCCAGAAATCCACCGACTGTTTAACTTTCACAAGTGCGACTGGATGGCTCGAGACCCAGGGACGTATAGTGAGGAGATGGTGCGAGAGTTCTATCCCTCATATGCTGCCACTCTCCGCGGTTCGATTAACAAAAGGTCAAAGCCCTTAGCCCAAGATCCTCTCACTTCAACTATGGTCCGGGGTTGTCCGGTGGACATATCACCTGCCACCATTAGCCGTTTTCTCTATGGTCCTACCACGGGCCACTCTTGGTCTCTTAACACTTCAGAGTTTGATTACCGGTGGAACATCGTACGAAGTGGCGCTTTCCAGAGGAACGCTGAGCAGCGAGAGACTGTTATATTATGGTTGGCTAGATACATTGCTGCAGATGGCGAACGTACGGAATGGGTCGCCACTCCACGGTTGGGGATCCGAAAGGCCACATTAACTTTTGTGGCCAAGTTCTTCTGGCTACTGGTATGAAACAGAGTGTCGCCGACTAAAGCTGATAATTACGTCACTTGGGACAGAGCGGTCATGGTTGCAGCATTGGTAGCAGGAGTAGATCCATTTTACAGGGGCATTGGACATCGGCCTTATTCGAGATGAGGCAAATGTGGCAGCACCTCGCAGAGAGCTCCAGATTGAGGTACCTCCCTTGGGTCCCGATCTTGCAGACACAGTGGGGCAGGCACAGGGCGGTGACCCCGTTATCCCAGACCACATCGACACTGTCCCAGGCTCCTTTTCTCAGGCAGCTAGTATGGCTCCTAGCTCTTCCTGGTCCACACCACAGTTGGGAGCGACGGTTGTCTCGATGGCCAGAGTACAGAAGTTAGAGGCACAGATGGCCACACTGCTACATCACATCCAGCCGTGGATGCAAAAGTCGATTGCCGAGTCCGAGGCTAGAATGGAGCGCAGAATGGAGGGGATGATGGACCGGAAGGTCCAGGCTGTTCATAAGCACCTTGATGCCTTTGAGTTGCGCGTCCTCGAGTGATCAGCTCCGGGCATAGACCTATCTGCTTTGCAGGCTGACTTAGCTAGCCTCCGAACTGACGTTGATGCCCTTCTTGCTGCACCTTCAGTTGAGACTCAGGCTGCTCCTACTGCACTGGCTGATGATACAGTGCTAGAGGCTCTATTCAGTGGGACCGCCGAGGAGGGGCCTGCACCGACACATGCCAAGGGCAAGCGGCACCGCCCTCATCGCACGGAGGAAGAGAAAAGCTCAGAAAAGACAGCGTGGGCAAGAGAAGGAGGCTAGGAGGTCTTCGATTGCAGACGAAGAATTGCGCCAACGGAGGGTGCGTGAGAGAGCTGCCGGATCATCGAGCTCTGCCCCAGTTGCAGAGGTTCAGCCTATTGTGAGGGGCGTTGCGAGCACCACTGATGGTGCGGAGCAGTTGATAGAGAGCACTACTGAGGGTGCAAGGATTTCTGAGGCGGG
>NW_006238927.1:4809469-4810797 GCF_000226075.1 Solanum tuberosum | reverse complement strand
TGAAAGCTAAAAGTATAAAAAAAAAAAAAACAAAAAATGTGAGGAAAGGATGTGACTTGTTAAAAGCTAAAGGAACAATAAAATAAAAGGAAAATGATCTACAAAGTCAAAAGTCACATCCGTGGGTGAAGAAAATTAAGGGAAAGAAGGTAAAGCAATAATGTGACAAAAATAGGGCAAAAAGAGGTTAAAAGCCTAGTGTAATGACAAGGAGGGCAGAAAGTCACTAAGCAGTACCCAAATGTACCACACCTGACCCTAAGCCTACATTACAAGCCAATAAAGTCCTATAGTGATCCTAGAGTCTAGTTTGGAGAGTCTAAGCAGTGAAAATAAGGGCAAGCTTATGGGAGTATGCACTAACTGTATTTGAAATTACTTCTGAGCGTGAGTGTTGAATAAATCCTTGTACCATGAATGAAATTAAATTTTTGTGCAAAAAAAGAGGATTTCGTTTGAAGTAAAGGCACTAGTTACATTATCGGAAAGTTGGTACCTGAGGTGACGGTGAGAAGGTGTCTGTTGTGTGTCAGTTGGTTGGTCTGTGTCATGATTTGACCCACATCATTGGCTTGACGAGTCTAAGAGAACGAATGTGCACCCGAACAATGAGGAAATAGAGAGCCATGTGATTGCTTAAGTTTAGAAATGCTTGCTTCTATACAAGTGTCGTTTAGAATTGTAGTGCGTCGCTTGAAGGACAAACAACGAATTTAAGTTGAGGGTGTTGATATACCGTGAGTTTACGGTATTTCTAATACATTTCACTTACAAGTTGTGTGTGTCTAGGGCCTGTTTATATTGGTTTTTATGTGTTTTTATCATGTTTTGCAGGAAAGGTGTTCAGGCGCGGAAGTATAGAGACAACTGAAAGAAATGCAAAAACAAGGCATCCACGGAGGTAATCTACGGACCGTAGGTGATTACCGTAGATCAGCAGGCATGGTATTGAGGACAAATCAAGGAAATCTGACCAAGTGTGGAACCACGGTACTCATTGACGGTCCGTAGATTGATCTACGGAGCGTACTGTTGATCCGTAGAGTGATACTGCGAGGGTTCCAGTACCTGATTTTTGAAGATTCTAAGTATGGAGCTACGGAGGGGATTGACGGACCGTAGATTTGATCGACAGTCCGTACTATTGGTCCGTCGGTTTACTTCAGAGAAGCTGACTTGTGGAAACTGAAATATTTTCTAAGTCCCGATTGACGGAACGGACTTACGGACAGTAGATCCATCAACGGTCCGTACTGTTGGTCCGTCGTTTACTTCAGAGAAGCTGACTTGTGGAAACTGAAATATTTTCTAAGTCCCGATTGACGGAA
>NW_006238927.1:4750513-4808856 GCF_000226075.1 Solanum tuberosum | reverse complement strand
AACACGTATACCCTAGTTATTTCTCTTATCTTGATAACAACCTAAGTTGAGTTTGATTATTGATTACTTATTAAGTTCTTACTATTTGTTTTACACAAGCACAACCCCCCTTTAATTACCTGTTTCTGGAAATAATTTGACTAATTGAATATAATTGTTGGTTAAAGTAAAGTCTAAACCATTTTCCTCGTGGGATCGATCCCAACCTACAAGTTGGGTTCTTTACTTGATAACGATCGCTTATACTTCTGTAAAGAGGTGTAATTTGAGCGTATCAATTATTGTAACACCTTGCAATTCGGAAAAGGAAAGAAGGTTGAAAAGGGCTGCTGGTACGATTCCACGAGACCAGTCTACGGTTCGTAGGAAGTTCTATGAGTTGTAGATCAGTCTTGTAGGAAGTGGGAAAAATATTTTGGAAATCAAGCCTCAGTAACCCATTCTACGTTTGACCAGGACTGTCTGTCGAATACACTATGGACCATAGGAAGGTTCCGTAGAAAGGTCCCAGAGTTAATGAAATTTTGAGTTGAAAGTTGAGGTCTACGGATGGGGTCTATAGTTCGTAGGAAGTTTGACGGTCTGTAGGAATGATTCATTGGATTTTCCTTTGATTTTAGGCCCCAGCCACTTGACCTATGGTTGATCAGTATGGTCCGTAGGAAATTCTACGGTCTGTAGGTTGTAACAGTAGGGCTGAGACTGACAGTTATTTTAAAGGGTGTTTTGGTATTTTTCCTATGTACCTAATTGCTATACTACGTTATTTTACACCTATTTCTAAGTCCAATAAATACCCATTCTACATTATAAGTTTCCCCAACTCTCTCATTCAATCAAATCCCTAAAATCCTCTCTAGGGTTTTCTTCAAAATCCTCTCTCTAGATCAAGGGAGAAGAAGCTAGGGTAAAGTCACCTTTTTCACCATTGATTCTAGTATTTGATACTCAAGGTATGTAGGGCTTCATCAATAAGTTCCATTCATCCATTGAGCCCCAAGGTTTAGCGATTCTCCAAGTCAAATTTTAATTCTATTGATTAGGTTTCATTCAATTCTTCATGGGTTCAATTGGTGGTGATTCAATTGTTCTATTTTGACTTATTATGATTGTTTTGACTCAATTATATGCTTTTCAATTGCTTTCATATGAACTCATTCATTGATCATGATTTTTACTATGGACCCTAACTTGTATAAATTTATGAAGAAACTTAAATCTATGAATGATGTTTTCATGAATTAGAAGTTATACATGATTTGTGAAAACAAAGGTTTTATGATCTAGATTGATTTAAGATGAGCATCAATGAAATTGTAAAAGTTTTTTTCTCACATATTAAGGGACCATGGTTTAGTGAAAGGTTTTCTCACTTAGACTTGATTTAAGATTTAATGAGATACTCTATGATGTTAAGCTTGTATTAGCATTTGAATTGTGTTTTTACATGTATGATTATAAATGAGTATTTCGTTGGAGTTTAACTTAACACCGAGAGAACTTTGAGGTGGAGGCTCAAATAGGATAATCTCTTATAGCAACATCTAGTTCCAAACTACATGCATGATGAGTGGTAGATTTGAACTAATTTAAGGTCTATTTAGCTCAATAATTGGTGTCCTCAATGCCTAACTTTGTTATTTTCTAATCAAATATTAATGATTTGCAGCTGTGAAGGAAATTGGACAAGGCATAGGCTAAATCTCGAAAGAAAGGTAAAAAATACAAAAGAAGTGCAAAATGAACATTGTTGATTGCCTAGCATGAATGGAGGATCACCGGCTGAGATAGACTTCACCCAATCTGACAGTGCATAACACTTTTCTTTACCAAAGAAAGTCGGCAAACTCCAGTAGAAAAGGCGATACGCTGAATGAGAAAGGCGGATCTGAAGCACACCGCCCAAAGTGACAGTGTGCAAGGTAAATATTTAATGCTCGAGGGGACCTAAGGTGGTATTCGGTGATGCACAGAATGTGAAAGGCTGACTCAATCTAGTTCGCCAACTAAGGTTCAAACACCTGAAACCTAGAGCATCACAAAGGTGAGCCGGGGAAAGAAGGGTGATTCACCGAGTGAGTTAGGCGAGCCCGACTAATGTCAATTTGCAAAGAGGATTTTTGGGCCAAATTTTGTGAAAATATAAATAAGCTAAATGATAGAGTTTCTAGGGAGTTTGATTAGAGAGTGGAACAACTGAGTTCAGGAGAATGTTTTGAGTGAGAACACTTTACTTTTTAGAACACTTTTTCTAGCCTTCTTGGGATTTTACAATTTGAATCTTGAATTCGATAATTTGAAGTTCAATCCAAAGTGGGTTTACTCTTAATATATTGATTTCAAGTTACCCATGGTTGCTTTCATGGAAGGTATACTTTCTTTACTTTTTGTGATGGGTGGATAGAACCCCAAGATCTAGGGGTGCTCTAATGGAGTTAGGTGTTAATTTAATATAGTGGGTATTGTGCTATACTCTGTTTTGCTGTTGTTCATACATGAATTTGGTCAAATTACCATGGGATTAACTTAAGTATTAAGGTTGCAAACTTAATTCCTATTTCCGATCTCCGGTTGAGTGGGTAACTAGTTCAATACTAGAAATTTAGGTTTGTTGTCCTTGACTTGCTTGAAAAAGAGGTTATGGGTCGGATCTAATTACCCGATTCTTGAAATAGGGGATAGAGTAAGGTATTGAGTTGCTAAGAATTAACATTAGATGAGACCGAAAGGAGATTCTAGGTGTAGATGCTTTGAGATTAAAAGATGATTAGTACCATTTAAGATGACTTAGCTTATTCATGTATGCACATCACTATAGAGGGACACATTTACTCCTATATGATATTAATATCCAATCCACGCACCTCTAGATTGCTTGATAACTCTTGATTTGGTGTAAATTTTAGTTTAATTGCGATATTGACAACAAAGCTTTACATTAAGTTGGTGGTACCATCCACCCAATTGTTCTTACTACTCTAAATGAGCTTATTTAAAGTCTACAACTCTTGATAAAGAATTCTCCACGATACACCGTTCCCTATGGGATTCAATCTCGACTCTTCGTTGGGTTTTTACTGACTACAATCGCTCACCCTTTTAATTGGTTTTGAAAGGTGATTTGAGCGTTATCAGTGCCCCAAAGGGTTTACGTTAAATGGCCTAGCTAGTGGATCTACATATAACAAATGATATGATACAGAGTTCTACCTTGGAAAGTAGACTCTCCCTTCTCGTTGTGGGAGTTACATCAGATTCCTTGTTATGGCTCACATGGTCTATTGTCGGTTAAATCTAATATCCCACAAAGTGAACGAAGTTACTTTCAATGTTTGATGAAGATTTTATGATTCATTGACCATGTTCATGATATATGATGTCTCTTAAAATTTTATTACTTTTAGCTTGGTCATGCATTCCATGTTTTGCTTATGTCCTCTTATGATCATGTTTCAAGTTTTATTTCATTTCCCTCATAATCAGTACATTTCATGTACTAATGCATATTTGTGCCCACATCTTCTCCCTCTGTTCTTGGCTAGTTGATCACTCTAGAGATTGAAGACTTCGTAAGTCCTCATACTCTGAGGACGATGTCACCTTTATTTATTTCTTATGTCATTATTGTTTTGAATATTGTACGTGGTGTAAAGGTTATGTTTCGACCACTCCTTTGTTGTAATATAGGCTTGTCAAGACTTTGATAAACTTTCGCTTAATGTCAAACTCTTTACTTCATGAGATTTCTTGTTTTTATCTATTATGTTATGTACATGCAAATCAAGTAGCTTGTGTAGGGCCTCTCAGGTTCTTATATGTCATGTCATGTCTAGGGTGTTCTTTGGGTTGTGACAAATTTGGTATTTAGAGCAAAAAGTTTTAGAAAAAGACTCATAGGATTTTTGACAAGCCGCGTTGAGTAGAGTCTTTTTCATAAGTATGAAGCACACCTCATTTATGAATAGGATGCTACGAAGCATTTAGGAAACTTCAGCTCTTTCATTACTCTAAAGTCGTGTCACAGAGGCTATCTCTATAAAGATCCTTCTCTTAATCGTGTTCGATCCTTTTCAGGATATGTCCCATCGAAGTGATTATGTGAGAAGGAATATGGGTAAAGACAATGCTGAGCCTGAGGTTCCTTAAGTTCAGGCTGATCCCTTGGCTGAGCAAGTGACCCATGCAGAATTCCAAGTTGTTTTCCAAGTGTTGGCTCAAGCCAGACGCCCCAATCCAATGAAAGGCTAATGCTCCTATGAAACTAATGGGTACGGCGGTGTCAATGATAAGGGAATTCACTAGGATGAATCCCTCGGAGTTTCATGGGTCAAAGGTTAATGAGGATCTTCCAGAGTTCACTGATGAGGTTTACAAGAGTTCACTGATGAGGTTTACAAGATAGTAAGTATTATGGGATTGTCTACAGTTGAGAAGGCAGAGTTGGCCGCTTATAAACTCAAGGGTGTTGTCAAGTATGGTTTGAACAATGGAAGAGTGAGAGGGTGGTTGATGCAGGTCCTCTTGATTGGGAGAAATTAAGGGAGCTTTTCTTAATTGTTTCTTTCATCTTGAAATGAGAGAAGAGAAACTGCTTCAATTCATTAACCTCCGTCAAACAAATATGAGTGTGAAGGAGTATGATTTGAAGTTCACTCAATTGGATAAGTATGCTTCAACTATGGTTGTCGATCCTAGAGCAAGGATGAGTAAGTTCGTGTCGGGTGTGTCTGATATAGTTTCCAAGGATTTTTGTATCACAATGTTGATTAAGGAGATGGGTATCTCTTGTTTGATGAAACATGCTTGACAAATTGAAGAGCACAAGTTCATGGAAAGGGCAAAAGAGTCCAAGAGGGAAAGGACAAGTGATGGTGACTTTTCTCATTCTAAGTCCAGTGAACACGGGCGTCCTCAATTCCGGCAAAGGTTTTCCAGTCAAGGTTCCTCTAATACCCCAACTCAAAATTTCAACAAAGATAGGGTTTCTAAACCTACGCCTCAAGGAGGAAATGGTGGTAATGGATCTTCTACCGCCGCTTGCACTAGGTGTGGTAAGAAACATGATGGCAAGTGTTTAACTGGTATGGATGGTTGCTTTAAGTGTGGAAAGAGGGGTCATAAGATGAAAATTTGATCATTACTTGTTACTAAGGGAAGAGATGGTAGGAAAGTTCAACCTATTGGTTCCGAAGCAAAATGGATTCTATGCTCTTCAGATTCGACAGGATCATGAGGTTTCTTCGGACGTGGTGATTGGTATGTTCAAAGTATTTCATTTTGATGTTTATTATTTACTTGATACGGGTTCTACCTTATCGTGTTTTACCCCTTATATGGCCATGATATTTGATGTTGGTCCCAAAATCCTTTCTAATCTTTTTCATGTCTTTACTCCCGTGGATGCTACTATGGCTAAAAGAGTCTAAGGAAATCGTTCTATTTTTGTTTCTCATAGAGTCACTCATGATGATCTTGTAGAGCCTGTTACGCTAGATTTTGATGTTATTCTTGGGATAGATTGGCTTCATGCATGTTATGCTTCCATAGATTGTAGGACCCAATTGATCACATTCAAGGTTCCAAACGAACCTACCATGTTATGGGAAGAGGGAAATTATTCCCTAAAAGGTCTGTTTATATCTTGTCTAAAAGTTAGAAGAATGATTTCTAAGGGTTGCATTTATCATCTTGTTTGGGTTAGGGATATAAATTTTGAGACCCCTACTCATGAGTTAGTTCCGATTGTGAATAAGTTTCTAGAAGTGTTTCTTGATGATCTTCCAAGCGTTTCTTCTGAAAGGAAAAGAGACTTCAGTTTTAACCTTCTCCCAGAGATACACTCTATCTCTATTCCTCCTTATCGTATGGCCCTGATAGAACTAAATAAGATAAAGGACCAATTGCAAGATTTGTTGGATAAGGGATTTATTAGACCGAGTATCGCTTTATGGGGTGCTCCGGTGTTGTTTGTTCGAAAGAGGGATGGTTCTCTCCCAATGTGTATTGACGATTGGTAATTGAATAAGGTTACAATTATGAATAAGTATCTTATTCCAAGGATAGATTACTTGTTTGATCAACTCCAAGGATCAAATTACTTATCTAAGATTGACCTTTGGTCGGGTTATCACATAATAAGGGTGAAGGAGAATAACATCCCGAAGATGACTTTTTGAACTCAATATTGTCATTATGAGTATTTGGTGATCTCTTTTGGTTTGACTAATGACTCAATGGTGTTTATGGATTTGATGAATAGGGTCTTTAAGCAATATCTTAACATGTTTGTGATTGTGTTCATCGATGATATCTTGATTTACTGTCCAAGTGAGGATGATTAAGTTGAACATTTGAGGATTATGTTGCAAATTCTCAAGGACTGTGAATTGTATGCTAATTTAGAAAATGTGAGTTTTGGTTGAGGTTCGTTGCTTTCCTTGGCCATATTATCTCCGATAAAGATATTCAAGTCGATCCTAAGAAAACCGAGGTAGTTAAGAATTGGCAGACCTTTTTCTGCTTCAAATTTACAAAGTTTCTTGGATTTGGCTAGTTACTATAGAAGGTTCGTCGAAGGATTTTCCTCTATTGTTTCACCTTTGATTGAATTAACTCAAAATAAGGTAAATTTCCTATGGTTGGAAGCTTGTGAGAAGAGTTTCCAAGAGGTGAATGACAGACTCACTTCGGCCCCTATTTTGACTTTACCGAAAGAATCAGATAGTTTTGTGATTTATTGTAATGCTTCACAGATTGGTCTTGGATATGTCTTGATGCAACATGGGAATGTCATTGCTTATGCTTCAAGTCAATTAAAAGTATATAAAAATAATTATCTGACTCATGATTTTGAGTTAGCGACAGTGGTGTTTGCTCTAAAGATTTGGGGACACTACTTATATGGTGTTCATGTAGATGTGTTTTTTTTATCATAAAAGTTTGAAGTATATGTTCACCCAAAAGGATATGAATCTTCGCCAAAGGAGGTGGCTTGAGTTGTTAAAGGATTACGACATGAGTGTCTTATATCATCTTAGAAAGGTGAATGTGGTGGCGAATGCTCTTATTCGGTTATTGATGGGTAGTGTTGCTCATGTTGAGGATGATAAGGAGTTATTTCGTGATGGTCATAGATTGGTCAAATTGGGTGTTTGTTGGTTGATTCTAATGAAGGTGGTGTTGTTCGTAATTGGTCGGAATCATCTTTTGTATCGGATGTGAAGGCTAAGCAAGATCTTGATCCAGTAATATTTAAGCTGAAGAAGTTGGTTTCTAAAAAAAAGCACTGAGGCTTTCTCCTATGGGGAGATAGTGTCCTTCGATATCAAGATCGGTTATGTGTTCCAAATGTTGATGAGTTGAGAAATCAGATACAGAAGATCATAGTTCTCATTATTCTATTCATCCGGGAGTCACCAAGATGTACCGTGATTTACGGAAAGTCTATTGATGGAATTGATGAAGAAGAATATTGCAAAATTTGTGGCTGATGTCTAAACTGTCAACAAGTGAAAGTTGAGCATCAGAAACTGAGTGGTTTGGCTCAAAGAATTAGCATTCTTATATGGAAGTGGGAATATTTTAATATCGACTTCATTACGGGTTTACTCCAAACTCGTCAACAGTTTGACACGATTTGGGTCATAGTGGACCAAATGAAGAAACTGGCTCACTTTTTTCCATTAAGACTTCATTCTCATTTGGAAGATTGTGTCAAGCTTTATATTAGGGAGATAGTATGAGTGTAAAAAGTATTTTTGTGCATTTGTGTAAATATTTAAGTCCTATTGTTATAATTTGGTGTTAGGCTACTATTTTTCAATATTTATGAAACTTTTTGATAGGGTTCTTAGCTAATTTATATTTTCTTTGAGAATAGTATAAGAATAATCAAAAGGGTGGCCTTTAAATTAATTTCTTAGGGTGTACAATATCCCAACATGCCATCAACCATCATGTGTAAAAAAAAAAAAAAGTGAAAGAAAAAAAATATTCTTGTAATCTTATTCCATGAAACTAGAACTTTGTATTATCGAATAAGCACACACGAGACTACTAATTTTATAAATAAAATCTAAAATTACAAGAAAAATTTCAGAGTTCTTGAGAAGCAAACACTAATACCAAGAATATTTTGAATATACAAATAAATAAACAAAGAAATTGTTAAAAGCTTTTTGAAAACTTACCTATTCAAGAGGGAAAAATTCAATCCTCATTTGAAAGAGAAAAGGTAGACGCTGATAATGGAGAAAGGGGGAGAGAGGGAAACACATATAATAGAAAAAATAACAATGTATGTTGATAATAGAGAGAGTGGGATAGAGGAACAACGTATATAGAGAAAAATAATGATCTTTTAGAATTACATGGAAATTAATTAGCTTTATAAAAAGAGTCTGAATAGAAATAAGTGTAATGACCTGGTTGGTCATTTTTTTAAAGTTTCATGAATTTAAAGTTTTTCCTCTCTTGTGATTGACCCTGAGTCTTTTATGATTGAGTTTGAAAGATTGATTTTGAACTTTGAGTTAAAAGTTGAGAATTCGTTGAGTGTGTGATCTGGGAAAGGCTAAATTGCTTAAAAGTAGTTTTTGGAGTTTTGAGTGTCGGAATGGAATTTCATCGATTTCATTAGTCCCAAAATGTGAAATTTGTGTTGTGAAAGTTGTCGGTTTTAGATTCGGAATTTTTTAGGATATGAGGTCCTAAGTTGTAAAATTATTGAAATTTAGCTTTTGGGTTGACTTTGATCAACATTCAAGGTTTGGATTCTCGGACCGAAATTCTAGGAGTTCTATTGAATTTGGGGGATGATTTTAGGCCTAGGTGAGGTCTTGCTTGATTTTTTAGAGGTCCCAAGATTGTTTTAGCATTTTAGGTGTTGAGTTAGTTTTTTGTGGTTTTCATCAATGTCAGGTCAAAGAGACCTCAGATTCATATTTTGACGGTTCCATTGAGTCGGAAAACTCGAGTATAATTGATATGCATATGTAGTTTGTATGCATAGGGTTTCAAATAAATATTGAGGGTTCTTTTGATGATTTATATGTTAGCTGATGCTTCTGGTGCTGCAATCCTCACTTTTACGGGGGACCTTCACTTTTGTGATATCCACTTTAGCGAAGGCCGGCTCGCAAAAGTGAGACATGCCTTTTAGGCGGGGTTCACTGAAGCGGATTAAGGCTCGCTTTAGCAAAGGTCGCTTAAGCGGAGCCTAATTCGCGAAAGTGACCCCCATATTTTTGGGGTACGCTTAAACAAACCTATGGTCGCATAAGCAACACCTGTGAGGGTTTTTGGCCTGCAAATTCGGGTTTAAGCCCCATTTTTCATTTTTTATATTGGGAAACCTTGGTGGTGACTTTCAAAAGGATTTCTTGTGCTAAATCATTTGGGTAAGCCTTCATAATCCTAAACCTTCATTTTCCTTTGGTTATTTATGAATTCTAACATCAAAATTTGGGATTTTAATTGGAAAATGACAATGTTTATCGAGAACTCAAGATTTTAACTAAAATGGAGATTGTGAGATGATTTTGGGTCCTTTTTTAATATGATTTCCCCCCAATGAGTTTCTAAAGCATTCAGTAATATTTTCAAGTATTAAATTTCATATTCAAACCTTATTCTTAGAAGTGAGTTTTGAGTTGATTGACTCATTTTCCAAAGTTATTGATGTGGGTATTGTTGTTTTCAGAGATTTATTATGAATATATGATTATTATAGATTGTGTGGCCTCAGAAATGATTCAAAAGGGGGAGACTCAACTTTTGGAGTGATTCATTATTTGATTTAAGCCAAGTGATCTACTCAACCTTGTATTCTAGGAGAATTCATGTATTCCCTTTGTTATTGATGTGTTGGGAGTAATGGAGATGAGGTGAAAGGTTAATTGTCCATTTGATAAATCTAAAGTAATAAAGAGGGGTTGAAATGAAAAAGGTTATGTGATGAACACGATGACGTGAATTGCCTTATTGTGAATTTATTGATTGATTGATGAAATATTTGATAGCATGAATGTGGGCTTGAATTCCATGAGTTTTTATCTCTTCCATGTCGTGTGATATTTTTTGTGTGAATTGATTGTTGGACACCAAGATGAGACATGCTATGTTTACAATTACAAGGTCATTACCGACGAGTGTTATTACGCCAAGGTAATTTCCGACTAATGATTTGATATAAAGTCGATTGGAAATGGTTTTGGCTAGTGATATTGTGTCGATAGGAAATGGTTCTAGCGAGAGATTGGTAATAGTGCTTTGATGCATTTTTAATGCTTATGTGGGATTACTTGTTAATTGTGATTGATACACTTGTTGCATATGATTGATCTAATTGGTTTTGAGATTGACTTACTTGATTCATTTTGTTGTTGAATTGTGATTATTGAGCCTTGTGAACTGTGCATTATAGAATTGTTAGGTTGGGCTGATTGTTTTGCAGGTTGTAGTTTGAGGAGGTCCGGTTGGTATGGAAGGAGTATTCGATTTCTAGCTAGATGCCTTGTTTATTAAGCTGTTTGTTGGGTACCGTGTTGTTGGTAATCACTCTTTTCTTCTACACTTGTGTAGGTTTCGAGCCGGGTATAACGTGACCGTCCCTGTTCTCTTACTTTTCGAGGCTTATAAAAGGACTATTGATAGGTAATTGCTAGTCATCTCAGTGGGCTCTCTTTTCCTTTTCTTTAATTTGAGAAACAAAGAATGAAACTTGTACTTATTTCTTCATCTCTCACTTTATGTATTTAGTGCCTTGTACATGTGACAACCAGATTTTGGGGATTTTAATAGAAAGAATAAGTTATTCCACTTTATCTTCTTCTTGATTTATATTTCTACGTTTCTTTTATTTTTTGTTGTGTTGAGGCTGACTTGTTTGGCTGGGAATATAAAAGTGCCATCACGTCCATTTATGGGTCATGACAAATGGTATCGTAGCCCATGTTCATAGGTCTCACGTGTGTACAAGCTAAGTCAAAGTAGAGTCTTAAGTATCGGTATGGAGACGTCTGTACTTATCTTCAAGAGGCTGTAAAGATTATCAAGAAACTTTCTTTTATTCATCCTTTCTGATTGTGTGTGGTTACCTTCAGTAGTGTTGAGTTGCCGCATGTTTTTTTGGCAGATGTCGAGGACTATAGCTTATGTTTCTAGTGATAGAGGAGAAGTAGTACTAAAGGCTGTTGTTGAGACCCCAGCTAAGGGTAGAGGTAGGGATTGAGATAGAGGTCGTGCTCATGGAGTACCACCGGCTAGAGGTCATGTCCGTGGAGTGGCACCATCTAGATTCCCCTAAGCCACACGTTGAGGTTGTTGAGGATTAGGTTCCTCCCGAGATTGGAGCTCCTTTGTATTAGGAGACTTTGTTGGTGATGTTTGGTGTGCTACAGAACTTCTCTCAGAGTGGTGTGACAGGTATGACACAGGGTTCTCGAATGAAGGTAATGGCACAGACCCTAAATCAGCAGCAGGTTCTGGGTATTCAAGATCAGGTGGGTCAGACACGAGTGGTTCCTAGAGCAGTTGTGGGTGTTCAGATTGCTTCAAAGGTTATTCTAATAATAGGTGAGAAGCAACGTTAAAAGAGGTTTCAGTAGATGAAACCACCTCAGTTTTAGGGTGGTAAGAGTGAGGATTCCTAACAGTTCTTGATGTTGTGTCATGAGATGCTTGAGGCAGTGGGTATGGTGGATTCTTGTGGTGTTCGATGTGTTGCACTTCAGGTACGTAGACGCGCTAGAGAGTGGTGGAGGACTTTTGTTACGTCTAGACCAGTTGGATCTCCCCCAGTAGAGTGGATTGTGTTCTCCAGGATCGCTTCATTCCTTGGAGCGTGAGAGAGGAGAGTCGATTATGGTTTAAGAGTTTGACTCATGGTAGTTAGTTGGTGATCGAGTATGAGGCACATTTTTGTGAGCTTTCTAGGCATGCTATGACTATTGTTTCGAATGAGGCAGAGAGAGTCCACAGATTTGTGATAGGGTTGAATTTCTCCGTCAGGTCTTATGTTGTTAGAGAAGCCATTGGGCTTCCTTCCAGTCCATTGTGTGCCCCGCCAAGGAGGCATAGTTGATGATTTTAAAAGAGTTTGGGGAGCCCAAGAGGGCCCGATCATCTGGTCAATTTTCTGGTGCCTCATCTGGAAACAGAGGTTCGCATAGAGGTAGTAGCTCCTTTCACCGCAATGGGACAGTTCATTATTTCATGTCAGCAGTTAAGAGTAGGTAGTCATCCTGAAGATCTTATGGTTCTGGCCGAGGTGGCCATGGTAGTTTGTTTGATTCATAGAAACAATTATCTATTATGAGATCTTGCTTTACTTGTGGGATCCAGGTCATTTGATGCGAATCTTCCCTCTACAGACTCATTCAGGTCCCAACGTTCATATTCAGCTACTCCAGATAGAGATTCAGCACCTCAGCCCAAGGGTCGAGGTAGAGGTCAGACCAGTAGGGGAGGTAGAACTACTGATAGGGGTACTCTAGCTCCGCATGGTGAAGGTAGAGGTCTACTCAGATTGTAGGCGGTCTTGAGGGCCAGTGTTATGCTTTTCTAGGGAGGCCTGAGTCCGAGATTTCTGATGTTGTGATCATAGGTATCATCCAAATTTGCCATTGACTTGTATATGTATTATTTGATCCGAGGACTACTTTCTCGAATGTGTCTACATATTTTGCTGTTGGGTTTGATATGATGTTTGGTTGCATGCATGTGCCTATTAATATCTCTACACTAGTAGGTGAATCCTTAGTGGTGGATCAAGTGTATCAATCTTGCCTTGTTTGTTTGGACGGGTATGATAATTCGGTAGACTTAATCATTCTAGGATGGTAAATTTGATATTATCTTAGGTATTGATTGGCTTTCTCCACATCATGCTATTCTTGCTTGTTATGCTAACACTATGACCTTAGCGATGTCAGGTGTCCCAAGAGTTGAATGGACGGGTGCTAGTGGTTCCTACTCTAGCAAAGTTATCTCCTTCATTCAAGCTCAGAGAATGGTTGATAGAGGTTGTTTGTCCTATTTGGCTTTCATTCGGAATACTAGTGTTGAGACACTTCCCATGGATTCTATGCACGTGGTTCAAGAGTTTTTGGATGTGTTTCCTACTGATCTTCCAGGTGTTCCTCCGGATAGGAATATTGATTTTTCATTAAGTTGGAGACAGACACAAAGACCATTTCTATTCCTCCGTATCATGGTGCTCCAACTGAGTTGAATGAATTGAAGGATTAGTTACAAGATTTGTTAAGTAAGGGGTTTATTTTCCCTGTTGTTTCTTCATTGGGTGCTCCTATTTTGTTTGTGAGGAAGAGGGATGGTACCATAAGGATGTGTAGTCATTATCGATAGTTGAATAAGGTAACAATGAAGAACAAGTATCATTTCCTCACACTGATGATTTTCTTGATCAGTTTCAGGGTGCATCTTTATTTTCTAAGATTGATTTGAAGTCCGTCTACCACTAGCTGAAGAATAGGGCATTTAATATCCCTACGATAGCTTTTAGGACTTGTTATTGTCAACATGAGTTTCTAGTGATGTATTTCGGTTTGACTAACGCCCTTGCAGCGTTCATGGAGTTAAAGAATGGGGTGTTCCGCTCTCATCTAGATTCATTTGTGATAGTGTTCATTAAGGATATCTTGGTGTACTCCAAGACCGAGGAGGATCACGATCGACATTTGAGGATTGTACTCCAGATATTGAGGGAAAAGAAGTTTTATGACATGTTCTCAAAATGTGAGTTTTGGCTTGATTCCATGGCATTCTTGGGATACATGATGACCAAGGAGAGTATTTGGGTAGATCCAGCCAAGATTGAGACAGTGAAGGGTTGGACCAAATCTATATCATTTACTGAGATCTGGAGTTTTAGGACTTGTGGTCTATTATTGGTAAATTTTTTAGATCTTGTCCACCATTGCATCTCCTTTGACTAGGTTGACTCGGTAGAGTGTGAGTTTCCAGTGGTCTGATGAGTGTGAGGACAACTTTCAATAACTCAAGACCTTATTGACTTCGGCTCTTATTTTGACCTTACCCGAGGAGGGGGTAGACTTCACTGTCTATAGTGATGGTTCTGGAGTCGGATTAGGTGGTGTTCTGAAGCATAAAGGAAAGGCGATCTCCTATACCTCTAGACAGTTGAAGACCCATGAGAGGAACTACCCTACCCATGATTTGGAGCTGGCAGTCGAAGTGTTTTTGCTTAAGCTATGGAGACATTATCTGTATGGGGTTCATTGTGAGGTCTTCATGGATCATCAGAGTCTTTAGTATATCTTCAGTCAGAGGGATATAAACTTGAGGTAGCATAGATGGCTTGAGCTCTAGAAGGACCATGACACCACCATCTTATCTTGTGAAGGCCAATGTGGTGGTCGGTGTTTTGAATAGGAAGACTTCTAGCATGGGAATCTTGCTGCTATTAGTTTTGAGGAGAGACCATTGGCTAGAGATGTTCAAAGGTTAGAGAACAATCTTGATCGTTTGCAAAGTTTTGAGGACATGGGTGGTTTGATTGCTTTTATTGAGGTTCATTCTTTCTTAGTTGAGCAAATTCGTGAGCATCAGTTTGATGACAAGAAGTTAAGTCTCATTCGAGAAAAGGTGATGAGAGGGGAAGCCAAGGAGGTTGTTCCTGATTTTAAGGATATCTTGACGATTGAGGGCAGGATCTGTGTGCCCATGGTGGGAAAGTTGATTAGATTGATTCTTGAGGAGGTTCCTTGTTCTCGATATTCCATCCATCCGGGAGCAGCAAAGATGTTTCATGATTTGATCCAACACTATTTGTGGTGTCGTATGTAGAGGGATATTTCAAATTTTGTTTCTAGGTGTTTGACTTGCCAAAAGGTCAAGTTTGAGCACTAGCGGCCCGAAGGTACATCTCAAAGAATGCCTATTCCTACTTGGAACTTGGAACAGATCACTATGGATTTTATTGTTGAACTACCTACCATCGTGGGTGGTTATGAATCCATTTGGGTGGTTGTTGATAGGCTGACCAAGTCAACCCATTTCATCCCGGTTCAAGTGAAGTATACGACAGAGAAGTTAGCTAAGATTTATATATCAGTCAGAATATGTGATTACATAGGGTCTCAGTTTTCTATTGTCTCTAATCGAGGTTCTTTTTTCACTTCCCATTTCTGGAAGAAATTACAGCATGGTTCCGGTACTCGGTTAAATATGAGTACAACCTTTCACCATTAGTAAGATGGTCAATCCGAGTGGATGATTCAAGTTTTAGAGGATATGCTTCAAGCTTATGTGCTCTATTTTGGTGCTATATGGGATCAACGTTTTCCCTTAGTAGAGTTTGCCGACAAAAATAGTTATCACTCCAGTATTCAGATGGCCCCATTTGAGGCGTTGTATGGCAGTTGGTGTAGATCTCCAATCTGATGGTTTGATTCAGCCTAGTTAGACTCATTAGATACAGACTTGGTTAGAGATGCTAAAGAGCAGGTACATATGATCCATGGTAGACCGTCGACAACCTACAGCCGAAAGAAGAGTTAAACAGATCAGAGAGTTTGAGCTCTAGTGTTCATGGAGGGTGATCACGTTTGGCTTCAAGTGTCACCTATGAAGGGTGTGATGAGGTTCAGAAAGAAGGGAAAGATTAGCCCTAGATTCACTAGATCTTTCTGAAATTTTGAGTCATGTGGGAGATGTGTCCTATAAGCTGACCTTACCACCTAGTTTGCCAGTTGTGCATCCTGTATTTCATGTCTCCATGATTCAAAGGTATATGTCGGATGAGTCCCATGTACTTTCTCTTGATTTAGTTGAGTTGGGTCCAAACTTATCTTTTGAGGAGGAGACTATAGCCATTTTGGATAGGCAGTGTCGAAAGCTTAGGACCAAGGAGATTGCTTTAGTGAAGGTGTAGTGGAACTACCATTGAGTTGGTGAGGCGACTTGGGAGACAGAGTCAGATATGTGTGCTAAATATTCACAGCTTTTCAAGGCTTCAGGTACTTTGTTTTACTTTATGTTCGAGGCTGAATATGGTTTTTAGTGGTGTATAATGTAATGACCTAGTTGGTCATTTTGGGAAAGTTTCATGAATTTACCATTTTGTCCCTCCTGTTATTGACCCCGAGTTATTTTTAATAGAGTTTTGTATTTTGGTTGTCGAACTTTGAGTTATAAGTTGAGAATTTGGTAAGTTTTGAATTTAAAAGGTTTAGGTTGTTAAAAAGTGATTTTTGATGTCTTTTGAATTTCGAGTGTCGAAATGGAATTCCATCGATTCCATTAGTCCCGCCATGTGGAATCTGATCTCCGAGAGGTGTCGGTTTTAGATTCAGAGTCATTTTAAAGATTTGAGATCCTAAGTTGGAAAATTATGGAAATTTAGTCTTTGAATTGGCTTTGGTCAATATTCGAAATTCGGATGCTCAGATTAGAATTTCGAGAAATACATTGGATTTGGGAGATGATTTTAGGCTTAGTTGAGGTCTTGGTTGATTTTTGAGAAGTTCTGAGCTTATTTTAGCCTTTTAGGCGTTGTGTTTGTTTCTTGTGACTTTCATGAGTTTCGGATCAAGGAGACCTCAGATTCGTATTTCAATGGTTTTATTGTGTCTGAAACGTCGAGTATAGTCATTTTCATATATGGTTTGTGTGTTTGGAATTCCAATCGGATCCTGGGGGTTTCTGGTTATGGTGCATGACCATTTTGATCATCGTGAGGATCCCTCATCGCGACCGCGTAGCATTAATTTGAGTTGCATTGCGATCCTGTAGGTCTTGTCGTGATCATGATGGTCAACTTGAATGAGTTGACTGTCTTACTCATCGCGATTGAATGGATCTAGGTCGTGATCGCGGTGAGCATTTGAGATCTAGGCAGAATGTTTTTAAAAAATCGGAGTAGCAACCCCATTTCACCATTGTTGAGTTTTCAGAGCTTTAGTGTGGCGATTTGAACAAGATTTTTGAGAAGAAATATTTAGGTAACGATTCCTAACCTTAAATCTTCAATTTACCCATTATTATTTATGAATTAAGTGTTCAAATCAAACTTTTGAAATGAAAAATTAGGGTTTATCTTCAAGAACCCAAGCACCTAGTAAAATGGTGATTTTTTGAACTAATTTTAACTCTTTTTTCGAAATGATTTACACCAATGAGTTCCAAATGCCTTGGGTAATGATTTCAAGTAAAGATTTTGGATTCAAACTTCATCTTTAGAATCGGGTTTTGAGTTGATTGACCCATCTTTCGAATTATATGATGTGGGTATTGTTGTTTCCAAAAAATTATTGTGAATACTTGATTGATATAGATTGTGTGGCTTTGGACATTGATCAGAAGGGAAAGACTCATGTCTTGGGGTTACTAGTTGGTTGAATTAAGGCAAGTGATCTCCTAAACCTTGCAATCTAGTAGAATTTGTGCATTTCCCTTCATGTATGTGTGTTGGGATTAATGGGGTTGGGGTGAAACGTTCATTGTTCCACTTGATAAATTATTAATAAATAAAAATGGGTAAAAATCAAAAGGATATGTGTTGATCGTAATACGTTGTGAATTGCCTTATTGTGTCCTTATTTGATTGATTGATAAAGTGCTTGATAGCGTGAATGTGGACTTGAATTGCTTGAATTGTTGTCTTATCCTTATGGTGTGAACTTTCTTATGTGCATTGACTATTGTACAATGTAATGAGACATGTGATATAAAGCAGATAAGAAATGGTTCCGACTAGTGATTTAAAGTCGATGGAAAATGGTTTCAGCTAGTGACATGATATAAAGTCGATGCAAAATGATTTCGGCTAGTGATATGATATAAAGCCGATGGAAAATGGTTCTGGCTAGTGATGCGATATAAAGCTTATGAGAAATAGTTTCGTCTAGTGATATGATATAAAGCCGATGGAAAATGGTTCTGGCTAGTGATGCGATATAAAGCTTATGAGAAATAGTTTCGTCTAGTGATACGATATAAAGCCAATGGAAAATGGTTCCGGCTAGTGAAATGATATAAATCCGATGGAAAATAGTTCCGGCTAGTGATATGATATAAAGCCGTTGAGAAATGGTTTCGGTAATGATTTGATTATTGTGATTTGATGCATTTGATATCTATGTTGTACTTACTTGTTGTCTATGATTAATGCACTTTTTACGTGTTATTGATTTACTTGACATTGAGATTTACTTACTTTATACATGTTGGATGTTGAATTGTGGCTATTGGACTGTGATTAATGAGCCTTGTGAGCTGTGAATTATAGAACTATTAGGTTGGACTGATTTCTGTGCAGGTTGTAGTTGAGGAGGTTCAGTTGGGATGAAATGAATATTCGATTTCTAGCTAGTTTCTTTGTTTATTAGGTTGCTTGTTGGGTACCGTATTGTTGGTACTCACTCTTTGCCTCTATACTTGTGTAGGTTCAGAGCCTGGTATTAGGTGATTGCTCTTTCTCTCCCATCTCTGAGGCTGTCAGAGAACTATTGAGAGGTACTTGCTTGTTATCCTAGCGGGCCCTCTGGTTCTTCTTTTTATGCTTTGTTCAATTTGTACTTATTTCTTAATTCCACACTTTATGCATTAGTGTTTTGTTTTTTGAAATAGAGTTAGAATAGAAGTAGTATACCTTGTATCCTAACTCTAATCCTATTCTAATTCTAATGTATCTCCTTAGATTTGTAGTTGTACTAGGATTCTACTTGTGGCCATATGTTATTGTATAAGTAGCATATGTATTGTACGGAATTATTATCAAGAAATAATGTCCTCCCTTCTCTCTGGTTGTGTGTATTCAACATGGTATCAGAGCAGAGAGATGCCCTGAGATCGAATCTCACCGCTACCCATATTAAAAAGAATTTTCGCGTGCTTGGCCCATGAGAAAAAATCCAGGCCCGCGTGAGGGGGCGTGTTGAGAATATAATTAAATAATAAAAATATTCTCTCTCTAACAGCTTAAAATTTTAGATGAGATGGTCACACACTTCAACATGGTATCAGAGCATTAACACACACAAACCTACACTGCATCAAATTTGTTCAAGAACCAATGGCTTCCTCTTCACTGTCAACCTTTTTGTCCTTCTCAGCTTCTTCATTGCACCATCTTATGAATGTGTGTCCTATCAAACTTAAACCTACCAATTACCTTAGATGGAGAACATAGATTCTACAACTGATGCAAGTAATGAAGGTGACTATATTGGTCCAAGAAAAGAAACCTTATGAAGTTGAAACTCTAGCCAAAGATAACAATTAAAAGGCAGTTGATGGATAGGAGAAAGCTTCCGACAGTCATTGGCATGAGCAAGATGTTATGCTAAGAACCTGGATCTCAGGAACTATGACTAAATAGAGCATGTATCTCATTGTGGGCTGCTCAACAGCTAAGGAGATGTGGGAATGCTCTGAGGAAGCTTACCTTCAAGCAACAAAGGATAAAGAGTTACAACTTAAACAACAACTGCAGAACATTAAGTTAGGAACCAAGAAACTTGATGAGTGCTTGAAAGAATTCAATAGCATATGTGATGGACTTGCTGCCATACACAAGTTGATGAAGACAACAAATTAATTATCTTTTCCCGAGGACTAGGTCCAAAGTATAGGACATTTAGGACTGTTATATTGGGAAAGCCCCTATCCTACCTTCAATCAATTTGTCAATACTCTTAGAGGTTTTGACATAAAATAAGAAGAGGAAAAGGTGCCCCAACAATACTATAACATGGCCTTTACTTCACACAGAGGTAGGGGTTGAGGGAGTTACAATCATAGTAGAGGTAACTCTACTTTTAACTCAAGAGGAAGAGGATTCAGAGCTGCTGGACAGTCAAATAATAATCGAAACAGTCAGAATATGCAGACTACAAACACTGAAAAAGTAAAACCCACGCCTACTCTATGTCAATTATGAGGTATAAATAATCACACTACTTTGAAGTTCTTCTATAGGTGGGATTACTTTCATCAAGCTGAAGATGATCTTCCCAAGCCCTATCTGCTATGAACATGTAGAATACCAATAGTGAAGATGTTGTAATGTATGTCAATTCTGGTGCAACAACTCACATGAAAAAACATATCAGGTAGTCTATCCTATCTTCAAATCTATAATGGGACAGACAAAATAATTATAGGGAATGGTTTGCAATTAGCAATTACACATGTTGGAGATCTCAATAAGTTAGGTTTGAAAGTTAAAGATATATTGGTAGTTCCTGAAATCACAAAGAATCTTCTTCAGTTAGTAAACTTGCAAAAGACAATTCTGCAACTCTTGAGTTTGATGAATTTGGTTTTCTTATTAAGGACAAGAAGTCAGGAACACCATGGTCCAAGGGATCTAATACATGAGGACTCTATCAACGGGAAGACAACAATCTCTTTGCCTTAACACAATATTGGAAGAAGTCAAAGAGTATTTGGTACTCTAGATTAGGACATCTTAGTATGAAGTCTTTAAATTTTTTGAGTAGCAATAAATGCATCGATTTTAGGAATTGGAATAAGGTGCCTAGTATCTGTACTAGTTGTCAATTAGGGGAAAAGTGGTAAACTTTCTTTTGAGTTGAGAAATTAAATTGAGCAGATACCTTTCGCAAAATACATTGTGATCTTTGGGGACCAACACCTATTGAGTCTTCCCAACATATGAAATACTATGTGATATTTGTGGATGATAATACTAGATATACTTGGCTCTATCCTTTGAAGAAGAAATTTGAATTCTTTGAAGTCTTTCTCAAGTTTTAACAAATGGTAGAAAGACAATTTTCTAAAACTATTAACATTTTCCAGTGTGATGGAGGTGGTGAATTTATCCAAACTGAGTTTGTCAAGCATTTGGAGAACTATGGCATCATTAGGCAAATATGTTGTCCTCACACTCCTGAGCAGAATGGAGTTTCCGAGAGAAAACAGAGACACATAGTGAAAATTGGTCTGACCTTGTTGTTTCATGCTAAGCTGCCTCAGTTCTTAGGGTTCGAAGCATTTCTAACTGATGTGTTTCTAATAAATAGAATGTCTTCCTCAGTTCTAAAGAATGGGATCCCGTTTGTGAAACTTTTTGGTGCCTCTCCTGATTATAATAGCCTGAAAGTCTTTGGTTGCAGATGTTATCCTTACCTAAAGGGAAAGACTAAGTTCTCACCAAAGACATATATATATCCTTGTATATTTATTGGCTATAGTAGCCTACACAAAGGATATAGGTGCTACCACCCATAGACCAGGAGGGTGTATGTGTCTAGGCATGTCAAATTTGATGAGCTCGCATTGCCTTATGTGCAAACTGATAAGCATAATATTAATGTATCACCTCATCTTGCCACTTTCCTTGAATTTTTCTCCACTGTGCAGGATCCAGATACCAGTTCAAGTGACACTATCACTTCAAGGGAAGTGTTGGACAACTTGACTGAAACAATTACACCAGCAACTATACCAGTGGTAGACACTCAGGTTCAACTTGAGCCTTCTGGACAAGTTCTGACTACCTCTAGTTCAGAGTATGATAGTAAAGACAACCATAGTGACAACAGTGATGGTCAAGATGTGGAAGTTCTATCAGGAGATGATCAAAGTATTGATAACTCAACAAATTCGACTCCTGCAAATACAAGTGTTGATGGCACCAATGAAGCGCAAATGCCAAATGTACAACTGGAAGTTGACTTCTCAAATTGCTTAACACTAAGCATATTGATCCTATGGAAACTTCTCTAAATGAAAATTAAGGTGCAGAAGACCATGTAGAGGGACACCACATGATCACAAGTCATAAAGCTAAGCAAATGTCCATAACTCACACCTCACTAGCCGCAAAAAAATTGAGCATGGAACCTGCCACTGTGAAACAAGCAGTAGCAAGTCCACACTAGTACAAAGCAATGCAAGAAGAAGTTGACGCTTTGCACAAAAACTAGACTTGGACCTTGATACCAAGAATTGCAGGCATCAATGTAGTTGGCTCCAAATGGGTGTTTAAGACCAAATTAAAGTCAGATGGTACTATAGATAGGTACAAAGCCAGGCTAGTGGCAAAGGGATATTCACAACTTGAAGGCATTGACTTTTAAGAGACCTCCAGTCCAGTAGTCAAGGCTACCACTATAAGAGTAGTACTATCAGTTGCAGTTAATCTACAATGGCCTATCACACAATTAGATGTCAAAAATTCTTTCTCGAATGGACATCACCAGGAGGAAGTGTTCATGAACCAACCTCCCGACTTTGTTGATGAACAATATCCAAAACATGTTTGCCTACTCAAGAAAGAATTGTATAGTCTTAAACAGGCACCTAGGGCCTGGTTTGATAGGTTCAGTCTCCATCTACTTCACCTTTGTTTTAAGTGTAGTAAGGCAGATTCCTTATTGCTCATACTTTAGTGTGATAGAGAGATGATTCTGCTTCTGTTGTATATCGATGAGATACTAATCACCGGTAGCTCTTCTGAGCTCATTGCAAATATAATCACAGGGCTTGGAAAGGAGTTTACCATGAAGGATCTTGGACCATTACATTTCTTCTTACGAGTTGACGTAAGGTACTTCAAGGATGGTATTCATTTGAATCAAGGGAAGTATGTTATTGAGCTACTTATGAAGATTGACATGGCTCTTGCCAAAGCAGTCAGTACACCATAGGAACAAAAACATGGTTTACAACAGATCATAGGCAATTCGATTGATGTCTCTACGTATAGTAGCATTGTAGGAAGTCTCCAATATCTCACTATAACCAGACCTGACATATCACATACAGTCAACTTGGTTAGTCAGTTTATGCAAACTCCAAACACAGAGCATCTTCAGGCTGTGAAAAGAATTCTTATATATGTGAAGGGTACTTCACAATATGGCTTGAGACTTCTTACATGATTACCTCTCATATTATATTGGTTTCAGATTGGGGAGGTTGTGCAACAACAAGAAGGTCAACGGCAAGATACACAATTTACTTAGGTGCAAACTGCATATCTTGGGCCTCCAAGAAGCAACACAGAGTGTCAAGGTCTATTGGTGAGGTGGAATATAGGGCACTTGCCTCTACTGTAGCTAAAATCACCTGGATCACCTACATCCTAAGAGACATTGTAGTTTACTTAAAGACAGTTCCAACATTATTCTTCAATAACACCAGTACATTATACATGACTGTAAATCTAGTCTTACATGATAAAACTAAACATGTAGAAATGGATTATCACATTGCTAGGGAGAAGGTATCCAGAGGATATCTTGTCAAACGCTGTCATGACCCAGGGGTACACCCTAGATGTAACCTGGCGTACTTGACTCCAAAGGGGTCTCATACCTACCCTTAGCATATCACAACATAAGATAATATAAAAGTACGGAAATTTTTAAAACTTTATCCATACAATCGATGTCTTTATAAAACAAAGCGGAAGTCTTACTACACTTTGTCTCAAACAATCTAATACAACTTTGAATACTCTTGGGTCATAGCCCATACAATAGTCTAAAAACATGAAAATAAAAGACATAAAGGGAATAGTGGATTTGTCCTCGAAGTTATGAGGACTAACCAAATCTTTAACTCCTTGCTCCTTAGAAACCTATCCTCAAAAATGGATCTCAAATCACCAAACCCTACATTTGATGAGAATGTAGGCAAAGTATGTGTTAGTACAAAAGTATTAAATATGATAGCTAGCATAACATCATAAGAACATAATATCATAAGGGTTATTCAACATATGACATAATCCAAAAGCATAATCAAATACTTCATGAAACATAAACTATAAGCATATGAGACAATATCATAATCATAAGCAAAGTCTCCCACATAAGCATCATATAAGCATTATTCCACATTTAGACCTTCATATTATAAGAGAACCATTTCAAGTAACCTCAAAGCATACTTGAGCAAGGCATGAACCAGACCCCATAATCCCATCCAAGCTAAGTACCCTTTTTGGTCATCATAAACATAGTCCTTATACATAGTCAAGCCTTAGACTATCATAAGTATCTTCAAGTCATACATGTGCAATGTATGAGTAAGACCCTATAATCCCACTCGCACTAAGTTCCACCGTAGGCCATCATACATACTTACCATATTTGATCTCATCCTTAACTTACTTCTCACAACCAAGGGAATATCTCACCTTTAGTAAATTATAGCAAGGAAGGCAACTATAGCACAATCCTATCTAAACATACATCATATAAAAGAACACTTTATTAGGCAACCTTAAGTTATACTTGTGAAACGGATGAATAAGACCCCATAATCCTACCCATGCTAAGTAACACTTTTAGGTCCTCATACTCATACTTCTTGATTTGGAGACTATTCCCCCTCTTTAAGCTTTGGAACACTATGAAATACTCCTTGAGCATACTTTAGTTCCTTAGTAGTTTGAACCCTAGGAGATGATTTTCAAGCATGTCTCAGTTCATTATTAAAATGGAATCTATGAGATACTTCCTTAAGCATGTCTAGGTCCATTAATGCTTTTGAACACTCGGAGGTACTTCTTTAAGCAAGTCTTAGTTCATTGGATACAAAGATTGCAACCCTAACTCCACTAGGTGAAGGCCTACGTATTATGAGACCTAACTTTGGGAAAACCTGGACTCTACCATGTGAGAGTTCCCTTTTTTTACTTGGATAGTCCTCACATCAACTAGGTGTGGTTCTCCATTCAACTTGGAGCCCGGACCCTACCTTGTGTGACCCTCCCTCTCATTGTCAATATCCATTTGGGGCCAAGCATACACGACTAGATTCATTATTAAGTCTTGGTTAACATTCTTGTCTCATGAAAGAATTTCCTTGACAATCAATCCATGTTAAAGTGATTCCATCACTTCATGCACTCAATCACTCATAAGATAGATTAGGTGAGTATAGGCCTTTCACCACAATTCTATCCTTTAATCTACTATTCTCATGTAGACTCTACTCTCAAAGCCTTAACATACTTATTTCATCATATTAGATTTACTCTCAAAGCCTTAGGAGTCAACATTCATGACTAAAAGCCTTGCTCTCAAAGCTTTACTTCATACAATCATCATGCATATCTAGATTTCAAAACATTCATGTCAGAAGCTTCATCCTTAAGCAATTCTAGTCATAATTCATCATATAAGTTCATCTCAAGCTTTACTATTCATGATCCATCATATGTACCTTAATGTAATTCAATTCATGTTTACATGCTTCTAATCTTGAACAATTACTATACATAACATCAATTCTAGAAGAACACCTATAAACCCTCAAATTCACTTCACAAGGCATAAACCCATATTCTTCAATTTCATCCATTAAACTAGGGTTAGTCATGGAAAACATGTAATTTCATCATAATATCATGATTCACTACTAATTCAATCATAAACAATCAATACCCATTCAATTGGGTCAACATACAACATAACCCACAACATTGAAGAAACCCTAACTTGAATTGGGGAATTCTTCATCAAATTGGGGAATTCTAGGGGGGCGTCCATGGATGGAAGAAATCCAAGGATGAATAAGCTATCATACCTTAGAAATGGATTCTAATAACTTTGGGGGGATGAAGTTTTGGGTTTTCTTTAGATTCTAGAGAGAATGACTTAATTGAGGGAAATTTCAGTCTAAAAAGCTTATATACTTTACTTGGGAAATAATGAAACAATGTAGTATCAATTTAGGGAAAATAACTAGAGACCCCTAAGTCTCCCACTTAAAACTACCGACCATGCACGTTTTAGCTCGCCAAGTGGACCCTTGGTCCGCCAAATTTTCCAGCAGCTCCCTTGCTGGAGCAGGCCACTAGGCGATGGGGGAGGGTAGCTTGGTGATGTGCCTACTGGTCGGCGAGCCCCGACCTGGCTCTCCTAAAATTCCAGTATCTTTGGCTTTGGAGGCAGCCCCTTAGGTGGAGGGGGTTCCACTTGGCTAATCGCCAAGTCACCTAGGCGATGGAACCTCACTTCGCCAAGTTGGAAAGGAAGGAGATGTTCTCTTTAACAAAAATTCTAAGTGTCATAGTCCCTTG
This sequence comes from Solanum tuberosum, assembly GCF_000226075.1. NCBI lineage: Eukaryota > Viridiplantae > Streptophyta > Magnoliopsida > Solanales > Solanaceae > Solanum > Solanum tuberosum. Next base: position 4,782,812 of record NW_006238927.1, on the reverse strand, counting down.
CCCTCTTCCATGGCTTGCTACCCCATGCATTTAGCCCTAGCTTAGCTTACTTGATTACGGGGTGTTACAATATCTCCCCCTTGGGAACATTCGTCCTCGAATGACGATTCTAAACACTTCTTAAAGGAAATGACTCTAGACTAGCAGCCCATCATGCATGAAACTCATCTAGTGCACATAAACAAGAGAGGAAAACTTCAACTCCGTCTTAACATGAACAATGCAACACAAGGAAGTAGGAACTACATCTAACAACTTATTATGCATGAAAACTCAACATTTCTCATATTATAGGAGGAACTGCCTTCTTCTAACTAGAACATGCTCAATCATACTCTCATGGAGCCTATATGCATTTTACTCTCAAAAAGCATTTATTTAAGGAGGAATCTTTCAACTCCAAACTAAGGCAATGCTCACTAATTCATCTCATGAAGTCAAATATGCAACTCTACTTAATGCACTACAACATGAGGAAAACAATGCACAAAAGTCATTTCTATCAAGGCATAAGCTTTATGAACATGCTTATAAGAAAATCATGGCAACACATAAACACACAATAACCTTGCTATATAGGCACACCATCTCCCCCTTGAGAGTAAGCCTATACGAACTCTTCTAAACATCATTTATAACATAAAAGTATCAATGAAGCTCACTCATACTAAAGACAACATCAAAGTCTATCATATAAAATCTATCAAGTCACAAAAGACAAGTAATCCAAAATTTACTAAAGCATAAAACACATATCGGTAGCAACATAAGGAGATCACTCTTGATCATTTTTAGCTTGGAGGACATAGAACCTATTCTTCTTTTGGGCATCCTCATCCGGACCACTAGAAGCAACTTGTTTATCCTCCCTTTTCTTAGCCTTAAGCACCGGGCAATCCCTCATTTTGTGCCCACTCTTCCCACAACTATAACAACCATTTACCATGATGATTTCTTCCACACTTGGTGCAAGTAGGCTTAGATAATGGAGACCCACTACCTTTATCTTGGTTAAACCTAGGGGTATAAGGGGAATCTTGATCGGAATATCTTTGTTTAGACTTAGGTCTACCTTGTCCATCGGACTTAGCATTGGAGAAGTTCCCATCACCGGCCCTAGCCCTTTTTGCCTCCCTATTCTTTTTCCTAAGTTTTGGCTCCTCAATTTCTTGGGCATACACCATAAGCCTAGAGATATCCATGTCACCCACAATCATTTCCGTACGACATTCTTCTTCAACCAATTCGAACACACCCATCAAGAACTTACTCATCCTATCTCTCATATCCGCCACCATAGATGGAGTATACTTGGATCGTAGGGTAAATTTCAAGCCATACTCCTTAACACTCATGCTACCTTGCTTAAGGTTGATAAACTTTTCTACCTTAGCCTCCATCATCTCTCGGGGAAAGAACCTATCAAGGAATGCTTCTTTGAACCCTTCCCACACTATTGGGCCCGCTTATATCGACCTATTGTCTTTCCATTGTTCATACCATATTTGTGCTACATCTCTCAATTGATAAGCGTCTAGCTCCGCTTTCTCTACCGAAGTCAATCCCATGATAGCAAGAACCTTATACACCTCATCTATAAAACCTTGAGGATCTTCCTCCACTTTGGAGCCATAAATCTCCGAAGGGTTTATCCTCAAAAACTCGCTCACCCTCAAAGCCGCGTATTTCACATTAGGGTTCACCGGAGCTACCATCCCTCTATTGACTTGAGCCATCATGGCTTGAGCCAATAATTGCATAGTAGACCTAAACTCTGCATGAGTCACATTCTCCCCTATAGGGTCAATTAGAGGTTGAGGAGGAGCATGGTGTGGAACTTGGAGCGGAACCTCTTGCTCCACATTGCCTTCCTCATCTCTCATAGCATTTGCCCTTGTATTAGCCATACCCTGAAAAACCACAGAGCACGAATTAGAAGAAGGACCTACTAGAGCCAAACTCTATGGCACGACTTAGAGAATGAAGAAGTGAGATTTCCTAAACATCCAATAGACTCATATTCATAAATGTGGCGCACTTCACATTTATGAACAAGACTCTACTAGAGGTGGTTTGAGATAATCCAACAACCATTCTAAACCTTGTGCTCTGATTACCAAGTTTTTCATGACCCAGGGGTACACCCTAGATGTAACATGGTGTACATGACCCCGAAGAGGTATCATACCAGCCCTTAGCATATCACAACATAAGATAATATAAAAGTACAGAAATTTTTAAAACTTTATCCATACAATCGATGTCTTTATAAAACAAAGCGGAAGTCTTACTAAACTTTGTCTCAAACAATCTAATACAACTTTGAATACTCTTGGGTCATAGCCCATACAATAGTCTAAAAACATGAAAATAAAAGACATAAAGGGAATAGTGGATTTGTCCTCGAAGTTATGAGGACTCACCAAATCTTTAACTCCTTGCTCCTTAGAAACCTATCCTCAAGAATGGATCTCAAATCACCGAACCCTACATTTGATGAGAATGTAGGCAAAGTATGCGTTAGTACAAAAGTACTAAATATGATAGCTAGCATAACACCATAAGAGCATAATATCATAAGGGTTAGTCAACATAAGACATAATCCATAAGCATAATCAAATACTTCATGAAACATCAACGATAAGCATATGAGACAATATCATAATCATAAGCAAAGTCTCCCACATAAGCATCATATAAGAATTATTCCACATTTAGTCCTTCATATCATAAGAGAACCATTTCAAGTAACCTCAAAGCATACTTGTGCAAGGCATGGACAAGACCCCATAATCCCATCCAAGGTAAGTACACCTTCTGGTCATCATAAACATAGTCCTTATACATAGTCAAGTCTTAGACTATCATAAGTAGCTTCAAGTCATACTTGTGCAAGGTATGAGTAAGACCCTATAATCCCACTCACACTAGGTACCACCTTTGGCCATCATACATACTTACCATCTTTGATCTCATCCTTTAACTTACTTCTCACAACCAAGGAAATCTCTCACCTTTAGTCAATCATAACAAAGAAGGCAACTATAGCACAATCCTATCTAAACATACATTATATAGGAGAACACTTTCTTAGGCAACCTTAAGTTATACTTATGCAATGCATGAATAAGACCCCATAATCCTACCCATGCTAAGTAGCACTTTAAGGTCCTCATACTCATACTTCTTGATTTGGAGACTAGTCCCCCTCTTTAAGCTTTGGAACACTATGAAACACTCCTTGAGCATACTTTTAGGTCCTTAGTAGTTTCAACCCTAGGAGATGCTTCTCAAGCATGTCTAAGTTCATTATTAAGATGGACTCTATGAGATACTTCCTTAATCATGTCTAGGTCCATTAATGCTTTTGAACTCTAGGAGGTACTTCTTTAAGCAAGTCTTAGTTCATTGGATATGGAGATTGCAACCATAACTCCACTAGGTGAAGGCTTACATCTCATGAGACCTAACTTTGGAAAAACCCGAACTCTACTATGTGAGAGTTCCCCCTTTTTATTTGGATAGTCCTCACATCACCTAGGTGTGGTTCTCCTCTCAACTTGGAGCCCGGACCCTACCTTGTGTGATCCTCCCTCTCATTGTCAATATCCATTTGGGGCCAAGCATACACCCCTAAATTCATTATTAAGCCTTTCTTAGCATTCATGTCTCATGGAAGAATGTCATTGACAATCAATCCATGTTCAAGTGATTCTATCACTTCATGCACTCAAGCACTCATAAGGTAGATTAGGTGAGTATAGGCCTTTCACCACAATTCTATCCTTTAATCTACTATTCTCATGTAGACTCTACTCTCAAAGCCTTAACATACATAGTTCATCATATTAGCTTTACCCTCAAAGCCCTAGGAGTCAACATTCATGACTACAACCCTTACTCTCAAAGCTTTACTTTATACAATCATCTTGCATATCTAGATTTCAAGACATTCTAGTCATAAGATTCATCTTTAAGCAATTCTAGTCATAATTCATCATATAAGTTCAATCTCAATCTTTACTAGTCATGATCCATCATATGTACCTTAATCTAATTCAATTCATGTTTACATGCTTGTAATATTGAACAATTACTATACAGAACATCAATTCTAGAAGAACACCTATAAACCCTCAATTTCACTTCACAAAGCATAAACCCACACTCTTCAATTTCATCCATTAAACTAGGGTTAGCCATGGAAAATATGTAATTTCATCATAATATCATGATTCACTACTAATTCAATCATAAACGATCAATACCCACTCAATTGGGTCAACATACAACATAACCCACAACATTGAAGAAACCCTAACTTGAATTGGGGAATTCTTCATCAAATTGGGGAATTCTAGGGGGGCTCCATGGATGGAAGAATCCAAGGATGAATAAACTATCATACCTTAGCAATGGATTCTAATAACTTTGGTGAGAAGAACTTGATTCTTGAACCCTAGCTTCACTTTCTTCCTTCTTCTTCTTCCTTGAAGTTCTAGAGAGAGAATTTTCTTTAGGGGAGATAAAGTTTTTGGTTTTCTTTAGATTCTAGAGAGAATGACTTAATTGAGGAAAACTTGAGTCTAAAAAGCTTATATACTTTACTTGGGAAAGAATGAAACAATGTAGTATCAATTCCTTGGTGTAGCAGGCCACTAGGCAATGGGGGAGGGCAGCTTGGCGATGCGCCTACTGGTCGGCGTGCCCTGACCTGGCTCTCCCAAAATTCCAGTATCTTGGGCTTTGGAGGCAGCCCCTTAGGCGGAGGGGGTTCCACTTGGCTAATCGCCAAGTCACGTAGGCGATGGAACCTTACTTCGCCAAGTTGGAAAGGAAGGAGATGTTCTCTTTAACAAAAATTCTAAGTGTCATAGCCCTTGCCCTCTTCCATGGCTTGCTACCCCACACATTTAGCCCTAGCTTAGCTTACTAGATTACGGGGTGTTACACACGCTTATTTCGATGAAAAGACTAGTTAGCTGACATACGCCCCAAGGCATTGACAAATCAGGAGTTTACAAAGTTTCGAATCAATCTAGGAGTGAGTGTTCCACCTCTCAATAGCTTGAGGGGAAGTGTTGCAAAATAGAGTTAAACTAGAAGTAGTATGCCTTGTATCCTAACTCTAATCCTATTCTAACTCTAATGTATCTCCTTAGATTTGTAGTTGTACTAGGATTCTACTTGTGGACGTATGTAATTGTTTAAGTAGCATACGTATTGTACGAAATTATTATCAAGAAATAATATCCTCCCTTCTCTCTGGTTGTGTGTTTTCTACAGCGTGTACACGTGACAACTAGGTTTTGGGGTGTTAATAGAATGAATAAGTTTTCCGCTTTTATCTTGTTTTTGCTTTATCTTTTTGCATTTCTTTCATTTTCGTTGGGTTGAGGTTGACTTGTCTTGGTGGAAATAGACAAGTGTCATTACGTCCATTTTTGGATCATGGCAATTTTAGTAGGATTATTTATGGCGACGGTGATTAAGTCACCACTAATATCTAATTTTTCATGGCGATTTCAAGGGTCACCGCTAAATCTATATATTTTGTGGCAACGCTTATTTGTTGTCATTGATTCATCTCATTTTGGTGGCGATAAAATTAGTCGCTCCAAAAAGCCGTCACAAAAGCTCTAATCAATTTCTTGTAGTGCTATCTTCAATTCCAACTCTTAAAATTCCAAATAATGTGATTTTTTTTATAATAGTATGTAGTAGCTTGTTTATGAGATATAATTTTTGATATTATGTGATTATCTATTTTTTCGTGTAGATTTAGAGGGTGTTTGGATTGACTTAAAAGCTGGTCAAACCTATTTTTAAGTCAGTTTTTGAGTTCTAGAAGTGTTTGACAAATATAAATAAAATAACTTAAAATAAGTTAGAAAGTGTTTGGCAAGGTAAAAAATGACTTAAAATAAGTTTAAAATAACTTAAAATAAGTCAAAAACCAAAGGTAGGTCTTCCCCTACTTTTTATTTTTTTATTTAAAAATAATTTCAGTTTGATTTTTTTTTTTTCACTTAATTTTTTTTTTTATAAGTCAATCCAAACGGACTCTTAATTATATGTTTAAGGTAAATCAGTAAAATTAAGTGATTTTGCTAGTTCTGACAAATTGAGACGTATTAACCATACTTAGAAAAAATAATTTAAATTTTAAATATCTTTTAAAAAATATATAACCTAACACAACTCCAACCAAATAAAGGACTTTTTTTCCATGTCCAAATCGACTCGCCGCTTGTCAATCCAACAATATACATCGAATGATGCAATATATAGTTGAATCAACATTTGGTGAGTTACTTTTTGAGTCCAACTCCCAAGTTGAAGGGAACACGTGTGACGTGTGTGTGTGGTAGTACAATATTTTGATGTACAAGCTTCCTAACATGTGAAATGAGGCTGTCTTTTTAAATATATATTTTTGGGTCGTCCTAGGTGATATGGGGCAACAAGTTACATACGTGCAGGGACGTGGAAATTAAATTTATGAGGAATTTTTGCATATAGCCACTCAAAATAATTTAATTATGCTTCATAACTATAGTTTGCTAATTATGATTCGTAGCTACATATTAAAGGGAAGAAAGAGTCGAGCGAGATTGGAAGAGGGAGGAGAGAGGCGAGCGAGATTGGGAAAGGAAGGAGAGAAACAAGCGAGAGAGGACAGAGAGTTGAGAGAGATGAATTATATATATATAAAACTAGTATGCATATGTATCAATGATGGTATTTGTATATATGCATACAATTTGTATCCGTATACAATATATATATATATATATACTCCCTCCGTCCCATTTTATATGTCACCTTTTTACTTTGCACTTGCATTAAGAAATGAAGTAACTTTACCCTTCTACCCTTATTTAATGTTTTCTTAAGTCAACTTTATTAATAAATGACAAGATTAATTAACTATTCTATCAAGGGTATAATAGGCAAAATATGATAATTTATGCATAAATTTTATAAAATGACAAGTATTCTGGTCGAGCTATTTATAGAAAGGGATGACATATAAAATGGGACGGAGGGAGTAACTAGTATGTTTATGTATCAATGATGATATTTGTATATATGCAATAGATATATATATATATATATATATATATATATATCTGTATACAATTGAATCGAGTTTAAACATTTGTATTTGTATATTTAGTCTCTCTCTCACATTATGCAAACACAAATTATACATTTGTGTTTGTATAAGTTATATTTTTATAAAGCGAGAGAGAGACAGGCATAAGAGAACTGAACAATGAGAGATTTGTACTTGTACAATATAAGTGTATAGGGGGGAGATATATGTATTAATTTGTATATCCAATCTCTCTCTCGCTTTATACAAACACAAAATATACATTTGTATTTGTATAATTTGTATACTATAAAGTGAGAGAGAGACTGGCAGAAGAGAGGCAAGAGAGAAACCGAACAGGACAGGCAGAGGAGAGAAATGGGGGAGAGATGACTGAAAAAAGAAGAGAGGCAAGCGAGATTCCACAAAGAGTCGAGAGAGGGGAGAGAGAGGAAGATCGGAGAGAGGCAAGAGAGAGGAATGTAGTTATAGCTAGAAGTAAGTTTTGAATTGTAATTAGTGCAAATTGTAGCTATGTTAGCTAATTAACTAGTTTATGTTTGCTTAACCGCGTTATTTTTCTGAAATTTAAACCCAACCATGCATTTGGTAATATATGTGTGTGTGTAATTTTTCTCCATAAATTTACAATGTGTAATTAATAATAATAAAAAAGACAATATCTTAAAATATAGTATACATAGTTGTAGTAAAGGTGATAGAAGTAGGTAATGCTTTCGTCGGAAAAAAATATCGTATATACAAGTAAAATGATACACGAAATAATTAAATAACATATATTGGACACCCTTAACATAACAAGTTGTTATAACTCAGTGGTTTCACCTCCTTGAAATGAGGAAGTGCTTGTGTGTTCGAATCTCACTAGTTCTACTTTTTGAAAAGAGCTTTTGTTGTGTTATTTCTGACCACTCTTTGTGAAATTCCTAGCTCCGCCACTGCTCGTAACATCACAAAAGCTGAAAAATGGCTTTAGAGAAGGAGAGGCCTTCGACAAAAAACAAACTGATAAATTGTAACAAATAAATATAATTTTCTATAATAGATAAAATTATACCGGTAGAGGTCATTTGGTAATACTGATATAAGTTATACATGAAATAATAATTAGTATTTTTAAAAATGAATTGACAGTACAATTTTCTTGTTCACTGTCAGCGGAGAGAAGTTAATCTCTATAATATATAGAGATTGTATATATGGTGTTAGTAAGCAGTAAATTAGGAATGATGGTTAATGATGAAATAATTATCATGCGCTGATTAATATTATTAATGAAGGGATTTATATTTATTCTTATACAAGAACCACGTATTGCTAAATTATTTTTGTTTAGGTACGCAGGAAAAAAAAAACTAGAAAGGTTTACCATCTTTCAAAAGCAAAGGCCACTTAGATATGTATTGAGAAGAAACTATATATTATTGAGTAGGGGTGTTCATGATATTGATAAAAATCGATTCAAATAGAATTAAATCGATTTTATTTGGGTTTGTTTTGGTTTTGTTTTAGATTTTAAAAAATCGATAGTATTTGGTGTGACTATGGTTTTGTTTTAAAAAAATCGAAGAAATAACCGAACCGAACCAACAAGTTATATACATATTTTTTTTTATCATACATATATAATATATTATTTTTACAAAACAATTTTACAGATCTCATATATATTTTCATCAAAATTTATTTATAATTTACTTATGAAAGCAAAAATCTTCAAGGTGAGAACATTTATTTTATTGGTTTCGTGTATATAACTGTCTGTAACAACTCTTTGTGAAACTGAAAATGTCACTGTATCTTCCATCTAGGCCAAAATAGTGAATATTGAAGTTTTTCACATAGTAAAAATTCAGTGATCAGAAGTTATTTAATGTTTGACATTCTAACTATTTTTATTTTTGAATGGATTGTTGTCACTTTTTTCAGGTTTTGAATGAATTGTTTCTTTTAGTTTTGTGTATAGTTAATAATCAAATAACCGAACCGAAATCGATAACAACCAAACGATAAATGTATATTATATTTGATTTGTTTTGATTATGATATTTTTAAAATCAATTAAGTTGATTCAATTTTGAATTTAACAAATAATCGATCCAAACCGACTCGTAAAACACATATGGCGCTAGTAATGCAAGAAATGAGGAATTGTTGCGGTAGTTAATGATGAAATAATTATTATGTGGTGATTAATATTATTAATGAAGGGGTTATTCTTGTACAAGAACCACTTACTTTGAGAGCATTTTGCCTTTAAATTGTCTAATTAATCTATGTATTGCTAAAATAAAATTGTTTTGGTACGGAGGAAAAAGAAAAACTAGAAAGGTTTACGATCTTTCAAAAGCAACACCACTTAGATTATTGAGAAGAAACTCTATATTCTTGAGCATTTTTCCGCATATTATTAATCTTAATCATGGTTATGTTCTTCATTTGCTCGAAAATTGACATATTAGTTCGCCTCTCTTTAGATGTGTTTGATACTTGACAGTAGCTTTATTGATATTCAATAAGTATCTGGAGTTTACTATAAATCCTTAATAAGTTTGACAATAAATAACAGTCTATTTCCATATCTATTTTTTAGTAGCCCATGATCTTAGTTGCGTTTAAATCTTTTTTTACGCTCCACGATGTTATATTCTAGGTGTTTTGATGATCTTCAAAAATGCAAGGGACCCGGTCCCTGCAGAGTGCTCTCGTCCAGATTCTAATGGGGTACATCTGTAAAGCTGTCATGTCAGGTGGTAGGTGAAAAGTGCAGTGTACTACACCAATAGGAAGAGCGGACTGTTTGTTTCAGTGGCTCACAATTGCAGGGACCCGATCCCTGACAGAGTTCTCTCGTCCAGATTTATAATGGTGTACAACTGTAAAGTTGTTCTGTCAGAGGTTGGTGAGACATCAGCGTACTACACCAACCAGAATGGACGAGGTTGTTTGTCCAACGGTGGTCAATAACTCTTTATGGTTGATTTAATCAACATGACAAACAACAAATTAAATCATTCATTCAAAAGGAGAGAGAGTTAGCAAGTCTTCTCAAGAACTCACAAAGAACATTGCAAGGGACATGGTCCCTGCAAGACTGCGTATGTGAAAGGACGACAAGACAGCTGTCAGAAAAGTTGTCACCTCTGATGTGGTAGGTGCACGTCTTTCCAGAGAAGCAGACTCTTAGCCAATGGGTGGTCTCAAGAAGTTTGTGTTCATTCATATAGTCTCTTTACACAAAACACAAACTCAAGATTTGGCAAACAAAACTTGGATTTTCTCTGAAAATTCATAAGCTTGAAAAGAGAAGGCTATTGATGGAGTGCTGAAGCGTCTTGTTGTATTAAGATCTTTGTATCTTATGTGCTTAAATTGTAAATCTATTCCTATGTTATAAAGGAATTAGATTTTTTGTTTTGTTCATCTAAAAGTCTAAGTCAGTTAAGGGTAACTGATGATTTAGTGGGCAATGTTGTATCTGCTTAGTCAAATTCTAAATCATATAAAGTTAGGTGGTTTAGTGGGCACTGTTGTATCTGCTTAGTTGAAGTTTAAGTTATCTAGAATTAGGTAGCTTAGTGGGCAGTGTGGTATCTGCTTAGTAGCTTTCTTTGTAGTAGAGTTACTACATAGAGGGGGAACGGATTTAGAGTTAAATTCCTAGGTTGCAAGAGTTTGTAATCTATATTGTTGCTCCGTTTAAGTGAAATGGAGTTTGGGTTGAAATCCTGTGAGTACAGGTCGTGGCTTTACTCCTTGAGCAAGGAGGTTTCCACGTAAAACTCTTGTGCCTGTTTTACATTGTGTTATTTATGTACTAAGGTTAGATGTAGATTTCACTCTACCTAAACGTATATAAGGAAATGCAAATTTTGCAACAAAATCATGTATAACCAAACTTAAATGTCAAAAGAAGGAGGTGGGATAATGAATCGAAAAGAAAAGGTCAGTGTTATAGCATATATAAACTAAATATATGATTAAACGGTGCCAATGAATGTAGACTTGTTCAATTCATTCATAGCTATTTTCTTCTTGTTCATATACATGATATATTTTGTGTTCCATCCATCACTATCATATATCTCATATATATCCCAGCTAGCTTTAGAGATTTCCTTTTCATTACACTGTGCATTTCCATTTACCCTCTTCAAACATTATATCTCTCATCTTCCAACGGCTGCTCATAATGTATACATATCTATATTTAATATTGACCTTGACTTTAATTTTTAGCTAGCTACAATGTTTGAATCAATATGTACAATTTTTTTTTAAGAAACAAGTAGTGGATTACTGGTCCCCTCCAGTACATATGTAGATTAACTACAAATGGAAAAAGCATTGATTTTAGCAACATAAGAACGTAACTTTTATGGCTAATTACCTGTGGTACTTTCTTCGTTTAAAAAAGATTCAAAGTTTAAGACAATAAAAAATATTTTTCAATCTTATGGTTCTAAATTAAAGTTATTATAAAAGTATCAAAATATTTTTTAATTTTTTAGTTTTAAACATATCACGTAAAATATTAACATTAAAATATTGCCAAAAAGAAAAAAAAGAGTCATTTTATAAACAGACTAAAAACAAAAGTGAATCATTTTTACTATTGTTATGTGAGGACAAAAACACGTGTATATGATTTAAAGTAGATTAAGTATGATAATAAAAGAGATTAGTGGTAGACATTTGGCAAATTCATAGTGATAGATCCTGGTTCAATAAATTCCATGGTCCGTCTTGTCAAAGCTATCTTTTCCCCAAAAAGGTTCGCTAGTGATGGAGCAGTGGAGGGGAGTCTCCAATCTCCATCAAGACAGTCAATCACAACGTGTAAAGACTCTACCAGCAGCCCTTGTTGTTTCTACACGTGGAAATCTCATCTCAATTCAACACAACTCTGAAAATGTATCTTCTACAACTACGTAAATCTTACAATCTCTTGCTCCCTCAATCCCCATTTTGGAGCGATAGATAAAAATAAATAGTCATAGGATAAAAAATAATTTAAGAATAAAATTTTAATATTTATTTTGTTGTCTAGTTTAGAATAACTTATTCTATTATTTATATTATAGTGATGAAATAATTATTAAGTTATTTCATTATGGATATTGGAATAATTAATTTTGGGATATCTTGTTTCCAACTAAACGACTCATAAGTGTCTTAATTTAATTAAGTTAAAAGTTTAATAAATAAATAAAACTTTTAAATTTTACATGATTTTAAATTTAAAATGTGCACAGTCCTGACTAATTTATAATCCTAAATATTGAATTGAGTTTCAATTCTTAACCTCATGGTAAGTACTCTTTCATCCTTAATCAATAGGTCTCGGGTTCGAGCTCCTTGGGTATGTTGTTGCTTTTGTTAGGGAGCACTTTACCCCTCAATGTGGAATTTTCTTACACCAATTCGAATTTAATCGGGCTTTAATGTGGGGAAACCAAAAAAAAAAGTTTCAATTCTTAAGCCGTACGGAGTATTGACAAATATTGTAAAAATAATAATTAATTTCCCCCTATCAAAATTTGAAATGTTTACTACATTTATAACATTTAACAGAAAAATAACCTACATTTATAACATACGTGGATTGATATCCTTAAAGAAGGTAATATATTCAATAAAAATAGTTTAATCAAAGCATAAATCAAGTCGAACATATTTTCGTTTTAATGAGCACAAAATGGTAAATTTACCTATTTTTGTTTTTGTTAATTTATTTGGTTTGTGCGTACTATAGATATTTGTGTCAATAACAATAAAATTGTACTCTGAATTTAGGATATATTAATTATTTTTCCTTAAGTATGCATCCCCACTACAAAAAATAAAATACGAAAATTAGTTATAAATTTCATTGGTAAATTATTCGTAGCTAATAAAATTTTGTGGTGAATTGTTAATAAATAGAATAAATAATGCATTTTATTATTTAACTATAGAATTTATTCATCACTAATTTCAAATATATAGTAGTGTTCATTACTTTTATATATATATATCGTTCTTCTCTATTATGAAGTCTTGCGAACCAGATAATTTAGTTTTAAAAAACAGGATAATGATAAGGTCCCAAAGTAGTGTCTATTGAACAATCAAATCAAAATTATTCAACTAAGTGATAAAGGCCTAGCGTAGTGCGCAAACAACACGCTTGATAATTTTATGCATAGGGTGTAATTAAATAGTATAATAAAAATAATTGTACTATTAATGGTTTAGATTAGAGGAAACATTAGCCAATATTTTAATGTTAGAATTGAACTTAAAAGAGGAAACGTGTGTCTCAGTAATGAGACAATTTTTGGTGGGTTTAGCTTTGGTGGCTTTTTCTTCCTTTTGTGCATTTAGGTTCAAATAATCTATTTATTCATAAGACTAATAATTCCTTAAAACAAAAGGGTAAAGGGAAAAAATCATCCCTAAAGATGCACGTGAGAAGGATATATATGTTTCTGCCAATTAACGGTTGTGTAATTCATTAATAATTTGATCGTTTGTCTCATGCTGGAATAATGGTTACACATTAATTAAAGGCCATATTATCTTAAGTTGCTTATCCTAACAATTATTAGTAAGTTGTGTAGGCATAGGATTCTCGGATAAAAGAAAATGAATATTTCAGAAATAGCAAAGATAATAGATATAATAAGGCTTTATATATATAGTTTTCGTAATTGCGTTCAGTAACTATAATTTTGTTTGCTATGGAGGTTGTGATTTGTATATTTCGCTTGTCAATATACAAACAAAAATGAAAAAGGGAAATCAAATTAGAAAATATTTGAAAGTGAATATGAAAAAATGGAGTATAATTTATAAATTTGCCACAAAATAAGTAGTTTATTACCGGCCCGACTCGGTAATAGTTTCTAGAAGATAAATTCTTATTCATCTTTCTCAAGAACTTTTGTGCTAGAATTAGGGGTGTTTACGGTTTGGATAAAAATCGAATTAAATTAATTAAATAAATTCACTTTATTTGGGTTTGGTTTGGTTTTATTTTACATTTTTTTAAAATCGATAGTATTTGATTTGGTTATGATATTGTTCGAAAAGAATCGAAGAAATAACCGAATCGATAAATTATATACATATAAATTATTATTATACATACATGTATTATTTTTACAAATAATTATAAAGATCTTATATATGTTTTTATCAAAATTTATTTCTAATTTCCTTATGAAAACAAAAGTGCTCAATTTATCTTTTGGTTTCATGTATATGAGTGTCTTAATTCTTGGTGAGACTATCTCTTCCTTCTTGGTCAAAGTAGTGAATTTTTAAGCTTTATTCATAGTAAATTCAGTGATAAATTTTTTTGAAAAGTGAGTCATTCTAACTATTTTTCGTTTTGAATGAATTGTTATCACTTTTTTACGTTTTGAATTGTTATATTTTGTATGCATGATTAATAACCGAATCACATCGAACCGAAATCGATAACTACCAAACCGATAAATATAATTACATTTGATTTGATTTTGATAATTTTAAAACCATTTGACTAAGTTCTAGTACTCAAATTCTTATAATCAAAGGCAAAGTAAGCAACAATTTTTTTGAACTCTTTGAGCTCTGTCGCACGTTAGTGTGCACTTCGCCGGAATGGGGAGGGGACGACCACGCAGGAAGACACAGGGAAATCACGAGGAAGAAATTACTCAGGTTATTGTGAGTAGTTCAAGTACAGGCACATCACAAACTGATAGGAGGAAGATTCAGAACCCCAACTACAAACATGTGAAGGAGTTTCGATCGGAACAAGTAAGGAGAAGGAGACACCGAATAGGGAAGAGCAATGGCCGGAATTAGCTAAGAAGAATGGAAGTGGAGCTTGGAAAACCCAAACTCCGGTAGGAACCAATGGAATAGTAACGCGGGCAAAACCCTCAGTAACAACTCAGAGGAAACTTGAGCTAAATGAGGTAACAACAATGACACCTTGGGCCAATCTATTTGCTACTAATCGACTGGCAACAAAAGGTATGAATCTCAACTATATTTCCCCAGTAATTATTGATGGAGAGAAAGTAGTGAAGATTTTGGAGGAGGATGTGGCTAGAGATAATGAAAAATGGGCTTCTTCAATTGTTGTGTATGTGGTAGGCACTTGATGTTTGACGTAATCAAAGACACAACTTCCAATTCAAGTGTCAACGATCGCGTGTAGTAATATAACCCAACCGAATGAGTTGGGGTCGAGTCCCAAGGGAGCGGTTAGTAATCGAGAATTAAATAGAAAAGTAAAACTTAGTTCTAATCAATCATAGCTATAAACATTAACGAAAACAAACAAATTAAATCAAAAAGTGACACGAATGTCAATTATCAATGGGGGTGTTTGTATTCAACTAATAAACCAAAAATAGCAAAAAATATAAAGATGTGAGATAGGGAGACGAAATTCTTTGGATGTGATAGGAATATGGGATAAAATAAACAACCGAGTAAATGTTATTGATAGTAAATTGCTGAACATTTGTAACTAAGCTAGACTTTAGTGGGGGTAAAATTTCTCTCGAACACCTTAACCCGAATCAACTCGGTTTCTCTAGAACACCGAGTTGCGCAATTCAGCACAACCTTCGCCTTAGCCCATTCACTCTCTTGAGCTGAATGTGTGGGAGAAGGTCTAGGGTTCACTCTCTCGAGTTGAATGTGTGGGAAAAGGTCTAGGGTTCTCTCTCTCGAGCTGAACCCACGACGACTCAATAACCACAGGCTATCGATTTAGTAGTTTTGGTTTTAAGACCTCTCTCTCGGCAAGCCAAAAACACCAAGATGAAATCGTATTTGCAACTGCAATCCCATTAAGTTCAAACACAACTACTAAACGAAATCACATTTAAACAACAAATAGACTAACAATGAGAAATACCAATAGTAAATTTAAACCATATTCACATAATCACACCCCAAAAATTGAGGTTTTAGTTAGACATGAAAAAGAGATAGAAATCGATACCTAAAAGTGTTTCCATCAAATGGGTACGATAAATAATATCTTTAAACTCGTCTAAGATGAAGATTCTTTGATGCCCACTTCCAATTCCTTGGAGATGAAAACCTTCAAAGCTCAAGAACAATGTCTCCCAAAAACTCTAAGAACTCAAATTGAAATATTCTAAAAATCAGTAATAATTCGCTACAACTTGATACTAAGCTATAGATTTAAATGACTATTTATAGTTTTCAAAAATTTGTGCTGCAAAAGACCACTCAGCGTAGTTAGTCGGGATCGCCGATGCACTCGGCGATCCACCATTTGGTCTGGTTCATCACCTTTCAACTTTTACCTTCAGTATCTTCGCGTTTTGAATCATTGGGCGATATGGTGTTGCTTCGCGAAACTGTTCGGCGACGCGCCGATTGCTCCCTTTCATCGCCAACTTGATCTTTTCCTTCAGGGCTCAGCACACTGGAACTTTGGGCGAGGTTAAGGCCATTCGGCGACTCGCCTAATGCATTAGGCGATTTTCATGCCTTCATTTCTTCGTTCTTTCAGCCGCCTTGTTCCTTTTTTGCTTGATAGCGTCCATGCCTCAATCATGAATGTACACACAAGACTCAATCATGAATGTACACACAAGACTCAATCATGAATGTACACACAAGACTCAATCATGAATGTACACACAAGACTCAATCATGAATGTACACACAAGACTCAATCATGAATGTACACACAAGACTCAATCATGAATGTACACACAAGACTCAATCATGAATGTACACACAAGACTCAATCATGAATGTACACACAAGACTCAATCATGAATGTACACACAAGACTCAATCATGAATGTACACACAAGACTCAACTTATTCATGCAAGGATCAATTTTGTACTTAAAGACTCAAGTTGTGACACACCATTATCAAAGAATCTCAAGCTCACTATACTTGCTGCAAATGCAATTTCAAGCTCAACAAAGGTATTTAAATGCCCTCACACAAAGAATGATTCCATATTTACACACAATTATTCAATCATTTAAAGCTCTGGAATCAAGATCAACATTCACACTCACAAAGATAAACACAATGCATGATTTCACCCATAGGTTTGCCCTTATTTTCCATTGACTTTTGCTTCAGCTCATTCAAGATCAAAAAGGTCTTTTCAAGGCTTGTAATAGGGCTGAGTGTAATGGTATGATCATTTAGGCTTATAGGCTGAAAATCCTCATGAAATGTGATGTGAACAACACCTTCTTTCCTTTTCTTTATCAATTTCATTTAAGCTCAAAAGTCACCTCTTATTCATCTTCCATGAGCCATTGGAAACCCCATTTTCTTTGTATTTCCACAACTTTATTTCACAACTTTTTCTTTCTTTTTCTTTTTCAATCTTTTCTCCTTTTATATATATATATATGGAGGGGTTCCATTTTTCTCAAAACATGGGCATAAGGGACTTCTTTGCACTTACTTGATTTGCCTTCTCTTTTCTCCACAACCCCAACTTAGGCTTTTGGCCTAAGTTGGCTATCAAACAAACCACAGATCATGAGGATTATGGTAATGGGTTAATAAAAGGTAGCAATATTATCAAGTTTCTTCCAAGAAAAGGTTTGGGCTCAAAGGGTGCTCAAAAGAGTTTCAC
Organism: Solanum tuberosum; assembly: GCF_000226075.1. Classification (NCBI taxonomy): domain Eukaryota; kingdom Viridiplantae; phylum Streptophyta; class Magnoliopsida; order Solanales; family Solanaceae; genus Solanum; species Solanum tuberosum. The sequence continues at coordinate 4,765,061 of NW_006238927.1, read as the reverse complement.
ACACTCACAAGGTAAGCCGCAAAAGAGATATACTTTCAAATTAGTTCACACTCTTTAAAGTTGCCTCTGATCATCTCAAGAAATTGCATTACTTAGTCAACCGGACCAACGGGGCAAATTCTAGATGTCATCATGCATGGTTCACAGTAAGCTTATCACACAAGGCATTGACACCAAAGTCAAACAAGACTCCACACTTTTGCTAGTGTGCAATGTTCATCACAAGAGACTCGATTCGATAATTGGCTAGTCACAACGAGATGCAAAGAGTTCACATATTGTGTATGCAACTTCAATTAGCCTCGTTGTAGCCGCGCATTCATTTATGTTCGATTATGAGCACTATTCGAGTCATCGTTATTGATCAAAATCGGTACTCAAATTTGCAAAAGAACAGCCACATTCAACATATACAAGAGGTGGCAAAAAAATTTCGGAAGGGTCAAAAATTTTTTACAACTAAAAGCAAGGAGCCACAAGCTCAAACCTTCCGCAAAAAGCAATGTATAACACGAATTTAGCTCAAAGCCTAATATTTAAACAAAACGGAGTCACAAAATATGGGCTTCACGCCACTACAAATAAAAACATTTGTCCTCAAATGCAAATAAAAAAAACATCCACAAGTCGAAATAAAGTAAGGCAGAGATGGAGGTAAACAGAGGGTCCTGTCTACATAGTTGCTCCATCCGTTTGGGCATCAGTGCCCGATGTATCACTCTGAATCTGAGCATCAGTGCTCGGGGTCACTTCAGGAGGAACGATAGTGCCAGATCCACTAGGGGCGGTCACATGCGAGTCCTCCAGAAAGACATGCACAGCTGCAAAGAATCCCCAGCCCATGAAGGAACATTAGGATCTCTGATAGTGGTCTTCCTGTCAGATGTGGACCTCTTGTCCTTGCCTTTCCCACCCTTTGTGGGAAATTTCGTAGGTTTGCCTCTGGATATAGCTGCATCCTCATTTATCGTAATCCCCTTGGTCTTTTCTTGGGCTGGTAGTATTCTTTCAGTTGCTTTTGATCTAGTCATGTCTGCAAAACCTCGAGGAGAAGTTAGGAAATATCCAAACAAAAGCACAGAGAATTAGGCGCAGACAGACTCGCCGAAATAGTTGGTGGGTCGCCAAATCGCTTTGGTGAACTGGGTTAGCCCACCGAAAGTTACAGTGTAAACAGGGTTCAGGGGTGCAAACAAGGGCGATTAAGAAAACTTTCGACGAGTTCCTTCGGCGACCTCAGGCTTCTCACCGAAAGTTACAGAACCAATCATCAAATAAAGCATGAAATTAAAGGTGAGATAGGGACATTAGGCGACCGCCGAGTGGTTCAGCGAGCTCGACCCAACTCGCCAAACAGCCCAATGTGCCTATTTTTAACCCAACTTCTTGACTTCAACCCCGCAATCTCCGAAAACAAAATCAAAGCATGCACTAGTTAAATTATGCTCAGACCCATAACACCTAAGCATAAACCCACGAAATTACTTCATTTTAAGCACAAGACTATGGTATTGCGACAATTAAAACATTACGGGCAAGATTATCAAATTAAATCAGGCATTAAAACATACTAATTCTATCAAAAAGGCCCAGTGCACAACAACACGATAAGATTATTGCAATTAAGTACAATTGCGATAAAATAATCTCGGGGTTCGGAAAACCAACCTTTGATGTCGATTAATGAAAATTGAAATGTTAGGCGGCAAAGTAATCCACAATCCGAGCACCAATCAACAACTAAAATACTCTAAAGATGCAAGAAATATAGAAACTAGAGTGTGGGTGTGAGTTTGGGAAGATAAAAAGTGAGGGAAAGTGAATGAGTTTGAGCCTTTTAAACCTTTGGCATGGAAAACCGTCCATTTCACGCCAATTCGGCGACGTTAGTCGTGCTCGCCGAGCCACTCGGTGACACGTTGAGTGGTCATTCACCTCGTCGAACATTACAGGACCTCCAGTTATTGTGGGAGTCCAACGACGGTCTCCGTCGGGATCACCGACATGATCGGCGATTCGTCAATAATTTCCTGAGCTCGCCGAGGTTTACAAACTCCAATGTAAAATTGTCTTGAGTCTGACGGCGGTTTGGGTCGGGGCCGCCGACCTCTTCGGCGATTCGCTGAATGGACCTGATGCTCACCAATCTGCACTTTTTGAAAACTTTCCACACTTCCCTCTACACAATCAACATACCATTATTTTATCAAAATAAAATAAAGCAATAAGGGTTCTTGGGTTGCCTCCCAAACAGTGTCGTCCACCTTCAAACCTCATTTTTGGGGTTAGCCTTAGTATTACTAGACAAACCCCCATGCTGTCTCGGGTTGAGATGAGACGATTTATGACCCATTTGGGTCTCCAATTGCTTGATCGACACTGAATGAGAGGTGTCGGTCTGGCTAAGGGTAGACACATCTTCTTTCATTTCCTTTAAAATCTTGTCTAGCCCTTCAACTTTGTTGAGGATTCGAGAAAGCATATCCTCAAACTGACCACCTTCCGAATCTTTTGGCTTTTGGCGCTCGTGGGGAGGCACATACCTATAATTCTCCCCATCATTCCAATTCGAATTACGGTCCCTCCATTCACAATCTCGATCTTTCCAACCTTTATCCCTAGCCCAACCTTGGTTACCACCCTACCTCAGGTAGTTTGAATGATAGCCATCGCCTTGGTTGGCTAGGAAATTTACCTCTTCATTATACAAGGCTTCAAACTTAGACGCATCCGGATTAGCACACCTGACACCCATGACATTGACACTTCGAGCACCAGCTCGCATGATATTTTTAGACAAAATATCAAGTTGTGTCATGATCTTGGCCATGTTTTGGTCCTTCTCCATTTGTTCCTTAGTTAACTTGAACGTGAGAGGGGAGACCTGGTCTTCACGGGTATACCACGCCCTGTTTATGGTAGTCATGCCATCTAAGAGCTTAGCAGCTATCACATAAGGTTGTTGCATCAGACCTCCCGGAGAGAGTTGGTCAGCAACACCGTTATTTACCAAATCCAAACTCCGATAAAAATACTGCAGCAACACGTTATCAAGCAAGCCATGGGTTGGGCATTGAAGCACCAACATTTTGAATCACAACCAAGTTTCATGAATAGGCTCGCCTTCTAGACGCGTGAAGCTCTGAATGTTGTCCCAAAGAGTCATCATCTTCGAGGGAGGGAAAAATCGCACTTGAAATGCGGTGACCAACTCCTCCCACGAAGTGATTTATTCACGTGGCAATTCAGCCAGCCACTTGCACGCCTCACCCATCAACGAGAACGGGAACAACTTCAATCAGACTGATTCTTGGGAGATATTCTTGAAGGAGAATGGTCCGCATACATCCACGAAGTTTCTAATGTGCTCATGGGGATCCTCATGAGCCAAACCACTAAAAAGCCCTTTCAGTTGCAAGAGTTACAACATAGTACTCGTGATGTGGACCACCGCATTCCCTTCGGCCGGAGGTAAGAGAATGGCACCATACCGCCCATGAGATGGGGGTCATTAGCATGAGGCTCATTGACATCGTTGAGATTTCTGATGTCGTCTTGATGGCCTATTTGGCTACCATTGTTGCTGTTCACGCTCATACTTCCTGTTTTCAACACAAACAAGTAAAACAAAGCTAAAAATTAAGTAAGTAGAACTACAACTAACAAGAAAAAAATTCAACTTAACTGAAATTTCTCAATTAACACCACTCCCCAACAACAACTATTTTGATGTTTGACGTAATCAAAGACACAACTTCCAATTCAAGTGTCAACGATTGCGTGTAGTAATATAACCCAATCGAATGGGTTGGGATCGAGTCCAAAGGGAGCGGTTAGTAATCGAGAATTAAATAGAAAAGTAAAACTTAGTTCTAATCAATCATAGCTATAACATTAAGAAAAAAAACATATTAAATCAAAAAGTGACACGAATATCAATTATCAATGGGGGGTTTGTATTCAAATAATAAACCAAAAATAGCAAAAAATATAAAGATTCGAGATAGGAAGACGGGATTCTTGGGATGTGATAGAAATATGGGATAAAATAAACAACCGGGTAAATGCTATTGATAGTAAATTGCTGAACATTTGTAACTAAGCTAGACTTTAGTGGGGGGTAAATTTTCTCTCGAACAACTTACCCTGAATTAACTCAGTTTCTCTCAAACACCGAGTTACAAGAATTAAGCACAACCTTCGCCTTAGCCCATTCACTCTCTCAAGCTGAATGTGTGGGAGAAGGTCTAGGGTTCACTCTCTCGAGCTGAACCCACGATGACCCAATAACCACAGGCTATCGATTTAGTATTTTTGGTTTTAAAACATCTCTCTCGAGCAAGCCAAAAACACTAAGATAAAATCTTATTTGCAACTACGATCCCATTAAGTTCAAACACAACTACTAAACTAAATCACATTTAAATATCAAATAGACTAACAGTAAGCAATACCCAACAGTAAATTTAAACCATATTCACATAATCACACCCCAAGAATTGGGGTTTTAGCTAGACATGAAAAAGAGATAGAAATCGATACCTAAATGTGTTTCCATCAAATGGGTATGATAAATAATGTCTTTAAACACGTCTAAGATGAAGATTCTTTGATGCGAGGTTAAGGCCATTCGGCGACTCGCCTAATGCCTTCATTTTTTCATTTTTTCAGCCGCCTTGTTCCTTCTTTACTTGATAGCGTCCATGCTTTGTCTCTCAACTCAAATACCTGAAACTTAAGGATTTACATCAGTTATTGAGACAAAATATGCATTTGAGGACACTAAATCGATCAAAATAAAGCCCTAAATGAGTCCAAATTGTGGACTCATCAGCACTGCACCATCTATAGGAGCTATGGAGAGATTCATACTTGAACATGGTACTTTCACTATCAAACCTGTAATATTATACTATAAGGATGAATATTTTGTGGTGAGATTTGCGAATGAGGAAGAGAGGGATATGGTACTATGTTCAGGGCCTCATTATCTAATTCGAAGGCCAATTATAATGAAACCATGGGTGCCTGAATTTAATTTCAAGGAGGAGATACTGATCACTATTCCATTGTGGGTTAAATTTCCAAACCTTCCCCTTAACTGTTGGAATGCAGTGGTACTGAGTAAAATTGAAAGTAGCCTGGGGAAGTCACTGTATGCAGATGAATGTACATCCCAAGTGAATAGAATTTCATTTGCAAGAATTTTAGTTGAAATGGATATCACAAGACCCTTGCGTAAAATGATTAAGATGTATGATCCTAAGGGGAAAGTCTTAGAACAACAAGTATGGTTTGAATGGAAGCCTATATTCTGCTAGAAGTATCTCCAAGTAGGAAACTCATGCGTGGAAAAGTGATGAGTCCACAAATTGGACACATTTTGGGCTATAGTTTGATAGAATTAGTGTCCTCAAATGCATATTTTGTCTCAATATCTGATGTAAATCCTTAAGTTTCAGGTATTTGGAGTTTGAGGCAAATCATGGACTCTACTTGGCAAGAAGGAACAAGGCAGGTGAAAAGAACGAAGAAATGAGGGCCTGAAGATCGCCGAGCCCAGTTGGCGAGTCACTAATCGGCCTGGAGATCGCCTTTTGTTCCAGTGTGCTGAGCCCTGAAGGGAAAGATCAAGTTGGCGATGAAATGGAGCAGTCGGCGTGACGCCGAGCAGTTTCGTGAAGCAATACTATATCGCCCAATAATTCAGAAAGCGAAAATGCTGAAGGAAAGAGCTGAAAGGCGATGAAGCAGACCAAAGGGCGGATCGCCGAGTGCATCAGCAATCCCGACTAACTGCGCCGAGTGATCCTTAGCAACACATTTTTAGACAACTATAAATACTAGTTTAAATTTTTATTTTAGAAGGGAATTTCAGATACAATATTTTATCTTTCTAAGTTTCAAGTAGAGAGACCTTGTTCTTAGCTTTTGAAGATTTGAAGACTTCCAATTCCAAGAAATTGGAAGTGGGTGTTGAAGATTCTTCATCTTAGACTCATTTAAAATGAAAATAAATCATACCCAGTTGATGTTACTTTGATTTGGTATCATTCTCTTCCTTTTCTTAATGTCTAGCTAAAACCCCAATTCTTGGGGTGTGATTTTGTGAATATGGGTTAAATTTACTGTTGGGTGTTGCTTATTGTTGGTATATTCGTTGTTTAAATGTTATTTCATTTAGTAGTTGTGTTTGAACTTAATGATATTGTAGTTGCAAATACGATTTCATCTTAGTATTTTTGGCTTGCTCTCGAGAGAGGTTTCAAAACTAAGACTACTAAATCGATAGCCAGTGGTTATTAGGTCATCGTGGGTTCAGCTTGAGAGAGTGAATCCTAGGCCCTTTCCCACACTTTCAGCTCGATAGAGTGAATGGGCTAAGACGGAGGTTGTGCTTAAAAGCGGCAACTCGGTGTTCGACAGAAACCGAGTTGATTCGGGGTAAGTTACTCGAGAAAGAATTTACCCCCACTAAAGTCTAGCGTAGTTACAAATATTCAGCGATGTACTATCAATAGCATTTACTCGATAGTGTATTTTATCCCATATTCCTATCACATCCCAAGAATCCCGCCTCCTTATCTCATTTCCTTATATTTTTGTCATTTTTGTTGATTAGTTAATACAAAACCCCTTTGATTATTGACGCTTGCGTCACCCCTTAGATTTAGTATGTTTTTATTCGTTAATATTTACGGCTATGATTGATTACAACTTGATTTTATTTTTCTATTAATTCTCAAAACCACTCCCTGTGGAAACGATCCCAACCCTTGGTTGGGTTATATCACTACACGCGATCGTTGGCACTTGAACCGAAGTAGTGTCCTGATACGTGAAGTCAAAAAGCCAGATGCACAGATACAGAAAAAAGGATTGAATCAAGGTAAGAAAAAAGAATGGGTTCCTGTTACTGATAGAGGGAAAGAGCAGAACAATGATATAGGGCAGGATACAGTACAAATGCAGGAAGTGATGGAGCATCAACAAAGGGATGAAGTGCAAGAACGGGGAGGGGGGTGACAAATTGTAAGACACAAGAGTAACACAAAAAGAGACAAACAGGTTGCTAATACTAATGATACTGGGGAACATATCTACAATAAAGGCCAACATAGTGGAGAAACAAGTGGGGGAAGTAGAAAGGTACCAATAAAACGCCCAATATCTCTATGATAGTAACATGGAATGTGAGAGGCTTCAATCAAGCGGTTATACACAAAGAGTTGAGGCTGTTTCTTAAAAGGAATAAGGTTAAACTTATAGCAATTTATGAGCATAGAGTTAGAGCTGATAAAGCAAGTTTTATTATAAAAAAGAACTTAGCAGGATAGAACTGGTGCACAAATGATAGTAATAATGTGAGAGGGAGGATATGGGCGATATGAAATCCTAATGAAGTCAATTTTACTAAAAAAAAAGGATGCAGACCAATATATTCATGGGCTGGTGATGATCAAATACAATAATATTCAGTTTCCGTTCACTACAGTTTATGGTCTCCACACAATAACTACTAGACTACCTTTGTGGACAACAATTAAACAACTAAATAATAATGTAAATGAACCTTGATTGATTATGGGGAACTTTAACTCTATTTTTTCACATGAGGATGGACCAATTGGGAGTCAAGTACAAGATATAGAGACAAGAGATTTTAGGAAGTGCCTAATGGATTGTAATCTGGCATAATTGCATATAGAAGGAAGGGAATACACCTAGACAAATAGACATGTGTATAGTAGAATAGACGAAGCAATAGGCAATACTACATGGATGGGTATAATGCCAACACAAGTCATGGCCATGGAGCCATTATTTTCAGATCATTCACCATTGGGGTTGATAGTAGAGGATCAAAGGGATACACAAAAAATACCATTCAGATTCTACAATTGTATAGGAAAACACCAAAAATTCAAGGAAGGGGGGTACATGTAGGCTGGCAGATAAAAGGAGGTGGTCTGAAGGGAATCTGTTAGAACCTGAAATTGATAAGGAGAGAAATGCAGAAACTGAACACAAATGAGTTTATGGGTGTTGCTGATAGAGTGCAAAGAATTAAGAGGGAGCTTATACACATGCAGACTAACATGAGGGTAGTTACAGAACATCAAAACATGATAGAATAGGAAAAGCTACTGAGAACAGAATTGATAAAATATAGTCATATAGAGGAGAGCATATACAAGCAGAAGTCAAGAGTGCAATGGCTTAAGTTAGAAGATGCTAACACTACTTATTTTTTTGCTAGTATGAATAACAGGAAGGCGCATAATCAAATCACCATACTAACAAAACAGGATATCACAATCATTAGAAGAATGAATGAAATAAAGCAGAAAGTTGTGGGATTCTACCAAAAGCTATTAGGGAAGAACACCAGGCACATGCCAGCTGCACAACCAGAGGTATTCAAAGTTAGATCCAGACTCAACAAGATGCAACAGCTTAAACTTATTCAAACTTTCACTGAAGATGATGTCAAGGCAGCATTGGGAACTCTAAAGCACTAGGAGAGGATGGATTTAATGCTTAATTCTTCAAAAAGCTTGGCCAGACATAGGGGAGGAGGTAACTGCAACTATCCTAAATTTTTTCCAAACAAATGAAATATATGGTCTTGTGATCAAGATTGTTGTCACTCTTATTCCTAAAACACAACACCCTACCTCAATTAAAGAATATAGGCCTATATCTTGATGCACTGTATAAAATCATTTTAAAAATGCTCACACAAAGACTTCACAGTGTAATGGAATATCTAGTGGATCCAAGTCAGGCTGCTTTTGTACCTGGTAGAATGCTACATGATAATGTGATAATGAGTCATGAATTGGTTAAAGGGTATGGAAGGAAAGGAATTTCTCCAAGGTGCATGTTTAATATTGACATGCAGAAGGCATATGATTCCTTGGAATGACACTTTCTGGAGGAGGAGGTTTTAGTAGGAATGCAGGTTCCACAAAAGTTTGTAGGCTAGGTAATGAATTGTGTAATGACAGTATCATATTCAATTATGATAAATGGTTGTCTTAGTCCAACATTCCAAGCAAAGAGAGGGGCGAGACAAGGTGATGCCCTATCACCATATCTTTTTGTTCTTGCTATGGATTATCTCACCAGGCTGCTGAACTCTGAAATCCAAACCAACATTCAAATACCATCCTAGATGCCACAAACAACACATTATACAATTAAGCTTTGTTGATGATCTCTTGTTGTTTAGTAAAGGAGATGTTGCTTTCACTACCTTATTGTATGAATGTTTCCAACAATTTTAAAAGGTGTCTGGACTGATAGCTAATCAGGCTAAGAGTTGTGTGTAATTTGGTGGAGTGTTAGAGGAAATACAATAAAAGATATTGCAACATACATGTTTTAGTAAAGAAGATCTTCCATTCACATACCTTAGGATGCCTCTGAATTCCAAGAAGTTATCAATAAGCCAATGCCAGCCTCTCAAAGACAAAATAATGTGCAAAATCACTACATGGACAGTTAAATTCCTATCCTATACAGGAAGGCTCCAGTTGGTGAATAATGTCCTCTCAGCCATGCAAAGATTTTGGTCACAGATATTCCTAATGCCTAATAAAGTTTTACAAAAAATAGAATCCATGTGCAAGAGGTTTCTATGGAATGGTTAAAAACAAGGTAAAAGGAAAGCACTCATAACATGGGAAACACTGTGTTTGCCAAAGGCTGTTGGAGGGCTTAATATCACAAACATGTATGTATGGAAAAAAGCAGCTATTTTAAAACATTTGTGGAACCTATGCAAGAAGAAAGATAAACTATGGATTGTATGGGTTCATACCTTTTATCTAAAGGGTAGGAAACCATGGGAAGTGAAAATCAAGAAAAAATCATGGATTGTGAAGACAATTTTGAAAGCAGGCCAATGGCTAGCAGAGAGGGGCTTGCAAATAACTGAGATCATGGAGGAAACATAATTCAACTTTAAGAAAATGTATCAGGAACTAAAGGGGGAGTACAATAAGGTATCTTGGAGAAGATTGACCTGTAACAATCTTGATAGTCCTAAATGGGTTTTTGTACTATATGCGGCTATACATAGAAGGTTGTACACCAAGGATACACTAAGTAACTAGGGAATAATTGAAGATGATGTATGTTCATTATGCAAGGCATAAGTTGAAACACATCAGCATTTGTTTTTCTCCTGCAGCTTCTCAAAAAAAAAAATATGGCAAAAGATGCTCAACTTGCTACTCATTTCAAGGGGTTGTGAAGGATGGAATGAAGAACTGGAATGGGTCACAGGGCATGCTACAAGAAAATCTGTAATGGCAGATGCTTATAGAATGGCACTGGCAGCAACAATATACCATATATGGCAGGAGAGGAATCTCAGAATTTTCCAACAAAAGAAAGGACCACAGGCATGACTAGTAGATTAATTACACAAGAGATTCATCAAAGAGCTAGCATGATACCTAGACTAACAAGATATATGCAGAACCTTAATTTTTATCCCTAGCCTAGTTTACAAAAAGTTTGATTGAGTTTTAATAGGACTCTGAGAGTGGAACATGTCCATATCCATGTAACGACCTTTTTTCGTCGTTATAGCAAAGCCAATGGGAAAATCTTTTGAGCCGAAAAACTTTTTCGTAGTAATTTAGAATTTTCCAACCTAGTCCAGATTTGGACGAAATCAGAGTCATTAAAGTCTAGAGAAATCTGGTAACAATTGGGTGATCTAATTATGAATTTTATCACATGAATAGATAGCTAAGACGTTAAGGAACCCGTACAACTTTACAGAATTGAATTCGGGCGAGTAGAACTCCCGAAATTGATCTTAGCGTGAACATATATTTTCTGAGTGTCATGGGATGAAGGTGTGTTGTGAAATGGGAGTTTGGAATTCTTAAATCGACTCACTGGTTCTATGCAAGCCGCCAATGTGGGATTATTCCCGCCAGGGTGGGGCTACTGTAGCAAAGTGGGTACCGCCATAGCGGGATAGTCGCGATTTAAGTAAAAAATAAACCCCAAAACGTCTTTATTCTGCACTTTTCAACTTTGGGAGCTTGGAGACGACCCCAGGTGTTTTCTTAACGGGTTTTCACCTTTCTTGAGGCTAAAAGTAAGGTTTTAACTCCCCGAATTCATTTTTTGATCGGTTGAACGTAATCTAATGGGTAATTATCAATGAGAGAGGGTTTTGATATGGAAATTATGGAGGAAAAATCCCTAATCTTGGTATGGGGGTCATGGGTTTGACCCAGGGTTGATAGAATTGTTGGTAATTTGGGTAATTAGTTATTGATTATTGATTCTCGTATTATATTAATTATTTGTAGACCAAGAACAAGCGGAACGAATCCAAAAAGGAAGAATTCAAGGTTTCTTAGGGAATTCGAGCTTGTTTCGAGGTAGGTGATGATTGTGATTTCATGATTGTGTGATATATGTTTGTCTTGCTTCATTATGATACATGCATGTATGCGAATGTTGCGTTATTGATCACACTAGTTGAAAAAGAGATAGATGAATGATGAATGTCATGAATCATGACTTGATTGTATGATTATGAGAATATACTTGTGATTGTGATTGTGATTGTGGCTTGTTGAATGGATCGGGTGTTACGTTCTGACACACTAACTTGGATCGGTTGCCACGTTCCGACATAAATATGAGATCGGTTGCCATGTTTCGGCATAGTCATTGGATCGGGTACCACGTTCTGGTATGCTAACAATTTAGGTTTGGGTTCCATGAGAGGACTATTGACTTGTCGTAACTGTGTAACTTGAGAAATGTGAAATTGTACCTTGTTCGTAAATGTTGTTGATATTTTATAGGTTCAGTGTACGCATGTGATTATTATGTTGTAATGGCTTATGTATGTTGCACTTAGTGGGATAACTGCGTGATCCTACCAGTACACTGTGGTTGTGTACTGATACTGCACTTGCTCTTTCTTTTGTTGAGTACAGGGCATCTTCAGGCGGCTATTGACAGACCTCGCTTAGAAGATCAGTGATCGTCGTTCGAATTCAAGGGTGAGCCAGTTCTTCCGGGGCTGCCATGAGTTCTCTTTCTGTCTATGTCCACATTTCGGACTCAGACTAGTTCTTTAGTTAGTCTTATGTTTAGTTTGGGGTTGTATCCCTTCTTGTTAAGACTTATGGTTGAACTTTAGATGTTTTGGTACATTGACTTTCAGGTTCTAGGCGTTATTTTCCGCATTTGTTTAGTTGTTAGACTATTGTTTTGGAGTTTATGGGAACTCCCTATTCCTTTCCTTAGCATTTAACTTACTTCCGTAACTTAAATGCATTAGTATTTTGGTTGAGTTGTTAGTTTGGATTGTAATAATGGTTCTCCCACCGGAGGGTTAGTGTAAGTGTCACCCACGACGGTCTGGGTCGTGACAATCCAGAGTGCTAATCTTGTACAAATTGACATATTTAGTAATAAAGTTTATAGTTACCAAAATTTTTAAAACCGTTTAAATTGATTTGGTTTTGATTTTGATCAATTACCGATTCAAACCTATCCGAAAACGCCCCTAGCTAGAATTAATGATTGAATTATTGACTTGAGTGTTAATTACTGTTTCTATAATTAATTAATGTCACAAACAGTAGTAATATGGTCATGTCAGGGGCGGCTCTTGCAAGTGAAATTTAAGGCATCAAATTTTGTCAATAATGAGCTGTGTAAATTTTTTCCATAGAAAAATTAATCATTTATAATTAAAAAGTATATTAAAATATATGTATTATTTTATTATTCTTCTTAACCTTATTTATATAAAAGAAATTTAAAAAAACATTATTTACCTTTCTATATTCTCTACTCTAACACTCACATTATTTATTCCTTTTAATTATTTTTGCACTCTTTTTTCAATTTTTTGAAAAGTTAGAGTAATATTCTATTAAAAATATGAATTAATAGTCGAAAACGAAAAGGGTAGAAAAAAGTACATTAGCAATAGAATAAAATTAATTATAAATTATTGAAACTATATGTCTAACTTGGTGCTAGTTTAATTGGTCCGCATTAGTCGATATTCCATTTTTTTCATGTATTTTTTCGATATCTATATGGCTAAAACCGATCAAATTGTGAGAAAAAGACTAGCACTTTTCTATGCAATTTCCATTTTGTCTTAAACTGGTACAAGATTTAAATTTTCTGCTTAATAAATTTTTAATGAAAAAAAGAGAGATTTGAGAAAAATTCAAAAATATTTATGATGTGAAACATCATAAGCCTCTTTAGCTAGAGTTTGCCTATTTACGTAGTGTAGCTATACTTTTAATGGCTAAACTGACTCACGTTTGTATAATTCAATTTTTTTTAATTGATTATACAAATTGTTTATTAAGTTATATCTAGTTAGAATTCCTTACCTAATATGACTCTTCTTCTTTTTGAGGAAAAACAAAACATGGCTCATTGTATATAACAATTGTCTATGTATATAATTGAATTGAGTTTTTAAGAAAAATCTATAGTTGAAGTGTATTAGTTTGTATAAACAGTATGATATGTAGTAATTTGTATATGTTTATGAATAAATTGTATAATATAGGTTTTGTATAAATCAAATAGGTTGTTACGTATATCATATTTGTATTTGTATTTGAAGTATATAAAGTATGTGTCTTAAAATTATGAAATATATACAAATAAAGCATATTTAAACCAAATAAATATACATATACAAAATACCTAATATATTTAGTTGTATATTAATAATACAATATTGGACTTGTGTAACTATAATTTTGAAAATTGAATTTGAATTTGGTTAAATTATTTAAAGGAAGGCGAGAGATTTTAGGAGATAGATTAGTGAGTGTGATAAATGATAGGAAAGAGAGTGTTTTGATTTGTATAAAAGATGGAAAAAAAACTTAAACGTTTTGATACAAAATATGGGATCGGCCGTATAATCATTTTCTTTAAATATAATTGTCTTTTATAATTAAGTTAAACTATAATTATGAAGTATAATTAACTATTACTATATATTAGCTTAGTTATATAATTTCGGTATTTTGTTTATCCCCAACCTAGACCCCTAAGAGTAAGCCCGGACCAACCAACCATGTTTACAAATTTAAGTGGGATCAGTGCATATTGAATAAATAGCGTATCCCCTCTCCCCCTCCTATACCCTCACATATGTATTTATCAGTTATTTTTGCAATATAAAAGCAAATTCATAAGCTGATTGATAATGATCTCCTTCTCAGTTAAACAAACATCAAATAAAGACATAATTAACCCAAGACTTTGTAGTTGGTTTAAGTTCAATAAATGGACTTAAGATATTTCTCGAACATTTGACTCAAAAGAGGCATGATAAGACTTTGTTTAGCAGTAAAAGACAACTAAACATAGTATTTTTTTTTTGGGACAATCATGCACATATTTATATTAACTAGTGGTGTTAATCAATAATTTGCCTTAATTAATTCTCCCTTAATAAATAAACATAGTCGTGCCCCCCCCCCCCCCCCCCCCTTTCATACAAAAAATTTAGCAAAAA